>NW_023270305.1:52891891-53058622 GCF_011800145.1 Mirounga leonina
GAAAGAAAGAAAGAAAGAAAGAAAGAAAGAAAGAAAGAAAGAAAGAAGAGAAAACAGAAAAAAGGAAAAAAGAAAGAATGAAGCCAAAAGTAAGGTGGGACTGATTGTAACAATTTTTTAACCATTCAGTCATTCATTTATTTATCTTTAAGCCTATAAAGGTGTTTCCCCCTAAAGGCAGACAGTGAATATTTTATTTTAATCTTGTAGTTTCCATCGAGACAGACCTTTAACCCTTCATTCTCCAGCTCTGCCCGAGTCCCCCGCGCCAGGCGATCCTCCGCACGAGGGCTGGGACTGTATTAAGTCTCCCTCTTGGAGCTGTTTGTTGACCACATTCACGTTCAGAGCCCTGGAGCTAAAAGCACTTTACACCATAAAATAAAAGCACTGTCTTTTTTTCTAAAAGGTTACGTCTGGAGGCCACGCGGCTCATACTTCATACCGAAAACTACTGAAAGGACTATGAAATCCTCTATGATTTACACTCTCTCACTGCATTAGGGTATAGATCTACTCGACTCTAAAAATACGGTGGGTTTCTAACCGACGTGAATATATGTGCATTATTTCAGAAAGTCTGTTAGAAAACTTGTCAACACATTATAAAGCATAAACCAGGACTTGGCTATTAAGTACGGAGATCAGAGGCAGAATATATACTGCAGGAAGTCCTGGGGAGTCTCCTCCGCGGGCAAGATAAAAAGGGGGAGGAGGGGAGGGGAGGGGTCGTCTGTTGGCCTGGAGTTTACATTCAATGTCGTCACCAAAGGTTTGGGAAAGAGCCCACGGAGCGTAATTAGCAAAGGTTCCACAGCTCCAAATTAAGTTAACTGAACGGCCAGAAAATAATTTTAACGTTGTCATAATTTATTACTTTCTAAAAGCCACTTTGGTAAAGGTAAATATACTTATTGTGTATCCAAGTGTGCGCGTTTAAGGTGACCTTTCACCCCTCTACAAAAGCACCTGCATCATTAATCAATACTTATGTAATATTTTCAAACCTTTTAAAACAACACATTTTTCTTTCTTTAAACACACGTACAACCTTCCCCTCCCCCCACTTTTGAGCGCTTTAGCGAGCATCCAGCAGGAATGAGGGAGGGGGCGTCACTCTTAGGGGCGAGCACGAGGGACCGGCAGTGGGGGTCTGCGACGAGGAGGGATCAAATGCCAATACACAGCCCAGGTTTTCTGGACTGGGTGAAATCAGGCTGGGGGAGGGGCGGGAGCGGAGGGCAGTTCCTATTTCACTCTGGGCATTTTATGGTGGTGAAATTAAATATATGTTAATGGTGGAAACGTCGCTGCTTACCTCTCCATTGGCACCCAGGGAAAGCAGCTGCAAAACTGGGTTTTTAATGTATGTTTTAAGATGTGGTTTCGGAAGGAACCCCCTGGAATCTGAAACAAGTGCAATAACATAGCAGACCTACTTGTAACTAAGTGCTTAATTTCCTATGATTTTTTTTAAAAAAAGAAAATCAATAAAATGTTGCCAGTTATTTATTGGAAATAACCACAGATAGCGGCCCTGATAGGGTGCCGGTTTTAGAGAGCACACAATTGTGTAATGAATTGTAATTCAGAAGACTGTTAAATGTGAACCACAGAACCTTTCAGAGGTAATAAAGTCATTACTTTTTACACTACAGCCAACCCTGAAAAGCTTTATACACACCATTATATATAAATCATACATATATATTTCCACAACACACATTCGCCCATTTATATGCCTTCCCTATATATGGACTTTTATGGATGGATGGGGGAAATACTTAAATTTGAAAAACTCGGTTCCGAAAGAATCTGACTCACTATTGTTACCTGAAGAGGCTGTTATTTTATTTATTTATTTTTCAAAAACCTCCCAGTTGCACTTTATTCTTTCCTCTCCTCACCTTCCCTCCAACCATTCTTCTCCACGCAGCCCCCCTCCCGTGCAATGACACTCTTTTGGTCGTTCCAAAGCTAGTTTAAAAGGACGACGACGAAGAAGAACAAGAAGAAGGGGAGCAGGAGGAGGAGGAGGAGGAAGGACAAGAGGAGGAAGAAGAAGAAGAAAAAAGACAGTAGTGGGAGATGCCGACCTGCTCTGAAGAACTCATGAAAAAGGGGAAATGGTGTAACGCACACACTACAGAGCTTTACTGCAAGTGACTCTTCCTGCTTCTTAAACAGGATTTGAGTGCCCCCCCCCCCCAAACTGGAGAGAAACAATAACAGCAAAACACATTTACACAAACCCAGTTCAGCACACATCTCTCCTAATGCTGAGCATCAAAAACCTCTCTTTCTTCCTTAGTGGGGCCCGAAGCTTCGCGGAGCCAGGCAAGCCAGTCATTTTCTAATAGGTTTGAAACTTTACTAAGACAACACGAGAATAAACAGCCGCTTGCCGGCACCACAGGGAGGTGGGTGTGCGCTTGCAAGCCAGGGGCTTCAGCTTAAAGCAATAAAGCCCCCAGCCGGGTGGGTGAATTTACGGAAAAGACGTCCTTTAGACTGAGGAGGGGAAAGAGAAGACGCGAGGGGTTGTGGAGCCGCTTGGAGGAGAGGGAAGGAAGGCTCCTCGTTCTGCAGACACACACACACACACACGTCCACCTGCAGCTCGGAGTCTCGCGGACCGCAGCGACCCGCCTCCACCCTGCACCCTCCGCGCCTCCTTTAGACTTGAGTCAGTTTGCCTCCCCCCCGCCCCCCGCCCTTCCTGATTTGGAATCGCAGCGCGGTCTCGGCAGCGGTGGCTGAGGCTACAGGGTGGCGCAGGCAGGCAGGGAGGCTGGGAGGCGGGAGACGCCGGGGGACTTTGCAGACACGTTTCTGGATAAACTTTCCAATCGCAGGGGGTGCTGTTGCTGTACATTTTACGTAAAACTGAAAGTATCCCACGCCAGAGTGAAGCCCGCTTTTTGACAGCGGCAGCACGCGCGCGCGCGCGCGTGTGTATGTGTGTGTGTGTGTGTGTACGCGCGCGAGCGCGTGTGTGCATTAAAGAGACAGGGGTTTATTTCCAACAGGTCTTCTTTAATTTCCCGGGAACGTCTGTAGAAAGGCCGGAGGGGCCTGCAGGCTCCAGGCTGTGCGCCTTGGCTCTGGGCGCCTGAGCAGCACGGCGTTGACCCAGGGCGGTCACCCCACCACCGTGGTCTCCCCGCTGCTCCTGGGAGCCAGTCCCTCTCTCTCCATTCCCCATTTTCTTTCCCCGGGTAACAGCACAGGAATAGTTGTACCCGGCCTGTAAGAAACATTTTTCTTTCCATTCCTCTGTGCTTTAGCAGTTGCTCTTGAGTGGGAGGGGGTGTGTCCATCCCTGGGACCCGGCCCGTGGACGTCCCGCGGCGCCGGAGCACGTTCCCAGGGACTGGAACTCTCAGGACTACCCGTGCTTTGTCCTCTGGCCCGCGGCCGCTCGGTGAGGTGGACGCCTCGGCGCCTTCCTCGCCCCGGGCCGCGGCGCTCCCCTCTGGGGGCTGGAACGTGCCCCGAGTCTGGCTCCTCGTTCTTTATTCCTTGTCCTTTCTATTTACGACCCTTGGGAGCCTCCGTGCTCCCAGTTTCATTCAGACCCAATCACTTGTCTGGGCGCTCAGATCCCAGCTTTCCCCCGGCCTCGCCCCCGGCTCGGCCTTGGGGGTGCTCTCCAGCCCGGGCCTGCGCCGCCTCTCTCGCCCTTGCCCCCTCTCTCCAGGCTGCCCAGGCACCTACAGGCCCCGGAGCTGCCTTTCCGGACCCGCAACCCTCCAAACTTGGGCTGGACTCCGTTTTGCTGCGCGCTTCCTCCCGCCTCCCCTCGCCCGCCGCGGAGCTGTAACTTGGAGGCTCAGCTCTAAACTTCGGGTGATTTTTCTTTGCTATCCTCTCCTCAGGCAAAGTTTCCCGAGCGCAGCCCCGAGCTCAGGGCTTTCACTGCAGCCCTGGGCGTCCGCACGCGGGGAGCGAGCGCAGCAGCCGCGCGGCGGTGAGGGGAAGTGGGTGTGCGCACAGAGGAGGGTGTCCGGGAGCAACTCTACCTGGCTTCCCTCCGCCCGCGCTTCCCGGGACCCAGGCTGCAGCCTCGCCGTATACGCTTGCCTTTTTTTTTTTTTTTTTTTTTTAAGTAATCTTTCATTTTAGGGTCCGCGTCCGCGGGGGGGGAGCAGGGCGCACGTCTCGCTCCCCCCACCCTGCACCCCTCCCAACCCGGCCGCCCCTTTCTTCTCTCCCGGCCACGCTGCCGCCACGGCGCTAGCTGCGGCCACTGGTGAGCCCGCGGCCCCAGCGCCCCCTCCCCTCCGCCCGCCCCTCCCCCGGGGGCCGCGTCTGGCGTCTGCGGAGCCCCCCGCCCCGCACCTCCCCCGCCCCGCACTGGCCATTGGCTTGTCCTGGTCTCTTTTTCATGTCCAGCCCCTGATGTGTGTCCATTGGTGTGAGCTTCCCCTTCCCTCCTCCCCTTCTCTCCTGCTCGCCCTGCCCATGTTTTGTGTGTCTCTGTCCATCCAGACTCCTGACGTTCAAGTTCGCAGGGACGTCACGTCCGCACTTGAACTTGCAGCTCAGGGGGGCTTTTGCCATTTTTTTCATCTCTCTCTCTCTCTCTCTCCCTCTATCTCTCTCCTCTCTCTCTCTCTCTCTTTTTTTTTTTTGCTTAAAAAAAAAAAAAGCCATGACGGCTCTCCCACAATTCATCTTCCCTGCGCCATCTTTGTATTATTTCTAATTTATTTTGGATGTCAAAAGGCACTGATGAAGATATTTTCTCTGGAGTCTCCTTCTTTCTAACCCGGCTCTCCCGATGTGAACCGAGCCGTCGTCCGCCCGCCGCCGCCGCCGCCGCCGCCGCCGCCCGCCCCGCAGCCCACCATGTCTCGCCGCAAGCAAGGCAAACCCCAGCACTTAAGCAAACGGGAATTCTCGCGTAAGTAACCCAATAATAGTAATAATAATTATTAATAATCACGAGAGCGCGCAGGACGAGAAGTAAGAGCGAGGGGGAGAGAGGGGTGTGTGCATGCATTTTTTAATTTTTTCACGAGATGAACCTCCGAGAATCGGGGTAAAAGAGCTTAAAGGGAGAAAAACAAACAAACAAACAAAAAACAAACCTCATCCTATCCCGAACCACAGCCGTACGTACACTTTTGGGATAGCACGCACCTTTTAATTTTTATTTAATTCACAAAAATTTGACTCCTCCTCTTTCATGCTTTCCGCTGCTTTATTTCGCTTTTCGAAAAGGAATGCAATGATTTCCCCTTCAGTTTTGCAAAATAATGAACAATGCTATGGATGCGAACAACTCTCTTGCAAACCTAGAGGAGGGAGCTGGAGGGGAAAAGGGGGGTTGCTTCCACTCACCAAAGGAAGGAAAACGGGGCGGGAGGAGGGAGCCCAAGCCAAAAAAACAATTCCCTGGGAGAAAAGAGGTGAGACTGGCCCTCGGACAGCAGCGCGCTCACGGTCAAGTGTGCATCAGGAGGAAAGTAGTCATCTCCACAATAGTGAGAAAGTGGGATTGTGGGAGGGGGGCCCCCCGGCGCTCTGGAGTCTGCCGAGTGTGGAGAGGGGCCGCGGCGGCTGGGAGAGCTTGACGACCGGGAAGGACGGGAGTCTCGGCCGGCGCTGCCGCCTTTTGTTCCGGCCCGAGGTGGGTGTTTGTCCCGCTGCCTTTTGTGCCGGCTCCTCGCGCTTGCCCTTCCGCGCCTCCGCCGCCGAAGTGCAGGAGCAAGGGCCCAGGGCGAGCGCGATGGAGGGAGGGCGCTCGGGCCGCCGCCGCCTGGGTTCCCGCTGCCCGCCCATCCCAGACGAACCTCAGTGGCGGCGAAAAGACGTGAAAAATAAAATAAAAATAAAAACAAAAATAAAACAAGGCAAAAGGATGTAAAATTTCTTGCCCCCAAACAGAAGCCAAACGCTCAGCCAGCCGTTTTCTGCAACGCTCTCCTCTTTGACTCCCCCACCCCCCCTTCAAAAATCTCAATCTCTATTAGAGGGGGAAAAATACAATTACCCCCTTCCCCAAAACCCCTTTGATTGCAAACTTAGAGCGCCGGCGGCATGGAGAGGGAGCGAGGAACTCCCTCCTCTTACTATTTTTTGGAAGATTTTCAAAAAAAGTGGAAGTGGATTTTGATTGGGAAAAATCTCGTGTCTGAATGTTTACAAGCACCGCGTGTGCGGGAGCCTCCTGCCAACAAACAGACAGAGGACCGAGCGCGGCGCGGCAGCCCGGGAGCGGGCGGCGGCGGCGGCCGGGCCTCGCCCGGGCCTCGCCGGGCCTCGCCGCGCCCCCGCCCTGCTCGAGATCGCCCACCCCGCGCCAGCCGTCTGCCCGCCCGCACAGCGGCAGGCCGAGCGGCGACTCCGCGCCAGCCGGGTCCACAGTGCACTTTCACCCCCAGCACAATGCCCAGACCTTCTCCCAGCCCACCAGACTGCGAAATCGGCTGGGGAGAAACTCAGCTTTGTGAAGCATTTTTATTTTTCAAAGCAATTGAAAAAGCGCGTCTGCCGCCCCCTCCCCCCGCCCCCGGACGTTCTTGTCCACAGCTCCGGACCGCGGGGAGGTCACCACGTGCTTTCCTTGCCCCCCTCCCACTGAGTCTGGCCACTAGCCCCCGCCTCCCAAGCGCTGCCAGGCCAGGTGGGGGGGGGGGTGAGATGGGGGGGTGGGGAGGAGGGCAGAGTAGTATGTGCGACTGTGTGTTTGGGGAGTGCTGGATCCCGGTACTCCGTGCACCCCACCCTTGAGTTCCTGCCCTCTAACCAGGGCCTGTCTTGGTCAGCGGTGAGGGGATGGCGGTGGTCCTTTTGAGTCTTTATGGGGTGGTGGGTGGGTTACTGGGTCCTGACTAACAGAGTGCGTCTGGAAAGGCGGGCGGTGGGCACTTCGGAAAGTTTGGCAGCCAGGGAAAGAAAGGCGTGAGAGGGCCCACATCCCTTCCCCTCCTCATTTGTGATCCTTATTTTAATTTTTGATGCAATTTAAAACCACCACCTATACCCAATTTTGTATTTATTAAAGGGTTGGGGGGTGCGCATAGGGAGTTGAATTTTTCACTAGGCCCTGGAACTTGTCACACACTTCGGAAGCTCCCCCGCCCCGGCACGTTGCGGGGCCCTCCCTCTCCCCACCCCCGCGCATCCCTCCCTCGTCGTTCTCCCCCGCCCCCCACTCCCCCGGCCGCGCCGGATGCGGAGCAGACGCGGCGCGCGGCGGTGTGAAGTTACAGCCCGGCCAGGTACCGGCGGGAAGGAAGGGCAGTGTTCGCAGGACTCGGGAAAGCCCGGCCCTTCTTCGGAAGGATGCGCTGGGGGCTCAAAGGACCGACTGAGGCGTGCAGTCCGGGCTGCTCCCCTGTCCCCCACCCACTCCCGGGTCCATCTCGGGACACTCCAGGCTGGGTGGGTTTAGCCGGCCTCTAGCCTTGTCTCATTGCGGTTTTTGGGTTAAGGGACTAGTATGGAGGGGGTGCGGGGGCCGCTTCTTTCTCATTTTCTGGGTGCGCAGAGGGGGCGGGAGCCATTCCGGTCTTCAAGACCCCCCCTCCCCCCCAATCCTCCGCTTCTTGGGCTGACTGAGCCATTCGGTCGCTAGGAGGCAGAACAAGATCAAGAAAGCTCAGCGAACTTGAACCTGTACCAGAGCCTCCCCCACTCCCTGCTCTGCTTTTCTCGGCCGGGGAGGGACGAGCTTTGCGAGGGTGGGGGTGGGGAAAACGGACGGTTAGGCAGAATTCCCTTTCTCCCCCCATCACCCCTTATGTCTTTGTTCTTCATTTTGACTTTAAAAATGCTCCTGGCCAGGGCTGCGGAGAAGCGCTCGGGAGCGCGGTCGACAACCCGGTGCGCCGGGCGCTGAGTGGGGTGCAGTTTTCGCTTTCTTTTGGGGCGGGCATTTTTGGTAGGGAGGAAAAGGGGAGTACGCACTCTCAGCTTTCGAGGCAAGGCCAAAGGGCGGGATCCAGCAAGTTTGCACTTAGTCTCCCGGTTCACTTCTTCTACCCCCACACCCCCGCGCAAAGCACGGACAACGGCGGCTACGTTGGGCTTGCACGGCGGCTCTGCAGCCGGACCTCTGGCTCCCCCGCCTCCTGCAGCTCTCGCCTCGGAGCCCGAAATCACAACAATAGTAATAGTTATCATCATAATGATGCGGGCTAGCAGCATCATTAATAATGAATAACCGCAGCAGCCGCTGCCGACGCGCTGCGCACACTCGTGCCCGGAATTGCGGGAGAAACGCATTTGCAGAGATTCCCCCAAAGTGAAAAGTGTAAGCCTGGGGACACAGAATGAATTTCGGGGCCCGCGCTTGAGGGGTGTGTGTGGTGATACCGAGACTGCACCAGGTTAACCAGCCGAGTTTTCCAAGCCTCACTTCCCATTTCTCCAACTGGCGGGGCCGGGGAACGGTGGTCACCCTGAGGCCGGGCTGGACGGCGGTGGAGGCGGCAGTAGGGGCCCCTGGCTGCCGGTCGCCTCCCGGCCTGGCCCGCGCCCCACGGCCCGGCAGCCGCCGCTGCACGTGTTTGCAGCGAGCGCGGCCGGAGGCTGCAGCCAGCAAGCTTCTTGCTTTGTGCCTCAGAGTCCCGGCGCCCAACTTCACTTTCGGCAAAGCCCGCCCCCGCCGGGCCCCCTGCCCCGGGCCTGTCGCCCTAGCCTTCGCTTTTGTTTCTTTGCTTTTCCTCTCCACATTTCAGACTTGGTGTGCTTCCTTACCCTGTTAAGACAATCAAAAGGAAGGACTTGGAAAGCAAACTTGAAGGCATAGCTCCTTTTCCCCCTCCCCCTCCCCCAGCAGCCCTCGTTTCCCTCGCTCCTTCCCTACATTTCTTCTAAAGCTTTTTTTTTTTTTTTTTCTTTAAATTTATTCCTTTGCAACTGCAGAGAG
Organism: Mirounga leonina; assembly: GCF_011800145.1. Taxonomy (NCBI): domain Eukaryota; kingdom Metazoa; phylum Chordata; class Mammalia; order Carnivora; family Phocidae; genus Mirounga; species Mirounga leonina. Next base: position 52,900,773 of record NW_023270305.1, read on the forward strand.
GAAGGAGATCTCAGTCAGCCGCTGGGGCATTGAGACGTTCCAGTCTGTTTTGCTGTTTCAACGCAGAAGCATTTTATTTTCTATTTCTTTCTCCTCTTGTAGAGAATTCGCGGCTAATTATTATGATTATTTGCCCACTCCCTTCCACTTCAATCCTGGACTCCCCGCTTTGTAGCGGGAGGTTTAGGCCAAAGCTTAGAAACGATGGTATTGTGGGGGCGAAAGAGGATGGAGTTGAATTGAGGGAGGGGGTAAAATGGCTGAGGTTAGGAATGTTTTTAGGGAAAGAGGAATTTGCATTAAAATACAGAGAAATTATCAGATGCCCAGAAAGGAAATGTTGATTACCACTGAGAAAAGATGTCAATGCAAATCAGTAGACTACACCAAGAGAATGGTATTTTCATATTTTCTTTGTGCCCCACTTCGTCTCATTTTTAATAATATAGCAGCAATAATAAGAACACGTTTTGGTATTTCTCTGAACATTACTAGCCAAATGTTTTGCAAGAAGCCCGATGTTAGACGTATTTCATACATTAGGATATAATTCTTGTTAATTAGCAATAATTTACGTTAAGAGCATAGAAAATGTTGAGGTTACAGGTTTTATATCTGTACATTTGATCATCTTGTTATTTTCAAGAACTTTGCCTCCTATAAAATTAATTAGGTGAAATGTGGAGGTGTAATCAGCAACCTCTGAATTACCACTTCATTTCCTGGTTTTGATTGTAAATCAGTTCAGTCACTACATTTAGAAGACTTTAACCAAGTCTGTTTGCACCGCATTACCTTTAACTATTTGATACCTAGGAGAATATTTCCTTTTGCTCCTAAATAATATTTCCACTTTCAGAAATATGTCAGGCCTTGGGGATAAAAAAAAAGAATCTTAATGGTGGAGTTTTAAAAAGATTTTTTTTGCAAAGGTTCTAAGTAGTACTAACTTTAATAAAGCAAAATATTATCTCTGAGTCTTTCTTTAATCTGTGAACCTCAGAACTTGTAGTTAGTGCTGAACAACAACAGTAAAAAAAAGCCACATTTGTCAATGTGTACTTAAAAATCCTTAATTCAAATAGCAGTGATCTTGGAGATGACTTCCCTATTCGGTTCCTCACTTGGTCAAAATGAAAGCAAATGTAGGAGAAAAATGACATAGAGGCATAATGCAAAAGCACTTCCGTTTATCTCCTTTTATTTAAAAAGCATGCATGTGTATTCTGTATTTATCTTTTGGTCAGTATGTTGGGCAAAGAAACATAAGTGCTTACCTTGCTGCCTTTATTAGTGGGAATATAACCTTCATATTCCTGTGGTGACCTTATGTTAAATTAGGAGGAGTACCAGAGGCTAGAAATTATGACATGTCCTACTTGAGCACAGGTGCAGCTAGGCAGGGCTCTCTCAATATTATTTCACCCAGCACATCTGGGAGTTACTCCAGATCTTCCCCCTCAATATTCAGCCTGGGTAGGGTTGAAATAAATTTAACCTGAGTTCACTGGATTTTTGCACTTTATCAAAATCGGTTCCAATATTCTACACTCAAATTAAAATCTATTTTTTGATTCTCTGTGGCTTTAAGTTCATTAAATGTGAAATTGGCAGCTTGCTAAAGAAGGTCAGACTGATTAACTGTTTAAGACTTGTACATTTTCTGCTTCAGTTTTATTAACTGGCAGCATCCTGGATGTGTTTTGTATTTTGTGATCTTTTTTGATAGAGTAAGCATACGGTTTCAGGAGCAGAGACTTAACCAACTCTCTTTTCCTCTTTGGAAGGTTAAAAAAATGATAGAAGCTGTTCAAATGAGATGCTGGAGTATTTTGGTGCAAAGTTAAAAAAAAAAAAAAGGAAACAGGAATGAAAGACATATCTACCTTGTTATACCATCCGCTGGTGATTATGTGTGTAGAAATAGTCCCATAATGAAGCGTTTTGGAGCTCATTCAGAAAATTAGTCAACTTTGACAACATTAGGCGAAGTATTTCAAGTCTAAAGAAAGGACTTCTCAGCCTTGTTCTGAAATGTGGCGTTTGCTTGACCATTCTGATTTTTATGTGATGGAGGCCACCAAGTGCAAACATGTTTAGAATATTTTAGGCATTCCTTTCTTCAGAATGAAAAAATGACTAATTGGCTTATTTTCTTAAGTACTCAAAAGTATCCCATTTAGCTAATGTGTCTGAGAAGAATTGCCAGTGAATTTGGTATTTCTTTGATTTTGTGGCACTGCTGAGAGTGAGATCAGAAAGGTTTTTGGCAGTATGAATTATGCTGCGTTATGATTATTATTTAGATCCGTTTCACAGGTGAATGCAGTCGTTTTCTTATTATGACGGTGTAAATGTGGCACATTTTCTGTGTGATATAGTAGCATTCTAATTTATGAAGCTATGTCTCTGTATACTTAGGAGTATATACATTCACACACAAAGGGTGTGTGTGTTTATTCACCTCTCCTTTTTTATTCTTTGGCACAATGGACAACTTAGTCTGTAGGAAAAAAGAAACAAATTTGGTTTCAGTACATGTTTTTACCAGTTTTGGGGGTAGTTATTATTTAAGCTTTCTTTATATTCCCTGCCTTAAGGATTTATTTAGCACTCAACATTGTTTCTAAACTCGCAAACCAAACACAGTTTATAGTGTGTGTGTGTGTGTGTGTGTGTATGTATGTATGTTTTCTCAGGAGTTAGGGAAGTCAGAGAGTTTTCTTTAAATATATGATGATTTGTCTCATTGATAAATTTGCTTTCTTGTTGATAATCTTCACATCCTTACATGTTTTAGGTGCTCACGTTTTCTGGGTATTATATGAAGGAGCCTAGAAACACTTTATATGATGTGGTGGGATGGGATGGGGTTGAGAATGTATTTCCCCCTTTTCTCTCTGCTCTGGCGCGCTAATAATTGTGCTTTTGTTTCTCCAACCACAGCCGAACCTCTTGAAGCCATTCTTACAGATGATGAACCGGACCACGGCCCTTTGGGAGCTCCAGAAGGGGACCATGACCTCCTCACGTGTGGGCAGTGCCAGATGAACTTCCCATTGGGGGACATTCTTATTTTTATCGAGCACAAACGGAAACAATGCAATGGCAGCCTCTGCTTAGAAAAAGCTGTGGATAAGCCACCTTCCCCTTCACCAATCGAGATGAAAAAAGCATCCATTCCCGTGGAGGTTGGCATCCAGGTCACGCCAGAGGATGACGATTGTTTATCAACGTCATCTAGAGGAATTTGCCCCAAACAGGAACACATAGCAGGTAAATGAGAAGCAAGGAGAAAAGCTGTTTGCATGTTTTCTTTTCATTTACAGAGGTGCTGTAGCCAAGCACTAAGGAGTGGTGAAGTGCTTTCTGTATTTCTCCATGTGACTGTCCCTGACAGCCCTGTAATGTTTAAAATAATCATTCCTATTGCTTACATCCAGAACACACAAAAAATAAATATTTTCCACTTCACTGAGTCAGATGTAGGTGGTACACACACCTGATGCCCTCTCTCTGGATCTACTGATGCTGAACTTCTTTTCTTTTTTTTCTCCCCTTCTCATTTTTAAGTGTTGAACCTTACTCTACGTGGCCCAGTTTCCACTGTCCATTTCCAGTCATGGTGACAAGTCAGAGGCAAAAGTGGCCATGCAGACATTTGGTGGTTTGGCCGATGACCTCTTTGAGTCCGAATACCTGGTCAGACCTCCCTAGGGGTACAGTTAGTTCTCAAGGCTTCCATGAAGTGGGGTGGGCTGCAGGATGTTTTGGAATGGCTAGAAAGAGTTAACTGAGCTTCAGGGCTAGCCTTGGATCCATATTGGCTGTCAGCCCGTATGGGGCTGTAATTAAACACAGCCCCGTGGTGGGATGACACTGTGACCTTGACTTTAAGATGCCATTTTCGACTGGCCAGGCCAGAGTAGAGAGGGCAGTTGCTGAAGCGCACAGACATGCTTACTCGAAAAGTTTAAGGGCATGTTGGAAATTTCAAAAGGTTGGTTTGACAGGAACGGCTGCTCCCTGCAGCCTGCCTCCTCAGCTAAATGATAAATGCTTCTCTGTGCTCTCTCTTGTCTCTGATGTGGTTTTGACAGATGTATCTTGATTTTGTTTGTGGTTTACACAACCACATGTCACCCTTACAAATGTCCAGTCCAGACTTCCCCTGTTTCTGCTATAACACAACGTAAAAATTCTATCGGAAAAACACATACCCGTATTCAACAGCTCTCCTTTCGGTTAATTTTAGCAGAGAGGTAGCTAGGTGTGTGGGTTTCTCAGCAGCTCATGGGGAAAAAGAATTAGCGGGCTAACAGAGGGACTTAAATCCCTACTCTAAGTGATAAACAGCAGCCCTATATAGTGACCTCTAAAACGTGTTTTTGTGAAACAACAGTGATTTAGCACACAAGACAGAGTAAATGCAGAGTCCGTGGTGCCAAAAATACCAAGACTGTTGGTGGATCCCTTTCTTCTGTTTCCCCCCTGCCCCCTTCCCTAAAAGGCAGAAGGTTTGTTCAGTTTTAGGAAAGAGTGCGTATAATCAGTTGATTCACTGAAACTTGTCTTTCTGACCTAGTTTGACCACAGAGTTGAACTGTAGTAGGTCAGTGGTCCAGAGGGGATTAAATGTCGTATTATTTCTCCTTTTCCCCTCTGGAATTTGATCATTAAAATCAAACGTGGCATTTTCTTTCTTTCTTTCTTCTTTTTTATTTTAATGCTTCCTGCAATAACACTCAGATACTTTTCATTTAGTGAAACGAGAAATCTGTACCAGAGAAGCTGCATTTACAAAATATTTTTCTAGACTCCACCACATTTAGCTTAAGTGACATGTAGGTTAAGCTTTTATACCCCCGCTCCCCCCCCACCCCCCCAGTAGGATATGGCAATGACCATTTCCATGTGCTGTCTTGTGACTGGAAGGAAAACGTAAGGCATGATTAATGAAGCAAGAGCCGGCAGAAGGGGATTTGTCGACTTCGGAGATCCAAAGCCTTTCTAAATCACCAAATATGGAGTAACACTTGCGTGATGTAACATCGTATTTACATATCGAGCTGCTCGTTTAAAAGACAAAACACAGTGTCTGTCAAGCAGGAATTAAAACCACACTTCTTACTGAGGTCCCAAATAGGTTATTCACTCTCAGATTAACCAGCTCCAAAATTCTGTGCTTCTGTACTTAGAAGAAGAATCTAAAAGCTGGGGGGAAGGCACCGTAGTGAAAGCTTTTTACTGTGATAGTTGTGAATCTACATAAGGAAAGAAAAGATATTTTCTTTAACTTCTGGTTGTCATAAAGGTTTTTTTTTTTTTTTTTTTTCTTAAAACCTGGTACAATAGCAGAGGCTAGAGGAGCACCCCGCCCTGCCAAAAACAAAAACAAACACAAACACAAAAGAAAGCAAAAAGAAAAGAAAGCAAAGTTAAAATATGTTTTAGAGTGCTAATACTAAATAATTTCATTGAGACGAAAAGCAGTGTAAGGTATCTAAGATATTCAGTGGGTGCACCAGCGCTGCAACCCAGGTGAGGTAAACCTTTCATGCACAAATAATTACAAAGTCTTGATTCCTTTCATTGTGTTTAATCACCTGTTCCCACCCTGGAATTGGCTGAACATAAATAGCGTGGTCACATCTCAAAGCGAGATGTCAGTAACTAGAATCACGACTTCTCATAATTCACAGTAATGAATTAAGAGTTTCCTATGGTGAAATTAACATTCTACCATTGCACATAAATTAAGATGCCTTGGCCCTCAGGTGCCTCTGAAGGGAAGTTCTGGAAGACGGCTGTGCACAACTAGCCCATTTCTCTCCAGCACGTCTTCCCAGTTCCAAGTCTTCTTTTCTTTTTATGGTGAGGAAGGAAACAAGAAGAATAATCATTCGGTAGATACTTAAATTGTGTCACAAAAAGAAAGGAGAAGCAATACTCCACATTAGGAGAGAGATCTATTGATGAATCTCTAGAAGAATATGTTTGGCAACCACATAAAAGGTAGTCATTTAAGTGCGCTGTGTAGGAAAGGCTTTATTAAAGTGATGTAAGTTGGATTTGAGCTCAGTGTGCTCTGTGCCATTTTATAGGCAGGAAGCAGGAATAAAACAATGACAGATTTTCCTGAGATAAATAAAGCTTAGAATTTGGGGCTTTCAGATAGGAGAATAAAGTAGAGTTCTTTAAATCCTTAGTAAAGTGATATGCATTTTGACTGTACACAAGCCTCTCCAAGAGGAGTATTTTTTTTTTTTAAGAAACGATGATTTTTACCTGGTGAATAGATGGGTCTGTGCTCCAGCACTTCACCCATGTACGTGTGTTAACACATCGACGTTAATCAGTTTGGTTTCTCATTTCATTCAAATATTCAAAATATTGCATGACAGTGATCCATTGAGACCACTGAAATAGTATTCATTTAACTGGAAATGAGCAGGTTATATTGCGTGGGGTCCAGTGCATGTATTTGTGTTTCAGATATTCACCACGAGGTATGAGCAGCCTGTGTGTGACTGGCAGTCAGGGCTTTTAATAGGGGTGTTGCTGTGTTTTCTAGTCTCCTATTTTATGATGGGGGAAATACTCATCAAAGACTAGTGAATGGGAAACTGCTGTTCACTTATAGAAAGGGCCAAAAATATAATCCCACAGTGTCAGATGTGAGGTTTTGGCTTATTATATGCAGAAATCTTCAAATTAGGGTTGGGCTGTTATGAAGTTAGCTTTTTAAGAGAATGGGAGAAAATATGACCAGTGCTATAAAATGTAGTCAAGTCTACTACCATTGATAAATATGATTTTTTTCTCCTTAAAATTGTGAACATAGGCCTTTATATCGGATATTTCAAAATTATTTGCTTAGGTAATATACCTCATCACTGGATAAAAATATGTAAGACAGTTACTCTAATGGGAGGGAGAAATACTAATTCAAAACAGAAATACATCAGCATGTTACTTAAAGGTAAATCAAATATAACATGCTTTTCAGAATCTAGAAAATCAACTTGCCTTTTCCTTTTGTACCCATTCTAATTCTCTAGCTCAGACTGGATTTGGGATGTATTTGTATGCTTCATGGTGTGACTGTAAATGAGACTATAAATTGTAGTATCCTAGTAGGACTACTTTTAATTTCTTTTTATTCGAGTGATTCTGAATAAAAACCACTGACTTCTGAAGTGAATTTTTAGCATGGCAGCTGAAAAAGAAAACAACAAACAAAAAAAAACCCCAGTGTACTGGTGAACATTTTACTTACCTTCTGAATCCAGAGAGTAGAGAATATTGTTTCCTTATATATATCTAGGATTTTCATTGGGAGCCTGTGTGTTTGTGAGGCTACTACCCAAAGACTCATGTTCATGAGTCTGGGAGTCCTATATACAAGCTGTATTTGTAAATAAGACCGAGAAAGGTTGTGAACTGGCAGCTTGGATGTTTTGTCGAAGTACAATGTCAGAGAAACTCTCTCTAAGACAAATTGTAAATAGAACTGTCACAGTGATTGCATGATTGAGCCACAGAAGTGTCTTACAATTGTTGGCATTGTCAGAGGACTTTTGAAAGCTTAATTAAACACAGTGGCCCGCATGGCTGCTAAATTTACTTCGGAAAGCCAAAAAGGAAAAAAAAAAATTTTAAATGTGGAAGATCCCAAAGATCCCAAAGTTCTTCAGACATTACCCTTTCGGTCAGACACAGAAAAGAGGCATTGTGCATTTTCCTAGTTGTCTTTTATAAATAATAGTTTTGAGAATAGGGCCACGTGATATGAAGATCATCCTGTGTGTGATGTAGAGATTGTGTTAGTTTTTCTGTCTCCTGCTGTTACAGACAGTTAATGTAAAAATGGCCTTTTATTGGAAACACAAATATGTATTCACTTCAAGAACAGGAGCAGAGGGGGAAAGTTTCCCTCCCATTCTCTGTGTTCATTCTATGAAAGCTTAAAAAAACAGTGCTTTAATTTCTTAAATCACCCCATTCCTTGTGTTGCAAGTTGTGCCTTTTACTTTAAAGGATCTGAAATCTGTTTTGCACACCTTTCTCCGAGTGAATGTGGCATTTAATTGTGGAGCTGCCCATGGGCTGGAAAATGCAACTGGGTGTAGAAACGTGCAGGCAATGTCAGGACAGTGAACCTTAAGCTCAGGGAAGAGGAGAGTTGGATGCATATTAATGGCACATTTTCGAGTCCTGGAAAATCATTAATTTCACACCATAGCCTCAATGTAGTTTGGCTAATGTGGGAGGACTAAATTGGAGTATATAACAAACGTGCAGATCCTAGGGAAGCATTTTTCAGAATTTCGTGATTTCTTAAGTGAAAGTCTTTAAGAAAGAAAACAATAGATGAATGGTGGCAGTGCACACTAGTCAGTAAGAAAGGAAGAAAAGTTTGGCTTTCCTTTGGGGGAAAACATGAAATCGAACCAAAGTAGCACAGCTAGGGAGATGCACCGAGATTGCGGCATTCAATGTGAATTTAATGTACTTTGGTTGGTCTGTTCACACTCTTTACTGCACAAAGGAATCATTTGACAAAATTTACCCAAGCCCCAGTCTGTTTTTACATACCGTAGTACTAGCTTCATGCAATAAAAAGCACTTAGCATCAAACTGGACCCAGCCTGGCACCTTGCCACTTTTTTAGAAACAGATTTAATCACCAAGGATCTTTAGTACCTTTCTGCTTGTTCAGATTTCATTTGGGTCATGGTTATGTCAGCAGTGTTGTTATTACAAGGATTAAAAAAGAAAAAGATTTTAACTTAGTGCCCATTTTTAACATTGTCTCAAATCAAGCAGGTTTTTATATTATGTGTCAATTTGGAGGACATTAATGAAGTTCATAAATATGTTCAGACCATGTAATTTAATGGATAATAACCAGTACTTTTATTTGTAATGACAAATAGAAAATTGGCCATTGTATCCCTCCCTCCTCTATTCTTTCCTCCTACCCAGGTAAATAAGCATCCTTAAACTGCTTCTCCCTGTTACTTCCAGGGTATAGAGGCTCTGGCCAATATCAGTAAATTTACCTTTGTAATTTGCCATGTAGTTTTTACAACAATGACCTAATTAATTTGAGCATGAACCATATTATTGCTACTAGAGTCATTTTCTGTCACAAACTTAATTTCCAGGAAATGTAACCTGACGAATAAAAATGCTTTAGCTCTCCACATGTGCTCCTAGAGACCAAAGGCAAATTTAAAATAATAATAATAATAATAATAATAATAATAATAAAATGCCAGCATTATTAAAGCCAGTATGCTTGATGCCAAACTCAATTTGAAGCCAGCAAACATAAGACTGTATTTCTAATCAGTTTTAGAATGTAACGTATTCCATATTGGGTTCACTGGAATCTGTCTCTCTGCTTTTTACTGGCCAGCTGCACTCCCTATGCATTTTTAAAACATTTCAGCAAAGGCTTTTGCTGTTCTTAGCAGGGTTAGTAACTTGGGGTCTATTTCTGAGCTCATTCGTCATTCTGCGATGGCATTGAGTTAGGTTGGCAAGGGAAGGATTTGAAGCATGGGGGGTGGTGAGGTCACTTCTGACCCCAGCAGGGAATAGGTGAGCTTCATTTGCCTTTACAATAGGCGCACAGTTACTGCACCTTGGAGGAGCACTCAGGTGCCGCTCAGATGGGCGCATGTAAATGCCCTGTCAGATGCGGAGCTGGAATATTAATGCTCCTTCCACCACCGCACCATAATAAAGCTGTACACAGCAAGCTTAATATGCAGCTAGTCTGGGGAATTGTGTAAACTTAGATAGCCCAGTGTGAAAGACAGCAATGTAAAAATGCTCGATATGCTACAGTTTCCATTCTTGTTCTCCTTTGATCTATAGCAAAATGAAAACATCATCCTTTCCTCCTCTTGGAGTTGTCTCCCCAACTCTGCCACCTCCCAATCCACCACCAGAATTTTTTGCATGTGTGGTATGGAGAAGTGCGACATAATTTGTTTCATATGGTTAATTACAGGCGTTTGAATATTTAAAATTTTAAATAGCCGCAGTTCCAGCTTTTCCTGTTAAAAGTGTGTGATTTGAACAAAGGGAATACAGTGTAAATATTTGTGGTGATTTGCAACACCCCTCTCTCCCCATTAAACACATACACACACGCGCGTGCGCGCGCACACATTCAGTTTAGATCTAGGGCTGACTTAAAAGACTTCTGTACCTTCATTTATACTTTTTATTTTAACCAACTCTCAGTTGGAACTCCATTAAAACATTTCGCCATTATTTTTTGAGTCCACTTTTGCTTGAGGTTTTTAAAGAGGATTTTTATAATGTGTTCATTTAACAGAATCAACAGCTGTCAGAACCAGTTGTGGTAAATCCACAAAATGTACAAAAGAAAATACACACGTTTCCTGAAACAAAACACTTGGAAAAATAAGCTGCCAAGAACTGGTGAATGAGAAGTTTGCAGACAGGGAACCGGAGTGTTTCATCTCTGGAGACTGATGTGAGCGGATCTGATGCAATGCCCCTGGAAGGCTTACCTGACCAGGTGGCTGCGCTGGGGTGGTGCTCCCCATGCACGCAGGCTGGCCGGGGCTGCAACTTGCTCCTTCTGCCCTCCTTTTTTTCCTTTTTGATCTCTCTACAGAGATAAAATACCAAGTTTGTAGAGTGCTAAGCAACAAATTCTATCCACTAAAGGTGAGATGATCAGATTTAAACTTCCTGTAGAAGAGGTGAGAAGGCGCCCAGCACACCCTTTTCCAGATAGAGTTGGCTGTGTGTTATGCCGAATGGAATTGGCCCCGCCAGGGGAATTCCCAGTGGGAGCATGGAGCAGGTCTGCTGATGAAGGGGATACCTGGGGACCTTGGGTCACTCACAATGCGTTTCTGTTTGTATTTTCACTCTTGTGAGCATTGGCGATGAACAATTACACCTACAATTTGATCTGAGTTTTAGATACAGGTGAGTCCACTGATTAAAAACTCCCATTAAAATGAAGAATGGAATTATTGTGAAGCCTGCGAAGGTGCTTTTGCAGAAAGAACACAGGTGCTGTTGTGTCCCCCGCCCTCTGGTTTCTGTTTTCTTTGAATTTTCTACAAAACACAAGGAAGCCTCATGCTAAGCATCAGGGCACTTAAATTCATATTCATCAGTTGTTCATTTTCTTGATATGTAATGATGCATAAAAAAACTGCAAAAAACATCACATCTGTTAATTTTTAGAGAAAGAAGGTGTAGCTTGGATTTTTACCTTAGTTGGAGCACAAGGCCCTGCATGCCATGTTTGATCTTTTTACGTTTTTAAATATGGAGTTTCTCTTTGGGCCAAAAAAAACCAAAACAAAAACCCCAAAACAAAACTCTGAAGCATTTCCCTTTAGTGACTCAGGGGATACCACGATTTCATGATTGATTTACGTTTAGGGGGCAGCTCACAATGAACCATTTACTGCTCCTTTTAGCCCCCTCCTCCACAAGTCTTTTGAGTTCACAGTTAAAACAATACATTAACCAATGTTAAATTTTAAATCTCATGAGTTTCTCCTACTCCATCCTATCCTAAGATTAAAAAAAAAACAACAACAACACAACTATTCTTTTACATTTAAAAGTGAACATTGGCTACTGAAGAATGATTTAAAGGCTGCGAAAATTTTTAATAATAAATCGTAACCTTCTCATGTTATGTTTTTGTTATGTTAAGGGGAAAAAAATCAATAAGGAAAAATTTAATTCTGATAAAGATACTCTTGGATCTTTGAAAACAACTGCTGTCCTTTTAACTAAAACATTTGAGCAGCTTCAAAGACTATGTATTTCTTCTGATCTTGGAGCTGTGTGACTGGTAGCAAGAAAGAAAAAAAAATCTTATTCTACATACAAGTGGATTGCTTAACAAGTCTGCACAGACACGTACTTGTTTGTACAATAGAGATAAAAATTCCTGTATAAAAATAATTCAGCTGCTGACAGCAGGCATTGTTGTTGGACCTGTCTTTTGTGCTTGTCCCAGCTCTGGGCCCCCTCTCCCCCCTATCTGCTTGGGACAGCTTGCTGCCTACAGACTCCTGACCAGAAGTTAATTGCTATATATTAAATGTATAGGTATTGTATCTAAAGAGGAACATCTCAAGCCTTCCTGTATACATTCCACTCTCCTTTCTGATGTGATTGCGGCGCTGCCAGCAAAGGGGTGGCAGGCAAACGCTCTAATAGGGAAAATGACTTGAAGGCAGTTAGGGGAAATTTGGCCTTCAGGTCCCATTTGCTCTGCAGTGTAGCATCAGTTTCTTAACTTTTGTTTTTAATCTAATTCTGATTTACTCTGTCACATCCCATATCAACCCTCATTGAACTCTACTCATGTAGAGTAACATTAGTGTCAAAAGGAATTGGTCAGGACTGTGGACCTGTGGCTCATACAGATGGTTGTGAATGTGAGTTACATGCAGCTCTGCATCCGATTCTTTCTAATAAACGTTAAAATGGGGCATGTTTCCAAGCAGGGCCCATGGATAAGTGAGCTAAGGAATCAGGGATAGTACTTGGGTATTTTCCCCTTCTCTGTTCTCTTTTCCACTTCCTTGGTATACCTGCCTTTCAGGTAGGAGGATCAATTCTAGGAAAATGTCTGAGGCTGGGGGTGGGAGGGGGGAAAGAGTGGCAGAGGGAAGTTACTGGAGTATTTTCAGTAGGGGTTCAACACAATCACCAAAGCAGAGAGTCTTTTGGGTCCAGAAGCAGAGCAATGAGCACGGGCACGTGGTCCTAAGCTGTTATTCTCAGTCTGACTTGCACACTAGCTGAGATAGGACTTAACATGTGCTTTCATCTGGGTTGGATGTATGGGATGGGGGAAGAGGAGACATTCACTGGGAATTCTATCACTAGAATTTCTTAAATATCATGAGGTTAGTAAGGTGTGAGTTAGCATTCGAGGTGTGAGATAGATTCTTCTCCATACTTGTCATTGGGAAGCATGAAAATTCAAATTTCCACTATGTAATAACTGGGGTGGGGGGTGGACACCACGACTTTCTGAATGTCAGCTGATGTCTGCATGACCTGTTCTTCTTGAATTAAATGCTGTCAGTGTAGGATGGGGGGAACCCCCAGGAAGATAAATACCCAACGACAGGATTTTCAATCCTCAGAAGTAAACCAGATCTCGCTCCTCTGCCTCATATCCTTTCCTTTCTTGTTCTTTTTCTTTTGGAAGCAGAAACTTCTAAAACGAATGCCACTACAAGGCGATGAAAAAACTGTTTTTATACCACAGTGGATGTTTACACAGGAGACTCAACTTGAGGGGAAAAAGGCTTTTTGGGAGGGTGGTGGGACTCGTGTTAATCTGTTTTGTTGGAGGCCTGTGCAGTATATTGCCTATGAGCAACTCTGGGCTGTTTTTGATAAATTACCATGTTTAGAGATAGGTTTGGCTCTTAAGGGCTTAGTTTTATGAACAAAGTCCGTAACGATGTTTGCAGCCTCTGTTTGTCTCTTAGCCCCTTTGGCTTCACTAGAAGCTCAATGTTTAGTTTAAGCTCAGTCTGGAAGATATAACAATTTTGCATTAAAAAAATGAGGAAATCATAGGAAGAAAAACCCTTTGCTTTTTGGATGAATCTTACTGATAATTTGCTAAAGCTCATTTGAATTTTAAGCACTTCTTTAATCTTCAAAGGCTAAATTGCTTTATGAATATGCATGGTGTGGGCAGACTTCAGTTCATTACCTAGTTGTAAATTCTAATGACCATTAGGTCCTTCCAGTAATTGCGAATTGTTTTGCATTTTTGATTGGCCTATTAACATGTACATTCGGTGCACATCAGGCTGGCCTGTCAGCCTGCTGAAGGAGAAAAAAAAGGTGAAAATTGTTTATAGCACCAAGATTCTTAGATTTTCAATCTTGCAAAATTGATGATGTAAAAAAATTAAAGCAGTGTTTTTTCTTCTCAAGATTGAAAGTTCACCAAGAGATTTGACATATTTAATTTACATGATGACTTTGCACTCCTTCATTAATGCAATTTGCATATGAAGCTGTTGTTAATCACTTTTGATCATGTTTTGTGTATTAGCTGCCTCAGTGGCTCTCCTCCTAGGATGCCCCAGTAGAAAGGAGCAAAATGATGCATCTTCTTGCCAAGTTTCCTTTAGTGAATTGAGGAATTAGAAGTCTAACCTTGAGTAATTACATATGTTTTATCCGTTTTCTTTTAACATTAAGTACAGTTTGTGGAAGTGGTGGCTGGAAGTTGTTCTCATTTGGGGAGAAGACTGTAAAATTCAAGTGTATGATTGAGGCATATCCAGATCTGTGCGGAAATATGTGCTGCCTGTCCCTGTTCCCCCCGCGAAAGTTGTCGGGCAGTTTCATTGTTAAGCGGTTTGATGTCAGGGAGACTTGAATTTTCCAGCGTATTAAGACATCAGGCTTCTCCTTTGGAAGAGAGATGGCTACAAAGTACAGACAGACCTTTGCAACAATGCTTTGGGTCTTTTCTTTCAATATGTGCCTAACACCCACAGCCCTCCGTCTTGGGCCTGGGCTTGGCTGACTTTTTTACCTCTGAGCTCAAGGAAGTTTTCCTGTGGCCTCGTCCGGCTTCTGCTCTCTGCTGCTCTGTCTGTGTCCTTCTCTAGTCACGAGAGTAAATCTTGGTCCCTGGGCTCCCGGGTGCCTCCTTCAAGGTACACAAGTGCCCTGGTTGTGAAAACAAGCTGCTAACTAACGGTTTCCGATTTTTGAGAGACTGTGATTTTGGTATTTGCCCTTGCTGTTGAATAGCCCGTGCTGTATTATTGATGCTCATCTTTGGTCTATGAGTTTATCACTGGTTAACAAGAAGAATCAGAACACGGAAACTGATATTCTGATTAAAAGGAATGTTTAATGAAAGAAAATAAATTGTGATGGAAAATGAACAGTGTGTAAGAAACATAACTACAATTTTAACCTCCGAGGGACCCTAGCACTGCCCTACTGTGACTTCCATCCATACCATGCTAAAAGCATGCTTCAGTTCAAAGTTGTTAATATTCAGCTGGGAAACAGTATCCAGAACACAAATAAATTATTAAGTGCATGAACTTTTTAGGCAGTAAGATGAACTGATGGGGTCCATCTGTGAGATCCAGGGGCTTTTTATTTGTGTGTGTCGAGCGATTCTGCCCTCTCCGACTTCACAGCCTTTGGTCTCCGGCCAACTGCATGCATAATTGATTCCACACGCACTATCATTTTCTTGATGTAATTGCTTTACTAAGATATGATGAAATCTAATGGATAATTTGCTATTTGAAAATGGGCAAAAAATGTTCATACTTTTTATTGGGGGGAGGGCAAGAGAGAAGGGGGTATTCAGATGACCGGCTATTTAAGAAAACACAACAAAACGAAACAGGCAAAACTAACTCATGCACTCTGCTTCAATCACATTGCTTGTGGGTAGGAAGGTCTTTGTGACATATGGAAGCCAGTGTGTAAATCTCTCTCTTTCTATCTCATATCACCCTCCTTCATTCCTTCTTTCTCTCTCCTCCAAACTTTACAAGAAAGGGATCCTAACAAGGTAAAAAGTAAACAATTTAGTCATCACAAGCCTTATTATTCAGTCTATCCAGGAGTTTTGCCATGTCGGTTTATTTAACTTCCAGGAATGTAAACACTGACACAGCCCTAGAAGCAGCCAGAAAGATTACAGTATTAGAGTTAAAAACCGTGAGCACGGAGTAGCTGTGCTTTATACTCAGCTATAATAACACTTTACATTGAAACATAATGGTAAGTCAAAACCGACTGGAAACTTCTGCTTATATGGAGTACAAATTTCATTCTAATAGATTGGCATAATCTAGCGTACCCGGAGTAGATTGTTATATAATGGAGAAACTGTATAAATGTCAAGTACACAAATAATTCTACGGGAAGTAAATGAAAAGTATTAGAATTTCTTAAATCACCATTAAATTTTGTTGGTGGGACAATCTCATTAGGTCCCTCAAAATCATGTGTGGCTTTGCATAAGTCTTTTAAAAATGTATTTTGAGAGAATTTATGGACATTGAAACATTGTTTTAATCCAAACCAGTGCTTTAAATATACCTTAAAAAAATTGTACTGTTTTTCAAAGTACTTAAAGGGAGTGGAGGGGTAGAAAGCATATAAAGTGAATCCATCTCACTGTGGCAAACTGTTTTTCAAGTAAAGTCATAATAATGAACAACACATGATCTGAAATTTGATCAGCAAACATGTACTTATGCCAAGGAATTTCCTTTCTTTCGTTCTTTCATTCTTTCTTTCTTTCGTTCTTTTCTTAATTTCTTTTTTCTCTCTTCCTTTCCTTCCTTCCTTCTTCCCTTCCTTCCTTCCCTCTTTCCTTCCTTCCTTCCTTCTGCCATTCACATACCAAGGTTCTGTAAATCAGTAAAGTAGGGGGAGATCAAATCATAATACACAGAATGGCACAGCTAAGCTATCTTTTGGAAGAAACATTAAATTCACCACCACTAACAACAACAACCACAAAAAAATCTTTTTACAAAACTGGAAATGACAGAATAGTTTTAAAAAGGAAAAAAAAAAAAACCCACCCCACCTTCTGATGCTCAAAACTTCAAACTATTAATAGACCACCAGTAAGATAGACTGTCTTTGTGCCTTGAAATGCAAAATGAGGGAAATAATTAGCAGAGGAACAAAATTCTCAAAATTTGAAGAACTTCTGTGATTACTGGGGGTACAGTGAAAAGAAAATGCAAATTTCTTCCTGATCTTAATTAGATTCGATTGTGCGGTGGGTGTGTTGGATTTGGGGGGAGAGGCGCGGGCAGGGATTGGGGGAGGCGGGGGTGGGGGTTGAGGCGAGGGGCTGCGTGATGTGGAGACAGGTTAACAGGGGTCTGGTGGTGTGTGTTGCGGCGGGGCGGGGGGGAGGTGGTTTTTGGCGCTTGTGCAGTAAAGGGTGCTGATGGGGTGAGAATCCTGAGCCCTTAGTTTAGCTGGGCTCATTTCCCTCCGGTCTAGGAGATTCATTTGAGGGGAGGGGTGGGCACTGAAATAAGAGCCAGGCTGCCTTAGGAAGGGGAAGCTGCCTGTGGGTTACTTTCCCCGACCACATGGGAAAGCTGTGTGAGACGTTATGGCCTCCACCTTGTGCTCTGTGGCCATGGCTCAGTCTCTCAGGGGGGAGTCTGCACAGAACCCCCAACACCAGAGCACCGCCTCCCCGCCCCCCTCCCCGCCCCCCTCCAAACACGCTCTTTAGAGTTCACTGGTGTGGTTGGCCAGAGTCCTGCCAAAGTATGTGCAGCAAGTTTCACTGGCTGGATTTCCCCTTGCGTGAAATAATAAAAGCCCTGGCCAAGGCTTATGAATCTATTTTTGTTTCATTAATATTATTTATTATGTATTTTATTAATATTTTTAGGAGGGACTGTGCTCTCATTTGACCATTTGTAGTTATAATTAATACATTCCGTACTGGTTGTAAAAAGTGTATTTGCATTTAATTGCAAGTCAGGCTAAATTAATGGATATGATTTAAAACAAAACTCACTTAAAATAATCTTGCAGGGAGCAAAAGAAGGGACGGTCCTTGCATTAAATTTATTTTCTGGGTGTCTGTGGTGAGAGGGTGGAAAGGATTATATGGATATAACGGGAATCGTGTGTGTGTCCGAGGGACATGGGGGCCACACAGGGGAAGGAGGAAAACCTGGGCAGTAGGAGGGGCAGCCAGGAGCTCCGATCCTTTCTTTAATTTCTGAGGTTACCAGGAGGGGCTTAAGCAAAGTGGTCAAGTCCATCTGCTCCGGAGAAGGTGGTAAAGAAAAGAGGTTAGTGGCAAGAGGGAAGAAGCACAAAGGGAAAATTGTACACTGGGAGCGTTACTCTCGCGGCCGTGGTGTAGCCAGACTGGTTTAGCAGACAGACTGATAGATTGTTTTGTCAAGGGTCCCAGGGTGTGCCCTGAACTTGAAGCACTTTGTTTATCTTGAATAGAAAGGGAAAAGCACAGACATAATCGATGTCTAGTTTTTAGGAGCTCGAAAGAGGTAGGAGAACACAGAGGAGTCGGGGAGGTGGGGGAGGTGCAGGCCTTGGTTGTGGCTGTCCATTAACAGATGAACTTGGCCTAGGGCCAAGCTTTAGATGAGAGCATGTCAGGGCCCCAGTGCAGCCAAGCCTTTTCAGTGTTTTTTTTTTTTTCCTTCCTTTTTCTTTCTTAAAAAAAAAAAAAATACCTGCTGACTGTACATCAAATGCTCCC
This sequence comes from Mirounga leonina, assembly GCF_011800145.1. Classification (NCBI taxonomy): domain Eukaryota; kingdom Metazoa; phylum Chordata; class Mammalia; order Carnivora; family Phocidae; genus Mirounga; species Mirounga leonina. The sequence continues at coordinate 52,919,074 of NW_023270305.1, forward strand.
AGGTCTTTGGCTAAAGGCAAGAAAAAAAAAAAAAAAAAACCACACACAGCCCAATTTTCCCCCCTCTGAACCAGTTGAGGCCAGTCGTTTGGCTACACACACAGGTTCTATCATCTTTCCTGGCTTGCCATTGGGAAAAAAAAGAGTTGTGATAACGCCAGTAACCCGGGGGCCCGGGCCGGAGAGGGTTCGGCGTGTTCAGGAGAGCAGCGTGTGTGAGCGCGTGCGCTGGCGCCGACGTGTGTGCGGAGCCGGGGCGGGCGGGGCGGCCGGGGCGGGCGGGCCTGCGTGCAGGTAGGACGTCGGTGCGGACGGATTCTTCTTCTTTTTTTTTTTTAATGGCTGGAGTTAAACTCCTTGTTGGGAAGGAGCTGTGAACTAGGCTGTTGGTGGCTCGGAAGGATAATACACCAGCAAGGCCCATGAAAGGCCAGGGTGGGGGGAAAAGTGCCCCGGTTGGAAGCGCCGCATTTCCCGTGCAGGGCTGATGGCAAACCCATGTGTCTGGGCTTGTTTTATTCTCAATTACCTTATCTTCTTTGGTCTGTTTCTGTGTTTTTTAGTTTATTATGACATTATGCATTCACTTATGAGTGTTGGCAAGCAAGAGTCATCAGCCCAATAACTTCCTGACATTTTTAGCTCTTTTAATGTGCCGTCTTTGCCCTCCTGCCACAAGTGGCGAGGTAATTGAATTTCCCTGTTACTTACTGGCGGGGGGCATGTTCTGGTTCCCACCAGAGGAGCTGCTTGCGCTAAATCTGGGTTCGTAGCATTCTACCTAGAGGACACCCGGGCTTCCAAGTGCTTTGGGGGCCTGTCCGAAATGCAGTTCACACAATAAAAGATGTTTTTTCCCAACATAGACTTGAAAAGGCACTATTGTGAGCAGCCACATAAAATGGGATAAAATCACGGGGCGCCTGGATGGCTCAGTCGTTAAGCGTCTGCCTTCAGCTCAGGTCATGATTCCAGGGTCCTGGGATCGAGTCCCACGTCGGGCTCCCTGCTCAGCGGGAAGCCTGCTTCTCCTTCTCCCACACCCCGTGCTTGTGTTCCCTCTCTCACCGTGTCTCTCTCTCTCAAATAAATGAATAAATAAATAAATAAATAAATAATCTTAAAAAAAAAAAAGATAAAATCATGTTTACTTCGCCAGGCTGAAGCCTCAGCAGGGAGGTGGACTTTTTCTCCTCCTTATCTAGTAGCAAATAGAAACTGGGAAAATTTGGAGGCCTCTGGGCTCATCCCACAGATAACCCAAAACACTCAGCCAAGCCCGTTAGATGCTGTTTTCACTCCACCTACGTGCCTTTTTAACCTGCGTGGTAACATGGGGAAGCCGGGCTGAAAGAGGGGGAAATAAGCCCTTAAAAATATATCTATCTCCTTTCCTTTTCTCCCCCTTCTTCAGCTTCTGGGCATACATGAAATAAAATGGTGAAGAAGTGCTGCCATTTCTAGTTGTGTGAGCTTGGGCAGATTTCTTCATCTGAGTTTCCATTTCTTCATATGTAACATGGGGGGAGTTGCAGGACCCCCCTCCCCCCAATGGGGACATCATTAGCATTGCATGAAAACGCTTGCCTGGTACGCAGTAAGCACTTGAGAAAAGCCAGTTATTACGATTCTGACTCATGGCTTAGCACTTTTCTCTCCTCTAAGAACTGGGGTCTCAACATAGTTCCTCACAGTGTGGGGCTAGTAGCTTGGGATGAGAGATGAGCAGGGCAGGGAGGGTTCAAATGGGCTCAGAGCCTCCTTCTGCCTCAGGGTGGGCTCCTGCTGGAGCCTGTGGGCAAGGGGCTATTGGGTGGGAACAGTTGAGTAGCCACTGTAGATCTGGTGAGGTGGGGTGATTGAAGGGGCTTCTCCCCATTGGCAGCTCCCTCAGTGCTTGGCCTCTCTCCCTACAGACATGGGCTGCATCACCAGGAGGGTATGCCTGGGTATGTGACATAGTCACTCTGGGTTCAGATTCTTGCTTCACCACTGACTGGTTGGGAGAGTTTGGGCAAAGCGTTTAACCTCTGTGCAATGCAGATAACCCAAAGCACCTCCCTCATAAGGTGGGTGCAAGGGGTAAATGAGAGAGAAAGCACATAAATTACCTGCTACACAGGATGCACTCAGAGAGTTGCCATTGCTATACTATGTATCTGTTCCACAGCAAACCCAGAAAGGAGGTCCTATTAACCCCATTTGGTAGAGGAGGCATTTGGGCCTCCCCAAGGGTTAAATAACTTCCCTGAGGGGTCACAGTCATTAGGGGCTTAATCCTTTGGCTTCCAGTCATTATCCTCTGTCACCTCCTCAAAATGTTAGCAGCTTTCTGCAGTGGAGCTGGGCACCAGTTGGGTGGGAAGCTCTGGTGCTGGATGGTTGGCCCTCCTGTGGGTTCTGTGGTCAAGTTTTTAAGTCTTCTGGGAAAGAGAAGAATGTTCTCATCCAGCTCCTGGGCGGCTGTCCTGGGCATATTGGCGGAGCCTTGGAGCTGTTGGAAAGAGTTGCAATGTGAGGAATTCTGCTTTGCAAGTAGTCACTTCTCCATCTGTCCAGAGTAAGGCAGACATGGGGCGAGGGTCCTGTGAAGAACAGGAAGGAGGTTTAATTATTTGCGCGTGACTCGGTTACGAGATAGCAGTAGGCTGACCAAGAAACCAAGCGAGGACTTTTAAGGGCTGGTGAACCCTGGCTTCCAGTGTTTCTGTTCTGTTTTCTCTCTGGCATTGGCTTCGCTGACCGCACCTTTAAAGGGCGGAGAGCATCAGAATTATGCTCTGAGCGGGAGAGCATGTGTGCGTGTGTGTGTGTGTGTGCATATGTGTGCGTTGGGAGTGCTGCGGGGTAATAATCTGCTTCTAGGAGGTTTTCATTATTGGCTGAACAAGTGCTGTGGTAAGGCAAGTCCGGAAAGCACGCTAAGAGACCTCAGAAAATTTTTGAATGGAAACTACAGTCACCAACTCCATATGATCCACATGTGGCTTTCCCTGAGGCAAGTTTTCAAGTGCCTGGTGGCCTCCCCTCGTCACTCTGCAGGCTGCTCTGACTCCATTAATATTTGCTGAAGCAAGACCTGAGGTTCATTGCAGACGGATTACATAATGTATTCCAAAACCAAATGTCAGGGTTTTCCTTTTTATCACCCATCCTTTTGAATTGGCTGGGCCACCATGGACCACCATTGGTATAATTTCAGAGTCCACTGGGTAGTTAGGAGGCGCCTAGTGTGTGCAGGAGTCCGGTGGGGGACCCGAAGAGTTGCCTCCAGCAGTGACGAGGGTTGGCTGGGAGTTCTGCTCACTCTTCTATGCTCTTCTATTCCATTTGAACCAAGGGAGGTTGTTCAGATCAGGTCCACCACCAAGGAGTTGTCATGGGCCTGGATCCAGGAGGTCTTCTGAGGTGGAGATGGGGGTGGGGGTGGCTGCTGAGAACACATTTGGGTGAAGAACTCCAAGCCTTACACTTCAGTTCTCACTCTGCCCTGGGACTGGATCCTTGCTTCCTTTGCCCTCGCCTCTTCCCCTGGTTCTCCATGTTGTGTCTGCCTGCCCCCCGGGTCAGGACTGCAGCAGTCTTCCCCTATCACCCCAGGAGACAAGCTCTGAGTTTTATTCCTAGGCTGAAAGGCAGAAATGATAAAAGGAATACCATTGCTTTCGAGGCCCTATTTTTCCCCTCTCGTGTTCTCCCCATTCTCTTGAAAATCAGGCCAGCTCTCTGATGGTGGCCTTTTGTTTCTTTTTCTTTTTTGGTTCTGCCTTCATTAAGGTAAGCTCGAATTTAATGTCCCAAGAGGCAGGCCGGTGACCCTTCAGGCCAAGTGTCTGGATGTGGCAACGCTATAATAAATTTTGAATGGTGAGAGCAATGGAAATTTAACAAAGCCATAACTGAGGAGACCACAGAGGGGCAGCGGACTGGTTAAGAGGCTGTTGGATGAGCTGGGTAGTATTTCTACTTCAACCTGATTGAAATGTCGACTAAAAATCAATGCTGTTGACTAGTGATAATTTACAACGTTCCCGGTGCTAAGTAGTTCCCCGCTTAAGAATGCGTTGGCTGGGCAGAGATTAGTGCGGGGAGTTGTGTGTGTCACAATGAATCAGACGCATTATAGGTCAGCCCTTTATTTGTTTCATCATGACTTTTACACAGTTGTCATGTAATTTATGGCTGCTTTCACGTTGTCAAACATTTTCATTGCATCTTCTTCTTTAACACACTCCTGACACAGACGCGCTGTCTTGGAAGGCTTGGTATTATTTCATAATCCGAGAGGAGGCCTATAAACCATCAAATTACACTATCTTCAGGCTAATCTAAATGCGCTGCAGATTAAAATCAGAGCTCATTTGTCCCTGATGCAAATTATTAAGTTCTAATTATAAATATCCATTTAATTACCCCATACATTTTTATTTTGCGGACCCTTTTGAGCCCTGCTGTCTGCGATGGGGCGGGGGGGGGGGGAGATGCATAGGAGACAATCTGCAGTAATTAATGTACACTTCCCAAATGTACAGGATAAACATATGCTGCTTTGTTTGTCGTATTTATTGACTGATTAGATGTATAGTGACTTTGGCATGGGCACAATCCAAAGTTGAAATCTTTGTTTTAAAAATGAAAACTATTTAAAAATCTTTTGGGGGGAAGACAAAGCAAAATAGAGCCAATCCAGAGCTTTCTGCTAGAATACATCATCCTCAAATACAGGATTTTCAACCAGATTCGAATTTGAGTCAATCTAGATTTTTCAGAAGTTAAGGGTGAGAGAAACCCTACCTCTTTTGTATCTAGAATACGAAGTCATCATCATAGAAAAAACTGTAGTGTTTAAAAACAAAAACAAAAACAAAGTCATCTTTATTTCCACCCCTGTTGCCATTTAGGAGATAACATTTTCTGCCTGTAATAGGAAGACAGTCCATTTGAGAGCATTATGATAAACTATTTTTGATTACTAGACAATAAAGTAAAACAAAAAGAGAACATAAGAATTTGTGAAGGCCCAAGAACTAGATGCTTACTCTTCCATGAAGGCAGTGGGAAAATGACCAAAATGGTTTGGGAGGGTAGGGTGGGGATTGAGGTCTTTGGGGATTTTTCTAGAACCAAATTTTGACTTCTAATGATAGCGGGAAGACACTGGTCTGGGAACCAGTGTGCCTGGGTTCTAACTCTGAGCAGTGAGACTTTGAGTTCCCTTCATTTTCATTTCCTTGTCTGTAGAATGGGTAGTTTGGAGTGGGTGCATCTCCAAGCCCCCGTCCTGTACCATGTACTCTGAACACCGTAGGGAGATTGCCTGCTTCCTCTCCTTTCTGCTCTTTTTGGAACCTCCTTGCTGAATGGGGCTCGCCTGCAGAGAGGGCAGAATATTTTCTTTATTTGCCTCAAAGGTAGGAGCTATGGTGGAGATTAAGGGTTGGGCTCATAATCCCTCTGCAGAAAGCTTAAGAGCAACTTTCAAATTGCTGGAAGCAAAACTGAAGCATGGTATAATGGAATGGTGATAATTCACAGAAGTTTCCAGCCTTACAAGATTTCTCCGTCTTTTAATTGTTGCAAGCTGTTTTTTGTTTTTTTTTTTTTTTTAATATAAACTCTAAGGAGTGTAATGTGTATTTTCTCCAAGCTTGCTTTTTTGGGCAACTGTAGCTATGTCAAAATAGAAATACGTTTGACAAAGAAATCAGTTGAATTTAAACAACCAGGTATTTTAAATTCAATTAACTGACTGAATTCAGTGATATTTTCCTTTTTCCTCCCCCAAAAGCTGGTTTCTCTGTATGGACATAGCCTACATATGCTGAGTTCTTGGAGTTACAAATTCTTGCTTGTTAAAGGCATCCGATGCAACATGTTTAGAAGAACTCTCCCTCTGTTAGTGTTGAAGACAGCATAAATTGAGGGAAAATGTTCTTTTTTTATTCATCATGTAGGTAAAAGCATATGGCCTGTTCTGGGACATGTGATCTTTGCAATCCGTTTTCTAAACTTGGTGTTTACCATTGACTTTTAGCATGGATGTTTCTGTTTTCCACACTGTCCAGCAAATACCATTTATGCATGGCATGAAATTAGATATAAAATGATGTTTTCAGAAGCATGCTGATAAACAACACTCAAAGTTACCCTTTGGATAATGATTATTTAAAACTTTCTTTTATTATCCCATGTGCTAAGAGGAAGGGGGAAATGAACCAGTTGTGGGATACATGTTTCTCGTAGAACTCAGGCACTCTTGAGATCTATAGCTTCCATAAAAAAGCAATTTATTTAAATTACTGCCTCTTTAATTTATAATGTTTTGGGGAATTTTTATTAGGAGTGCTCTATTAGGGCACTGATAATCAGCTGTTTCAAATTTTGCCTACTCTTCTGTCTCTGGCAGAAAAACAAAACAAAACAAAATGCTAAAAAAAACAAACAGGGAAAAGGAAAAAGTTGAGCCCTGACTCAACCCAGAGGAAGATAACGGGCAGACTGAATGAATGGCAGCCACCCAGAGGTACCACTTTCCCCTTCAGTTATTACTCGAACAAAAAGCACAATAGCATTCATGCCAAAGAGATGGGCAACAAAATATGTATTCAGATACGAAGTTTCGGATTTCATAGCGGATAGTGTCTCTTCTCCCCCAACCCTGCATTGTGTTGTGCAAATGTATCAGCATTGTATTGTTAATGTGTGATAGGATGCTACAGCTAGGACAGTCTTGGCTCACTAATGGGGTCAGCTGTGTCATAATGTGATATATGGATTATGTTTACCATGGCATATTTTGTTTGCGAGCTGGGCTGTGAGACCGGAGCAGATCATAAATGAAGATACCCTACAGGTTTTCACACGGGGTCCTGTGGTCCCGTGTCTCCAAAACAATCAAGCACTGCTGGTAATGGAGAGGTAGTTGTGGGGACATAATTGACTTCAAAGTTTGAGATCTCCAGCTGAAGTTTAAGATGTGCTAGTCCATTACGTTAATGTCTCTACTTAAAGCTCCTGTTTGACTTAAATAAATTATTTAGGATTTGTTGCTATTACCTGGGTAAATTCATGAATTGTCAGGCTGGTTAAATAACTTTCCGGTCGCTTTTTGTGCCTTCATGATTCATTTGCTTGGGCTCCTGTGTGTTTGTATGATTTCTAAATCTCTCTCTCAAGTGTCAATGCAATGAATGATTTATCTTACTGGAGTCTTGTGTGGTATACCTATAAAAGACTTATCTCTTTGGGGAAAAAAAAACCCTCCAAATACAGTGAAACGATCATCATAAGATGTAACACACACATGCTTATACATATGTACTACATGTATACACATATATAATGTGTGTATATATATCTAGAGTGTGTATATGTATAGCACACATGTGTGTGTGTGTGTACACACACGTATGTAAATGCACTCTATATATAGGTAGAGCAAGAGAGAGTGAGAGAGAGTGGGAAGATCTTCAGATTTACCATTAAGTTAATACAAAAGTTTTAAAAAGTCATCCATATGAATACCTCTTTCATTAAATTCCAGCTTAGGCCAATCTATTTCATGCTGTTTGTCTCTGAGGGTCTGTTGCTCACATAGCCCTGGATTGAGGGGCACAGTTTCTGATTCAGGCTGAGCTCCTGGATGGTAGCCTATCCCCTGTGCGTTCACAGAGCTGAGGAGGCTGGTCTTTCTCTTGGTGGCAGTGACACTTGTTGCCACGAAGTCCCCCTCTGCAGAGTTCTGCCATGAGAGTGTTTCTTGACCCGCCTCTGCATCTGGTTAAATGGACTTCAGTAATCTGTGCACAGTTACTTCTTACTTATTTTATATCCTGAAAGATATTAAGTCCAACAAGCTTTTACCCACTGAGTCTACAGAGAAAACGGCCAGGCAATTTTTGTTTCAATCTCTGTGTCTCTCTGGAGCACTAGTTCCAGAGGCTGATCAATAGGTTTTATTGTAGACCTCACTGTCTCTAAAAGCATTGTGACCTTATCCTGTCTAAAAATAGTATTTGCTCTTGCCTGCAGAACCTTGACCTGTGAAAACCCATTTGGAACATAACTGACATATCTAGTCAGCTGTATATCTAAGACATGCTCTGTGAATGAATTCTGTGCAGAACTGTCCAGGAGAACACTTTCTTCAAAGAAAAATAAATACCAGTTCTGAACACTGGGAATGTACCTGCTTGCCTAAAGCGGTGATGGGCCACAGAGTGGAGAATGAGGAAGACTCAGGAATTAGGGGGATGTTGAGAGGGGTGAGGACTCTCATGGAGGACTCCCAGAGAGTGCATTTGGCCCCCAATAGAGCAAGGGACTGCAAGGAGGAGTTTGGGCTGAAGTGCAAGGTGGCTTTAAACAAGGTCCATGACCCTTTTTAGAGAGTGTGATTCTCTGAATGCTTTTCTTGTCAGCTTTAGTCTTGAACTTGGTGGAAGGGATCCTCCAAAGCAGGACCTAGATGCAAAGAAGTATTTCTGAGTCTAAAGTAACTCCCCTATTTAATGGTAAGGAATTATTGTCACTTTAATTTTTTTAGGTGTGATAATGGTTTTGTGGTTAAAAAAAAGTCTTTAGCTTTTAAAAATACATACTGAAGTATTTGGTGATGAGATGATATGATGTCTAGAATTAATGTGTATAATCCAATGGGCAGGATTGGTTTTAGAGTTATAGATAAAACAAGTTTGGCTGTGAGTTGCTAGTGGTTGAAGTTGGATGATGCGTACTTGGGAGTTGATTTAAACCATTCTCTGTACTGCTGTATGTATGTATGTGAGATTTTCCCAAAAATAAAGGTGCTGCCTGACTGCTCAAGAGCAAAATGGCCTTGTTCAGCAGATGTTGTTTCTTTGCCAAGGGTTCAGCTCAGAGGTAGTGAGGGGACAGGTATCCTTTAGGGAAGAAAGTACTTGTAAACTCAAGTCTTGTATCTGGAAAGTTCACTTTTAAGGGAGGGGGCGTTCTTCTTAGAGTCTTCACTGTGCGCTGTGCTTCATTCTCCTGGAAGGAAAGAGCTGCCAGAATTTGTTTCAGCATGTGAAGAGCAGTTGGAGGTGGAGTTTAACTGAGTGCCAGCACTGGTGCCTCTTTTCTTTGTAGTGGGTGTTGGCAAGAGCAGGTGGGAAATGCCCATTTACCTGCCAGTGTTGACAAAGATAAGGTTCTTGGGCCTTCCTGTGGCCACTGAGCTCTGGCTATTTGAGAAAGATGGTTTCCCCAAGAGGAAGCTGACCATGCTCTTAAGGAAGAGGGGGACCAAAGCACAGTGGAGGGAGTTCTGGGGCACAGCCTCTGGAAGATGGGGGGAGCAGGCCGATGATGGCAGAGCTGTAAAGGGGCATCTGTTCTGTTCAGCAAAAGCCAGGGATGTGGCTGCTTAGCTTGAAAGCGAGGTTACTGGGGACTCTAGTGCAGCTGGTCTCGTTAGAGGCGTGGTGGGCCTGGTCTCGTGCGCATCTGCTGCCTGGGAGCTGAGACCAGCCTCACCGAGCCATTCCCAGGCAGAGGTCCCTCTGGTTTCACAAAATGTCCACTCTTGCTCACTTTATGGAGAGGCTATTATTAGCAAGTGTCACTCAGTTATCTGAGACTGGCGCTTTTAGCTGCCATCGAAGTGCCTGACACTTGGGTTTACAGCAGATTAAATTAAATTTTAGGCTGGTTTGGCTTCACTGGCGGTAGACAATAGGACCAGCTGTCGTAGAAATGTAACCTGGCACCATCAAGAAACTCTGTGCGCAGGCGCTCCCATGTGCACCTACGGGGGTGCCGCGCGTGCAGGTGACTCTGGGGCAGTGAAGGACCTGACGAACCACTGTTGTGGGAGTGGGGAGAGTGCCATCGTCTGGGGCTGACCACCGCGTACACCTCCCTATTTTCTCTTCTCCGCGTTTCATCCCTTCCCCAAAAAGTGTTTGTTCAGACAAATTGTCTCTCCAACTTGGTTTTATTGTGCTTGTTGACAGAAGGGAGTGTACAAAGCTGGAATAATCTTTCTGCTGTTTGCACATCCATGTCACTGTTTTTCTGCAAAGGGGCTAAGCTTGCGTGAAAACACCAACGGAAACCAGCAGAAGGGTGTAGATGATCTCGGGCTCGTTACAGCCTGGTGACCAAGCTGATGTGATGGGTGGGATAGGCGGAAGGTCTGGCTGCTCCCCTGGCCTGCTTTCTACCTCAGACTCCTGTAAGTCCAGCAGGCACACCATCATGGGGCTTGTGGGGGAAGGTCTTCTCTTTGAAAGGCGAATGTCTTTGCTTTCCTTGGCGCTTGGTTGTGGTTGTGCCTGTGAACTTAGGACCTTTAGGCCTCCACTGGTGAGTCAGAGCAAGGCAGTGTACATCAACATCACTGATTTAAAATTCCTCAGAAAAGTCTGTGTGGATAACTTCTCCTTATAAACAGAATGCAAATGTGTCTATTATTCCACTGAAGGGCGATGCTCTTTGCTTTTATAATCTGGATTTTAAAAAATTCTGTGGCACTTGATTTCAGTTCCTCAGACTCCAGAATTTATACTCACTGATTAGAAATACATTATGCAAATAATTCAGTTTACATATCCAAATACTGTTTTGCATCATTCACACCTCATGTCTTGAAAAAAAAAAAGTGAAATGTTTCCTCAAAATAAACAAAACCTGCAGAAGAGTTTATTGTAAGGGTGAAAATTAAAGAGGCACCCATTTGCCTGGGAACTTTTGAGGAAAATTTTAATACTCATGCATAAATAACTTTGCAGGGTTGTTTTTTTTTTTTTCTTTTTTTGCTTCTACCCATAGGACATGCCATTCAAGGTATATTATATTATCGTTGGCTTTGTGAATTTTTCAATTTTTGGAAAAAAGCAACATGCTACATCAGATACACATTTGTGTATCTGCACGTACAGCCATAAATGAGAAGTTAAGCAGAGGAGATTGAAGGAGGTACAGACATTGCTTACCGGTGACATGAGTTTTCTGCTAGAGAGAGGGGAGAGTAGGGAGATGCAAACTTTTGATAACCCTTGTCAAGAGAGAGTTAACTAGGCATAGCCATGAAAGCTTAAGCTAGAGATTGACAAATGGCAGGGCCCTGCAAAAGTGTCTCTACTTTCAGTGGGTTTTTATTGTCATTGGAATAATTCGGGGGAATACAGGATGTGACCTGGCAGCCTCGTCTTTATAAGCACGTTCCCGTGCCCACTTGAATGTCTAAAACAGTGGCTTTGACCTCGTGTGGCAGACCCGAATTGGCGTCAGAAATCTGCCCAGGATTCCAGTGGTTCCAGCCTCACTCTCTGGGGTGGTTAACCTACTGCTCTTGCAAAGCATGTCAGATTTCAGGAGGAATTTCTCTCCGAAGGAAGGAAGGATGGCAGGGAGGGAAGCAGGCGGGCGGGGACCTGGCCTTCTCTCTGCGCTGTGAGTGCCGTCATCCTTCTTGTAGGATGCTCCACACCCATCTCCCCTAACAGGTTACAGACACATTTTTGGCACCGCATAAAGTAAGCGTTCCAACATGTTTTTAATCTTTAACTTTCACATCGTTAAAAGTCTGATGTACTGACTTTCAGCTGCCTGCAGATAGTTCAGGGCACAGCACCTGACAGGTGTAGTGTTTGGTGTTTTATGTCTCTCAATATGGAGGTTATAGAATCAAAAAGGCTGCAAAATGCTTTAAAGCTGTTGATACCCATATACCAAACTCTCTTGGTCCTTAGGCTCTTTCTTACCCCACTTTCACACCTACATTTTTTTGTTGTTGTTTGTTTGTTTTGTGGCCTGTATTCGAAAGGGGCCCTTGGTGTCCTGGGGAGACAAGAAACCTCTTGGCTTGGTGTTACCTACCAGAGTGTCAGGACTGAAAATCCCACTTCTCTTCATTTTTTCCTCAAGGGTTGAGAGACGTGTACCACAGCTCTTTCAAAGAACCAACTGTCCTTTTGTCGTGGGTCATGGGGAGACAGATTTGGTGGTACTGTGGCTGCAGAACTCAACTCAAATGGCGGAAGGTCATTGACAAGCAGCCCCACCAACTACCCTGTGAGTGACTGCATCTTAGTTTTTGCCTATGGAGCAGTGGCATGTTGATGGTCTGCCCAGCTTGCTTGGAGCCTGAATAGTACCTGCTGGGTCCTCAGGATGCCCTGTGGCACCTCCTTTTACATCCCAGTTCTGGATGGACTTTTAAAGGAACTCGGTGATGATAAGTGGGCTCTTGAATTTTCCTCACCATTCTCTGATGGGTTTATGTGTCGTCTCTCACCCTCCCCTGGTGGGTGGTGATTCTCAGATTGTGTGCAATGCTTCTCGCCTTGTTCCCCCCCCCCCCCCCCCCCGTGTCTGTGTGTGTGTGAGAAACTGACATTCTCATGTGTGATGCCCTCCCATGGGCAGCTTCTGGCTGGCCCCACCTCCTAGTCTCCACTTGAGGAAGCATATTGAAATTCAGGTGAATCCAAATGTCATTTTGTAGGCATCATCTTGAGTTGGCTCTAACACAGACACTTACAAAGTAAATACATTTTATCCGTACTAAGTAGTAACAAAATCATTTGGACTCACTTCATGATGGGCTGCAACACTCCCGTGTGGATCTCGAGCTCTGATGCAGTGGGCCATCCCCTCAGTGCCTTATGTGGTGGGGGAGCTCAGCAGATGTTGATGGAGGGACCCAGACAAGATGTGCGGAGGCCCACCCAGCCTTGCTGGAGGGAGTCTGGATAGAGAAAACCTACGCCTCATTTTGCCTTTTTAAGTTAAGAGAGCTATTTTTTTTAAGTGCTTTAAAGAAATGTCTCCCTTTCCCTAAAATTGACTCGGAAGGCAAGGCTCTTGTTCCGTTTTTGACCAGAGTATCTGAGCAATCAGAGAAGAGAGGTTTTTGAGCCTAGTGTTCTTCATAAAAGGGGGAAGTAAGTATTTATTGAGCATCTTCTTTGCAGACGTAGAGTCATGAAGTCCTATCATCTACCCTCTCATTATACAGACAAGGAAGGTTGAGGCTGAGGAGGGGCGATGATGGGCCCGAGGCCATTCACTAGGCGGTGATAGAATTGGCCCAGAGCCCGGGCCTCACACCCTCTCCCTGGCTCGCTCTACCAGCTCGTACAGCCTCTCCTCACCCAGCGGGACCCGGGGTGACCCTCCTGTGCTTCTGCCGAGAGACTCGTGCTACCCCTGATGCTTTTATGTGTGATGGTTGGAATACTTCTGAGAACTGGAGCTTTGCTGAGGAAGACCCCAGAGAGTGGTCGGGTGCCGTACCCTTTCCTCAAGGCCTCTTCCTTTCCCTGTCCTGTTTTGGGCAGGCGAGGCCGCCATGTTTCCTGACAGGGCTCACGCAGAGTGGTAGCACCATGTGCACATGGAACAGCTTGGCACTGTTATTCGAATCATTGAACATAGGGGGTGGGATGGAGCTGGGGTGCTGGTGGAAGTTGGACCCTCTCAGAGGCAGACGGGTCTTGAGAATTGGCCAGCTCAACCTCTTCCTCCTCCACATGTGTTCTATTTTTAAAGACATCTCTCAATAGCAGGAAATCCTTCCTTTTGTCTACCTTAAATCTCTTATGCTTCAGTTTAAACCCATTTCCTCTTCATTGCAGAGAAGATAGAGTTCCTTATCATCAGCTTTGAGCTGAAACCCGTCATATTTTAGAATCCTTTACTCTGCTCCCTGCCTCTTCTCCTTCCTGAAGAATCTCTGTTCCCTGAACTTGAATTCATAGATCTGTTATCTTTTAACCCATTTATTATTTTTGTACCTCTCTTTAGAACCTCCTGGTTCTAACCTTCCCAGATCTTTTACTCAAACACCGGTCTGATTACTGTAGAGTGCACTGGTGAGATACTTGGTGTTTTCCCCATTCCTTACTCTGAGATCTGTACTCCGGTATCTTGCTTACTTTTTTAATAAAAAGCAGGCATTCATGTTCAGCTCAACGTCCCTGTGGAATTCTAGAGCTGCTTCAGCCATCTTTTTTTTTTTTTTTTTCAGCAATGCAAAGTTTATTGAGCGATAGTAAAGTGATAGTACAAAGCTCCCAAAGGGGGAGGGGACCCGAGAGGGTTGCCATCTTCAGCCATCTTTGAGTGCAGTTAAACTTGCCCTCTCAACCATCCTGAAGCCACACCTCTCCCTTCCTAGGCTCTCCTCTCTGTCTTTGTCCATACTGAACCTAATTCTCCACTCCTGTCCCAAGCCCCCCGGCCACCTCTCTGCTTCACCAGGTGGCGGAGGGTTATGATCCTGTCTCTGAGGGTGCCTCCTCCCTCTTGGCTCCTCTCCCAGTGACTCTGTTCATGGAGGCTGAGAAATACAGTGAGTGGCCTTTCTTGCCTCACTTACTGCTGGTGAGAGTCTAGCTGTTCATAACTTTCCGCTGACATCTGGAGAACGTAGGCTTTGGAGGAGCAGAGCCCAGATTCCCTGGGAGCCAACAAAGCCAAGTCTTTTATAAGTTTCCAGCACAACCTATGTTATAGTAATATGAGTTGGTCATTGTGTTTAATAGTAAAACAAAACCGGGGCTCCTGGGTGGCTCAGTTGGTTAAGCATCTGCTTTCAGCTCAGGTCATGATCCCAGGGTCCTGGGATCGAGCCCCGAATTGGGGCTCCTCAGCGAGGAGCCTGCTTCTCCCTCTCCCACTCCCCCTGCTTGTGCAAGCGCTCTCTCTCAAGTAAATAAATAAATAAAATCTTTAAGAGAACCATAGTAAAACAAAACCTAAGTGCACATGAAAAGCACATCTTCTCTGCGTGTTGGGGTGAGGGAGGTGACAGCAAGTGTGTAGGATGATCTGAAAAGCATTACGGACATGGGAAAGCATTTCAGAGCACACAAACATGGCATGAGTAATGGCAGGCTTATAGCCACAAGGCTAGATTTTCAGCCCTGCCTCCCTTTTTGGTACCGCAGTTCCATCAGTCAAGATGTATACGACGTGGTGAGAAGGGGGGCCGCCTGCCCAGGACCCCTTCATGGGTGTTGACCCAACAGAGCCCAGAGAACATCCCCTGACTGGATCTTTCTCGGACTGACTTGCTCAATTCCCATTCTGCCTAGCCCGAGGTGACTCGGTAATCCCCACTTATGACCTCACAGTGGGCTAAGTGGCTTGGGAACTTTAGCCTCCAGTCTCGAGTCAGGAGCACAAATAGGGAAGCTGGGGAGGTCGAGGGATCAAGAGTCGGTAGGCAGGCCCTGCATCCATTTCAGGGCCTGCTTCCGCCTGCCCCTCTCTTCGCCACCACACTCTCCTGGCCTGAAAGCACCGGGCTGTGTTTTGAGGAACAGAGAGATGGCCCGGTCCCATGTACGGGCACTGAGTGCTTGTTTCTGGCTTGCCTTTCGCTGAGCTGGGGCTCCAAGGCCATGCCCCCAAGTCACTAGGAATGTATGAGTGGGGAGCCAGCAAAGGCCCGACTCCCGTCAGGAAGTGGCTGCAACCCCCACGTGGCCTTTGGAGGGAGAGTGGCTCTGAGACTAACGAGAGGCCATTAGTAGTAGTATTCACGCTGCCTCCTGGTGCTAGAATCTTCTGCTGCCAAAACTACAACCTTTTGGAAGATAAGGATCGTGTTTTATTTTTTGTATTTCCATGTCCCACATAATGCTAGCTCATATATGGTGTTTAGTTCATTATTTATTCTGACTGATTGCTTGAAAATCGAAAGGCCAGGCTTTGCACTGGGGCTTAGCTCCATGTGGGGGAAAGGTGCCAAGGCTAGGTGAGTTTATTTTCCTCTTTCTCCCTGTGGACAAGATAAGGAGGGGTTGGGATGGGTGTGACATCTTCGATGCCTTCACTTGCAGACACCTTTTCTCCTGACCAAGCCGCGAGCTCTTTGCTTATAGCTCTGCTCCTTCTTGTCTGGAAGGTGGTGTGGGGGAGGCTCCTCAGGGCTGGGCAAACACTGAGGAGGGCAGCTAGGAATACCCTGGGAGTGAGGGAAGCCGGGAGCAGAACATGTGAGAGGGAGCATAGCCTGTGTTCAGAAGGAGTGAGTACTGCTTTTCTTTCTGATAGCTCTGGCTGATGCTGGGTTGGGTTGAAATGGGGATTCTCTCTTTTTGGTGTATGTGTTTGCAGGACCTTTGATATTTGAGTAGGGAAATCCTCTCTTATCCATGGAATTCACTAACTCTTGCGGCGTGTTTCCCTTGCAGTGTTGTGAAGAGCGTCATCCAGACCAGCTAGATTTATTTGTACAACTTTGATTTCTTTCATAAGAAAAAAAATTCCAATTGAAGTTTATGTTTAGATGGTCTGTTCTCCCAGTCCCAGGACTGTCCAGAAGTGGGTTGCTCAGCAGGACCGGGCTCAGCGCTGCTGTCCCATCCGTGGCCAGGGCAGCTGTGACCTATCTCATGATACTGGAGGGGGTCCAGCATGAAAACATTCCCCTTGAGAACCTTCGGGAGCACTGCTGGCTGGAAGTGCTCTTAGGGAAGTCCAGGAGGAAATGGCTGATGTGGCCAGAGGTCCCTGTGCTCTGCCTTTGCCCCAGCCCAGGTCTGCCCTCCTGCCCACCTGCCTGCCTGCCTGCCTCTCTCAGGCCAGGCTGCCTTCCTACCTCCCTCCCCTCCCCTCCTGCTCCTTCTTTGGAGATTTAGGACTGTGGCCTTAGAGAATTCAAGATAGTGGAACTCGAATCCAGGTCTTCCCCATAGGCCAGGAAGGTTCTCTTCTATGGAGGTGCCTGTCTTTGGAAGGCAGTGAGTTGCTGGCCTGTTGACAAAATGGGTCTCCTGCCCATTGGACTCCAAGGTGTTTGTAACATAGGACTGCTTCGTTAGTGTGGATGCAGCTGTGCTCTATTCTAGAGCTAGGTCTTACTTCTAATTTCCCAGGTACTGGTATAATGGGAGTATTAGTGGTGGCAGGAGACATTTTTTTTTTTCTATCCTGGCCAGGGATGAATTGATTCTATCATGGATGGGAGCAGGCTGCCAGCCCTTGGATGGGGGTGGGATCTAGAAGGGAGAGGGCAGGACAGGGAAGGTCCCGACAGGACTTGAAGATAAGCTCCAACAGGAGAGAAGAAGCAGGAGTTCTTGCTAGAGACAGAGCCAGCACCTACCGCTGGTGAAGTTGCTCCTATGGGTGCTTGGCCTTATGGTGCCTGGCCAGTGGCTTCTGCAGAGTAGCATCAATGGGGGCATGGGAGCAGCGTCTCCCTCACCACCTGGCTTTGAGTGCCCCTGAGGACTGGGCCCTGGGGGCAGGAGCTCCCTTTAGTGTCACTCCTAGCATGAAATTCCTTGTTCCACCTTCTGACATCTTGTTGTGGTGTCGACTGCCTAGACGCGGGACTGGGGCATGATAGGATGTGCCGCAAACCTCATTAGCACGTGAGTCCCTTGCTCTGGGCCTCCTCCTTCTAGAGGAGAGCATTTCAAAGAGTTGTGGTGGATGAGAAAGACCAAGGATTTGTGGCCCGTGGATTTTGGTGCTGGTGGGGATAGGTCCTCCCTATCCCTGAAACTTCTTAAAGGGTGACCGTTCAGTGGGCTGCCCGTATGCCGCCTCTCTCGGGGGTAACCAGAGGTGGTGGTGTGGTCAGGTGTGACTTGTGAGCTGTGCCCTGGGTGTCTGTTTTTGGGTGAAATTCATCTCTGAGTTGGCTAAGTGGTAAAACGCCTTTCTCCTGTGTCATCCAAAAGGATATCATGTGGGTGGGCTGTGTGGTCAAGTGTGCTCCTTAACCTTAGATGTGTTGCAGTAAAACCTGCCTGTTCTCTTACCCTCCTTCAAGGTGACTCATAGTTGAGAAACCGAAAGAAAATAAACCGTCTTCACCAGACTGAGAACCCCTCCAAGCACTGAACCAATCTCAAGTAATGGGGATGCCCTGATGCCTACATTACCGAAGCCTCTTAAATTAGATAAACAACATGGCGTTATTTGGGGCTGTTGTTTTCACGGGACCAGAGAATTAGAGCTGAGAGGAGAGGCAGATGCTGTCTCTTCTCATTTTAGTTTTTATTCAGCATGTGTTTATTGAACACTTACTCTGTGCCCAGCATTGTGCTGGGTGCTAGATGTGCAGAGATGAGCAAGACCAGGAAAGTTTCCTCTCATGAAGTGTTCTCATTTGGGAGATGGGTGTGTGTGTCGGGGGTGGGGGGATGTGGGAGGCAAATTCCTTATACCTGATGGCCAGACGTGCAGCCAGAAAATCTAGAACATATAGGCAAAGAGAGGGCAAGTGACTTGGCCCGGCCACCCTCAGCCACAAACCCAGACAGGTTTTTCTGAGTCCCAAACCCATGCTTTTCCTAGCATGTCAAGGAGCTGCCTTTAGCAACTCAACCTTTATAGGTGGGGATCTAGGTGCCTCTGAATTGCCCCCTTTAGAGCATCCTAGGTAAGCAGGCTTCCTCTTCTGATAGCTCCCCAGGGAAGGTGAGCACAAAACTTCCTTTGCCGCGCCCACTTCAAGTGTTTCTGAGCCTTCCAAGTTGTGTGGATAAAGTTGTGGCTTCAGGTCGCTGCACACATATTCATTTCACCTGAGGCACTTGTATGTCCTGGGAAGACTTCCTGTATCTTGGCCCAGTTAGTACTAAGCACTGAGCCATATCCTTTCTTTGGCATTTGAATACCTGTCCCAGTTACTGGAAGGCCAGTTTGGTGAGTTGGGGGCAGCGAGTACAGCATCTCATACTCTTATTTATTTGTTTGTTTGTTTGTTTGTTTGTTTGTTTTGAAAGAAAAGAATTCTCAGTCGCTTTACTGGTCCTCCTGTTCTTGCCTCCATGGAAACGAAGTGCACAAAGCTTGGAAAAGACTTAGTGACTCTCCTCCCCACCAGTGTCTTACATTATGAGCTTCTTCTGTGCCTCCTGCATTTTCAATGTATTACAGCTTTTCTGTGGCTTGGAAAATCCGTTGACTGAGTGATGATTGTTTTCATGAAACGGTGCAACATGTAAAGCAATGGTTGTCATTAATAGTGCAGTTATGTAGAGAGTAGCTCTTTAAGCCTTCAGTTTCAAATCAGATTAGCGCTCTGTTAACTTAAAATAGCCCCAAAAAAGAAGAAGAAAAAAAGAACTGTCGGAAATCAGAGGGAAATATTAGCAGTATGAAACATGTTAACAAGTGGCCATTAGCACTTTATGTCTGCATGAATAGCATCTTTAAGTGTTTTATTGGTAACAGAATAGAGTAGAGTCACATAGAATGGCATTACTTTTCAAATTGGCAAGTTCTTTTAATTCAGACTTCTCCTTGTTATTGCCTACTGGGGAGCATTTATTCACCTGTCAAAATGTACACCAGGGTGGGAAAAGGTACTTTAGCTGTTCTGGCTGATCCTGGGCTCTCAGGTCTAAGAGTTTTGTCGCTCTACCGCATCCCCCAACACCGCTCCCCCACGGGAAGAAGGGTGAGTCTGAAAGCACAAACCGGGATGAATGATGCTCTGGAGGAAGCTAGCCCAGAGCCCCCCCACAGCCTCGGGGGTGAGGACATGCATCTCAGTGTGCCTGGACACATGGCTGGCTGCCACGAGGTGTGTTTGTGCGGATCGCTGAGCTGGAGGGAACTCTGAAGAGCTGCTGGTGGTGGGCACCTCCCCAGGCTCTTAGTTTCTCCTTCTGGAGTCCCCTCCTACGCCTTAGGGAAGAGGCTCCAATTTGGTCTTGACTGGCCTCTCTCAAGAGCGCCCCCCATTCTTTCTCCTTTCCCAAACCAGCTGAACCACCCTTTATGTTATAATGCAAAATGCTGTTCCCTCTGGGCCTCAGGGCCTGTGGGGGAAATGGAATTTGGCAGAAACTCAGACTCCAAAGCCAAAGTGACCCTAGGTCTGGCTGCCTGATGGTTTTATAGATATGGCGTTGAGTGGCCTCCTGGCAGTTTGGGATTCTAGAGGTTCCCTCATTCATTTTTCAACACAATTTTTGAACACTTGCCATGTGCCAGCAACTGTTCGTGGTGTTGAGCACATAGCAATGATCAAAGCATTCAAAAATCCTTGACCTTGTGGCACTCCCATTCTAGTTGGGGAGACAGACAGTAAATGAATAAACATGTGAATTATATAGTATGTCAGAATATGACCAGACTGCTTTGGAGCAAAATAAGGCGGGGATGAGGGATAGGGAATGTGGTGGGCACACTTCAAATGGGATGGTTAGGGATGGCCCCACTGAGAAGCAAAGGCTCCAAGGAATGAGACAATCGGCCATGTGGATTTCTGGAGGGAAGAGGGTTCTGAGCCAAATGAATAGCACATGCAAAGACTTTGTGCATAATCTGCCTGGTTGTTGGAACAGGAGCAAGGGGCCTTTGGGGTCCCAGTGGAAAGAGTAAAGGAGGTGGGTGGGAGCTGAAGCCCAAGGGACAGGAGTCCAGTGCCTTGTCAGTCATTGTGAGGACTCTGGCTTTGACTCCAAGGGAGATAGAAGCCACTGGAGGAGTGGCGTCATGTGACTTAAGTTTCCAGAAGGAGACTTTGGCTACTTTTTGAGACTTGGTGGGGGGGGGGGGGGGGGGGGGATGAGGCAGAAGTATTACAGGAAGCTGTTGCCAAAATCCAAGCCGTATGATAGCAGCTTGGACCAGGGGGATGGGCATGTGAGAGGAGGCTGAATTCTGGAAATGTTTTGAAGGTAAAACAAAGAGGATTCGCCGACAGATTGGGCGTGGGGTGTGAGAGTTAGAGGAGTCAAGGTGGACCCTAAGATGTTTGGCGTGGTGACTGAAAGGATGGAATTTCCTGGGATGAGGAAGGCACTGGGAGGTGTTTGAGAGGATGGAGGTGCTCATTCCCAGCTGTGGGGCTCCTCTTCCTCTTCCGCTTTGGGCCACAGGTGGCCGTTAGCCTGCTCTGCTCAGGGAGGGTTGAGAGGGAAAGGAGTGTGACCCTCATGGGGCAGCTGGGAGATCTCCAGTAGACTGCTGGGAGCTGAGATGGCTTAGGTCAAGCTCTAACTTGTAGTTGTTTAGAAAAGGTACTTTTTTGAGCTGTTTTGTTCAGTTTCTTTCTCTATTGTTCATTAGCTACCAAAGACAACTTGATCTTTTGACTCAGAAATATGTGCTTTTTGTCTTGCATTTCTTTTCCTTAGCTTTTTCTCAGAGCTCAGGTGAATCATCAGGGGCTGCTGGTGAACCATGGGATTTGGGAATGGGTAACTAAGCTGCATCTTGCCCTGGACTTCACCCTCTCCAGGTGCTGGAGGATTATCAGGAATCCACAGCCACTGTGTTTTATACCTCTAAAGAGTCCTTTTCTGAAGATTTCTCTGTGGCTCTGCTGTACCCAGATCTGCCACTCAGCCTGGGCTTTGGAATTACTTATCTGTTGGAAATCTGTTGTCCTCCTTTCCATAGGTCCTCCTCCTCCCTTTCCCCATTCCTGGAAAGAAGTTGGCTGGCAGATAGAGTATTTTTCCTTGAAAGGAGAGAGGAGAGCCCTCTAATGGAAAAGTAAAATAATTCTTGGAATTCTTATTACACCCAAGCCAGCCAAAGCTGAGACCAAGTAAATTATTTGGGGGTAATTTGCAAGGGCCTGAATCAAACAAATTGCTTTCTTGCACTTACCTCAGCTTGAATCTTTAGACCAAAAGCTGGCGATGTTAGGAGTTTGATAAGAGTGAGCATTTTTATCTGAGCCATCTTCAGGGGGCTTTTTTGGGGGGGGATATCTTCTAGGCTTTAGAGCTCACAGGTGAGCATCTTTTGCTAGCAACAGACTCCTTATCATAGGAGGCCCTCCTTTGCCCTCAAGTCTCAGAAGACCTTATTCAATAACAGCATTTAGAGCATGAGTTTACTAACATCCATCGAGGTACGCCTTAGTTTTCTCTTTACCTCTTCCACGGTGCTGGCTTTGCTACATGTAGAACAAATTATTCTGGAATCCAAGGTGGCCCAAGGGAGAGCCCACAGAAGAGTCTAGGTTGCCAGCTTGAGGGTTCAGCCTGTTGTCAAAGAGGCTCTCGGGGAAATCCAAAGATCTCCAGCCTTTCCCGTGGTCCCAGATGTGTAAGCACCAGCCTCTTGCCGGGATGGGTTCCTGACATCTTCCTTCTCATAGCTATGTCCCTCCTTGACCAGTTTGCTGAGGTGCCTGAGATCCTTTGCCCACCAAGCAGATCGTTCCCATCCCGGAGGAAAACAATGTGCTCTTCAGAAAGGCTTAAAAGCCCAGCACAGTTCCGCATTAGCTGTTCCGTAAACTTACAGCAGCACTCCTTTAAAAATGTGTCTTGGGGATGTTTGTCTCGCAGCAGCTGGTAACCTTGTTTTTGAAACTGTCAGACTTGGGCTGGGCTGCCCTATTGGCCCCCTTCATGACTGTGGGGAGAATGGCCTGCAGCGTAATTCCGTGTCCCCCAAGAAGCTTTTCTCTGGCACCTCTTTCACATCTTGCCTTGTCTGCCACATTCGAAAACAAGTGTGGCTGAGTTTGAGTTTCCTCCTATTTTTTATTTATGTAACTTTTTGTAGTTGTTTGGATGGGGGAGGCGGTGGGCGGGTAGACAACCCTAGGGTAGTCAGTATGTTAGGTTGGCTCTTTGAGATGAATAACTACTTAGCTGTTGCTCGACTACTTTTGTCTGTGAAATAAAGGGCAGTAAGCACCATGACATGAGAGAATTTCAGGTTTATTGTGATTTCTTTTTTGTGTTAGCATCTGCCCTGCTCAGTTAGGGCATTACCCGTAACCCCATAGGAGCGAACACCGAAGACCATATGATTTTAAAGCTTTAGAAATCTGCGTGTGTAATATGTCTTTTGTGAATTTTGTTGTTGTTGTTGTTGTTCTTTTGCTTTAGAAACAGTAATAATAATCCATAGTAATTATCCCATAGTATGCTGTCCTTTGTTACCGGAGCACTGGATTAGTGTGAAAACGTGCCCTGTATACAGTTTAAACAGCTTGATTTTGCTTCTTCCTTCCCCCTTCCACCCCCCTTTTCTGTCTTGTGCTATTTGGAAGACAGTTTCCACATTTCTGCCATATGTCTTAGAAAAGCTCAGGACTTAGAGGCAGAGCAGACTTAGGACAGCAAGCTTAGTTCAGGTGGGGAGGCAGCCCTGTACAGCAGACACTGTTAGGCAGACCGAGAGCTGTTGAAACAGCTGCATTTGGAAATCATGCTTCCCCTCGCCTGCCCTCTTTTCTTGAGAGACTCCCAAACATCTGAAAATGCAAAAGCATTTCAGGTTTTAACTTTTCTGGCTCAAACAGAAGCAGCTTCAGATCAACAAGAGCACAGCAGTCTTTGTATGTTTTATAGACATTTTTTGAGCTTTTCAAGCAAGACAGCCCCCTCCCTCCCTCCCTCCCTCCCCCACTCCCTTCCTTCCTTCCTTCCTTCCTTCCCTCCTTCTTTCCCTCTCTCCCTGCCTTCCCTCCTTTCCTCCCTCCCTCTTTTCCTTTCCTTTCCTTTCCTTTCCTTTCCTTTCCTTTCCTTTCCTTTCCTTTCCTTTCCTTTCCTTTCCTTTCCTTCCCTTCCCTTCCCTTCCCTTCCCTTCCTTCCTTCCCTCCCTCCCTCCTTCTTTACCTCTCTCCCTCCCTCCCTCCTTTCCTTCACTCCCTCCCTCCCTCACTCCCTCCCTCCTTTCCTCCCTCCCTCCTTTCCTTCCTTCCTTCCTTCCTTCCTCCCTCCCTCCCTCCCTCCCCTCCTTCCCTTCCTTCCTTCCTTCCTTCCTTCCTTCCTTCCTTCCTTCCTTCCTTTTTTCTTGGTGCCTTGTTTTGCATTCTGCTCAACTGGAAGAGCATTTAATCCTTGGCCTCCTGTCTGTTGAGATATTATGTTTTTTTAATAGTGCTTGTTTATGACTAAGGTCAAAGACAGTATTTCCGAACAAAAATTAGAGTTAGTTCATAATTGAGTACATATGTATGTTAACTGTTTATTTTTATAGTTTGCTAATTTATTTTTAAACCACTCAGTTATGCCAACAGGTTTATAGCTCTGTTCATCACGTGCCTTACCAGTCAGGGTGTTAAAAGGCACATGCTTTTCAATAGTTTGGATCCCAAGTTAAATTAGATACTGTTACCAGGTAGCAATTTAATTACATTAATTAAATGTTTAGGTGGAAAGGTAGTTTGTTGCAGAGACTATAATGAAATAACATTTATAAGTACACATGTATAAATCTCAGCATTATAGACATTATTTGAGGTTGCTGACAGAAAAATGGGTATATATCAGGCGCTTAGAAGGAAATGTGAGGGGGCTCTGTCATCGGTGTTAATGCTGCCTTCGCAGTTTTGGAGGCTGCTGGGCATGGCCGTTTCCTTCGTGCGCCGCCTTTCTCATTAGGCCTCTGAGCAGAGATGCACAAAGGCACCTGGGTGGCACTTCCCTGGGTGGCAGCCGGCCAGTTTGGGCTGGCTCACTGAGCCCTAGGAGACGAGACACAGTCCCGTGAGGCCTTTGTCACCTTGGAGGCTCGAGGCTTGGCACACTTGGGTCCATCTCCGGGGCCCTCCAAGCCAGCTCTGTCCGGAATCCGAGGAGGGCTGTCTCAGGGTTCCAGGCATTTTACAGACTGGGGTGGAAGCAGTTGGCAAGGAGAGCCCTGGCACGTAAGGTGTGGCACGTCGGCCCGCAGCTCTTGCCTGCGAGGGTGGCTTCCTCCAATGCAGAGGGAGTTGGAAGAGGGGGCCAGAGCGCCAGGCCCCGGTCAGCCGCCTTCCCTCCATGCCCTTGGACGAAGTGGGAGAGTTGGCATTTGAGTAATATGACAAGTTATTTGGGGCCCGGGTGCTCCTTCCCACCTCTCTGTGATTTAGTGTGGTGGGTGTCGAGTGATGGCTCGCAAAAAGGGATTTTTAGGTGTGCTAACAGCAGATTCTTTGCCTGTGAGTCATTCATTGTCTTCTGACGCCATCTGGTTTCACTGGGCTGCAGAGCCTAGTGTGGTGTCCCGTCCCCTGCAGCACCCTATGTGGGTTATTTACCAAATGCCACCGTGCCTCCCTCACAGCATCTGGCAGATAAATCAGGTGGGCCTGCCGTTGCTGCTGGGTGTCCTGTGGATGCGGAGTTTTCTGCCCACCGTTGTTTTGGGGGATACTGTCCCCCTCCCTCAGGTGGATTTGTTTCTGGCCATATCTGTAGTTGGCCCTTCCCCTTGGGAGTCAGCCATGAATGACTTCACCTAAAATTAAAGACCCAGCCGGAGGATTACCCTCCTCATCACAGAGTGGCCACCTTGGGTCCCTTACCTCTTGGAGGTGGGGCTGGGTGGGAGGGCTTGTGATTTCAAAATACTCTTGCTTTGGTGGCCAGGAGGTCTCAGCCCTCTGAAAGAGAGCTGCGGATGCTGGAAGGAAGGGTGGGCAGCTGTGCCTTCGAGGGGAAGGAGGCCTGTTGGTTGGGACAAGGAGGTGAAGGAAGGTTGGTTTGGCCCCCCAGGGAAGGACAGGAAAGTTCTCATTCCTGGTTGCAGATGCAGTGTTTGTCCAGCTGAAAGCAGCCCCACTTGGTTGGCCACCTGATGAGTGATCTTCTCCAAGTTAACAACTGCTCCAACACATTTCCCCCACAAGTCCTGACAAAGTGGCGTGTTCTTTTGGGGGCTGTTATTACCGCAGTAGGCATTTGGAAGAATCTGGAAGAATAGGGTTCCAAGGGACAACCTTGAAGCAATTTTTCGGTATCTGTTCCTTCCTTTCTTGCCAACCCTCTCACTTTTTTGGTTTATGAAAAATTGGACCCCTCTCAAACATCCACTGTGCTGTTAATAATGAGACTAGCAATAAAATCACAGTATGTTTATGTGGTTCTTGAATAAGCCCTTTGATGGGCATTGTCAGATTTGAGCCTTACCTCGTGAGTAAACTTGTGAAGAGGCAGGAGAGGTGGTACGTGAAGCCCAGAGAGGTTAAAGCGCATGTCTGGTCTTACACAACTACGGGATGGACTTAGGGTTTGGACCCAGGACTCCTCCCTCCTGCCCCTCCATCCGTTCCACAGCCGGCCCCCAGGGCAGACAGTTGGGGCTTGCAGAAGGCTGCTTTCTGGTGGAAGGTCTGTTTGAACAGTTGAGAGCAGGGACATCGGTAGGAGTGCTCCCTGGTAGGGGACCCAGATGATGGGAATTAGGATGATCTTTGAGGGTTTGCAGGGGCAGAATTATGCCCGACATTCAGCCTTTCTATATACTTTCAAGAGTTTCTTGCCGTAGCCCCTAAGCATCAGGGGAAATGTGAAGTTGGAGAAGCTTCTCAGTAAATACCTCAGGTACAGTTCTTAGTGAGCATCAGTAGCTGTTTCTTGGGCTCACACCTGACTCCCTGTAATGCCGAGGGAAGGCTCAGAAGAGGAGGGTTTGGGGAAGACAGACGTGGAGCTGGTTGCTTTAGCACACTTGGCCTTCCCTTTGCATTTTGTTTGACCTGACTTTTCCTGGGTTCCAGGATGCTGAGCTCCCGTCGCAAGGAGAACATTAGTGTAAATATAAAAACTGTGGGTAGTTAGAGGTTGACTCGTTTGTTTTATTATACCTTCCTCTTTGGGAAAGCAGGCTGGCAGGGTGGAAGGAAGGGTCAAATGTGTGTAATATTCTGGTATTTCAGATTGGTGGCCTCCTCTCTCTCTGCAGTGGGTGACTGGGCTGGGTGAAGCCCCGAGGCAACTTAGAAAGGGCAGGGTGGGCCAGACAAGCCTCTGGAAAGCGGTGTGCCTTCATCATCACTCCTGCACGCGTGCCAATGGGCAGCTGCGTGTGATGTCGGGGAAGTCGCTGTGCGGTGTGAGCCCCGGGCCCTGTTCGCTTGTGTGAAGGCTCAGTGGGCATCTCTGTTTTATGTAAGGAGTCCTGCCAGGCAAGTGTGAATGGAAAAGGAGACCAGAGCCCTGGGGTCCAGGGGTGGTGTAGGCTGAATGATGCTTTTCAGAGTTCTTAGCATGTGCCACCCAAGGCCATGAATGCTTCCAGGAGGCAGTGGCAAGTGTGAGGTTTTGGTCTCGTTGGGCCTTTCACTCAGTTTCTTTCATTTCCTTCCTTCCTTCTTTTTTTTTAAATCAATAAACAGTTGATAATTAGTTCTCAGAAAGTTTAGATAAACGCACATTATTGTTGAATTTTAAAAACTTCGCAAAGAGAATTAAACTCTGACGAGAGCTCCAGAATGCTGTCCCTCTCAGTGGGTGCTGAGTTTGTATCTTGTCTCCCAGATCTTCTGGACTGGATAAATGAGTCCTTACAAAATGTCACATTTCCCTGGCAGTGCCATCTGGGTGTTTGAAGAAATCTTTCAGAGCTGGGTCAGAACTGTTGGGTGTGGAAAACAACCGTAAACCCGTAAACAGCACTGGGGTGGGAGCTTGGACGGCACACAGGCCTTTCCAGCCTTGGGCAGTGCTTGGGGAATCTAACCCATAGGTGGGAGGCCTCTGCCCTGTCCTGGGAACAGATGGGGGAGAAGGTACAGGGGAAGTTGTTACGGCGCTCAAAGGAAGCAAGGGACGGCTATCTCCTGGGGAGAAGTCTGGGTCCTCAAATGGCTGTCCAGGCTGGAGTGGGTGGTGGCAGTGAGGGTTTTAAGAGGAAGCCAGTGTCCCTGGAAAATTGGGGTTCCTTTGCAGATGTCCCCTCTTCTCTCTTGGTTCTCCTGGTCGGACCACAATCTGTCCTCCCACCTGCTTGGAGACTGCCGAGGCGTCAGAATGGGGCCAACATGATCAGGGAGGTGTGGCCCCTTCCTCCTGGGCCTGGGGGTGACCCAGTTTGGAGGAGGTGGCCCCCACCCCTGCTCCCAACCCTGAGGCAAATGTAGTGAGTGGATCTGGGGCTGATCCCTTCCCCACAGGTACCTTCATGACTAGCTTTGATCCTATTTAAACACATTCCATGCATATTAACATGACAGACATATTGGTTTTACTCCAAGCAAGTAGCAGTCTACCCGAGATGGGCCCTGGGCCCTTCAAGACAGGTGAGTGTTGGAAGACAGTAAGCAACAAACCTCACCGTTCTGGGAGCCCCGGATGGACCGGTGTTCTCTCCGTGTCTTGCTCACCCTGTCCCCCTCACACCCCATCTCATTTTACTCATGAGAAACTTGACTCTCTTAGAGATTAAGTGCCTCCTCCTGGTCACATAGCTTCTTAGTGACAGGACTAGAATTTATGTCTCTTGGTTACCAGTCGAGTGCTTTTTCTGCTCTACTCTATTACCACAATCAGAGCTAAATTTTTTTTAATTGGTCTTTCTTGAGTGCATATTTTAATATAAGAAAGCCTGGGATTGGATGTGAACACTACTTTTTGATGTAGGAGGAAGATAAGGGGAGGAAGCCGCCTGGGGACAGTTCTGGAGCAATACCTGAGATCTGGGAGTCGTGCGTACAAAGTGTGTGATGGCAGAATGCAAATATGTGCTAGCAAGAACGCCCTGTGCTACCCTTCTGAATTCCACCAAGAAGTTATTCCGTCTGTAATTTTATTAGGCTGAGACTTTTTCCGAGGGTTTATTTTTCCATTTGCTCACAGCCCATAGAAGAGAGCCAGGGAGGGAAGCCAATGCATTTGTACTATCTACCTACTCCCTGACTCTGGAACTCAGCAAGAGTTGCTGTGTAGTGCTTTGTTGCACCAACTTTCACAGATCGGGACAATAAACTGTAAGCACATCAGCTCACTTGGAGGGACCTGATATCTGATTGTTGCTCTGATAAGTATCTGTACAAATATTTATAGGATTCTGATAATCTTGGGTTGTGTTGTTACAACATGCAAAGCTGTCAGTTTTCCAGGCCTGCTGATGGTAGGGCTTCTCCGTGGAGTGAGGCTTATTTTTGATCTGGCCTTTCCTCCCTGAAACCCTGTTAGCCTGGGATTTCATCTCGTGCAACACAAGTTTTGTAGAAAGAAACGTGACATTACCCCCTTCCATCATTCACTGGTAAAATAACCAGAAGAGGCCCTTCTGGAATACAGGGAGGCCGGCATAACTTCTCAGAGTGGGTCTTCCTGCTCCCCTTGCTTAAATTTTCATGTGAGAGGAGCCCATTGCTGTAATTAAGGAGGCGATATAGCATTTTAGAAGGCCTCTATCTCTTCAGGTGAGCACCTGAAAGAGAACTTGGAAGTGGCTAATCCCTATTACAAAAGCGTACATTTCCCCAAAGTATCCATGGCTCCTTGGGAGACTTAGGCGTCTATTTACAGATCATTGAGGATTAGAGCTGCTAGACTGTGAGCTCCTTGAGGGCAAGGAATGAGGCTAATTTCATTTTGTTCTCCCTGCCATTAACAATACATGTGTGGGACAAATGAATGAAATTGGCCTCCACTGAATATCAAGCAGAATGAAGGAAGAGTTTCCAGAACAATGATGTAAATAAGTGCAAAACTGGATAGTTAACTGACACTTTTCCTGAAACGGGTCTTGTTTTGGAAGATGCGCCAAAGGCGTCTTGTTGGGGAGGGGCTCGTGTAAGTGTTTGGAGATCTCTATTGTTGACTCATTCAACCGTGATTGGGCCAAGTGGCGCAGGTTTTCCCCATGGCTCACATGAGAAAGAAGTGCTTGTGAGCCCACTCTGCTAGGTTACCAAGCTCCTGAGCTCCAGACACTATTTTTTCCCTAGGTCATTTCACCCTAAACATCTTCGCCATAGACATCTTTGCTGCAAGCATTTTTGCTGCATAACTAATTGGTCCTAAGGCAGTTATGCCATAAAAGGTAAAAAAACAAAACAAAACTGGTTGACAGTTTGGTTTCATTTCTCCAATGAGGCAGTCCTCCCATTTTTATATGATACAAATCTCAGCTCTCATAATGGTCTCTATGGTGGCATAGAGTTTTGAACCCACATTACCCATAGAACTTTGGAACAGCTATCAACTGACAAGTGACAATATGCCAAGAATGAGCAGCAGTGTAGAAGGCTTTCACAATGCAGTACAAAGCCCAGTTACAGATAAACATCCTAGTATTTGGAAACAGATGCCTCTCTTAATGAAGGAAGAAAATTTAGCAAGTAAAGAAGTGGGATGGTGAACGAGATGAATCAACAAGCAAAAATATGTATAATACTATGAATGAAAGACTTCGAAGACAAATGTTTAGGTACAATCCACAAAATAAAATCAGTTATTTGCACCGTATTGCCATGAATCAACACTATACATTTTGAATGTATTTGAATATTTTGTATTTTGCAATAAAGTCTTTTAAATTTTGTTATTCATTTTTCATGTTTCGTTATGTCCTTCTCAATGACTGTCCCTTTTTTATTTTTTTGTGATTTTATCTTTTAAATGGCAAAATCGCCTTACGGCCAATTAGTTATGGGGTGAGAATGTTTGCTAGAAAGGTGTTTATGGTGAAAATATGTAGCAGCCCCCGGAGGCTGGTAATACAGTATGGTCAGGCACATTTTACTGATGGACAGACTGAAGGCTCGGGGACCTTAAAGAGCTGCTCTGGGTTGCACAGCCGGGAAGGGATGGGCGATGAAGATTCTGGAGTCTTCATCTACCTTGTTCAGGGATCCTGAGCACTCACCCTGCTGACCCACCCGAGCTTGAGCCCACATGCCCCGCTCCGAGCTCCGGGCTGATGTTCCAGGCTGCCAGGTGCTGCCTCCTGGCTCTGGACTTGGTCCCGAGGGGTGGGGAGAAGGGGGGGTGCCCTTAGTCCTTCTCACTCTCCCTGCATCGTTCACAGGGCCTCCCCTTCCTTGTTTCCCTACCACAGAGACTGTCTGCCTGGCTCTGGGGTAGGCTGCCTGCTCCAGTGTGCCTCCCCACCAGGGATTATTGCCCTGGCCAGGCTGTGGCTGCTTCCCCACCCTGCTCTGAAGGCGTGTCTGTCAGGCCGCAGGGGTGCGGTTCACGGGCGAGAAGTCAGAGGCGCTCTGCCTGAAGGAACTGGTCCTGGGGAACCTCACCTGTCCCCCTCCTCCTCCCTGCCCTGGCCGGACTTGGGGAGTTTTACTCTCAGGGTCACGTCTCCAACGCCAGCCCATCTGCCACCTCAGGTGTACCCCCCAGACCTTTCCGGGCCTCTGGTCTTCCATCCTGGGCAGAGAAACAGGACTGTGGGAGTCCCAACGCTCAGTGCCCTGGGCACAGCCCCGACATGCAGTCGCTCTGGCAAGCAGCCTCAGGCAGGCCCGGGCAGAGGGCCGAAAGGAGGACAAGGAGCAAGCGGAGCCACAGCAGACCAGAGCGGAGACAAGAGCCAGCTCCCGAGCAAACCGCCTGGCAGTGGGGTGGGTGCCCTGGCTGGACGGCTGGCCCGGGCTGGCCTGCCCTGGGAGGAGTCAGGTTGGCGCCTGCTCTCTCAGAGGCTCCGTGCTGCTGGAGGCCGGCCAGTTGCTGGAGCCGTGTGTGGGCGACGAACACAGGGTCTTGGAGTCTTGAAGGTTAGGGGTTGGGAAGAGGAGGAGAGCGAGAACTGAGGGAGGCCTCCTTCCCGGCCGCGCCGTGGGGCCCAGGCGCGGTCTCAGAGCTGTTTCACAGGAGCTTCCCCGTTGGAAGCAGAGCACTTTTCCTCACTGTAGTCCACGCTTTGGTTTTGGGGATCTAGTGGTCCCTGTGGCTCACCGACACCCCTACCTGGGGCCGGTGAGTAGGTCAGGCTGGTTAGCAAAGACCTTCTTCAGAAGGCCACATTTTGAAGGCATTTGGGCCCAAAAGCCAGGTATATCTGGCTTCGCTCCCCCGCCGGCTGGGTGCCCTGAAACAAGTTGATCAACTCGGGAGCCTCAGGCTCCTTGTCTGTAAAATGGGGATAATTAACTTCCCTGTCCACTGGGAAGAAATGTTCTGCTTGACTCTCTCTCAGAGGTGTTAAAGAATGTGTGTCTTCCCCAAAGGGTATTGTTCCAGAAGGTACAGTCCTGGTGGCCTTCCGACTTCAGCCTCAGCACTGGAGGGCACTGTCCGCTGACATCGCGCAGCGTGGCCTCTGGCCCGCGCTCCCCCTGCTCCCCCAGCCTCTGTGGCCAGACACTGTTCTCCAGCTCACTGGCTTGGCTCGGCAGGCGGGAGAGGATGATGGTAGCCCTGGGAAACTGAGTCCCAGGGGACAGGCCACAGGGTCACCTCCCAGCAAAGGTGAAGGTAAATGGGTTTGTTGTTGTAGTGTTCCTCACTTTCGATGCCCATTTTCGGAGAGAGTCAGAGGAAGGGAAAATGGGGAAGATAGGCTGGCTGCCCCTGCCTCACACCCCTTGCCCTGCCTGCTTCCTGTTCTATTAAAGAAATGTTGTTTCTGCATGAGTTGGACGATCATCTGAGTCTGATCGAGGTTTATTGGTGATTCAGATCTATGTGTAAGGTACATATGTCTTTGTACATAAATTCGAGAGGCTTCCCTCAGTAACAAAGTCTCCAGGCCCTTCAGAGATCAGCCTCCTGGCCAACAATAGGGTGGGTCCAGGACAGCCTCGGGCCTAGAGATGACCTCTGCAGCCCCACTGGCTTCTGGCCTCCTTGTCCCCCATCGGCCTGTTTCCCGCTCTTTCCTGTTCATACACATAGGTGAATAGATGGGTAGGTCAGATCACCCCTGCTCATTTCTCTTCAGCACACTAACCTGTGTGCTATTAAAATTTGAAGACAAATGCAGGTGCCAGAGGTGGCTGTGTTATGAATGTCCCAGGCTGCTTCTAGGAAGAGAAGGGGTTCGAGGGGAGCCTGGTGCCTTATGGTGCCTTCCTGGTATCAGAATGGTGCAGTGCTTGGAGGCTGTCCCTCCCCATGTCCTCAGTGCGCACCCTGCAACCTTGTAGGGACCCCTGTGTCCAGCCCAGTCTGGGTGTGCATCTTGTGCTTGGTCGGCACTGATAGGGGTCACCATGGGGAGGAGATCTCCTGGGAGCGCACTGCCACCTGGCCTGTGCCCAGCCTGCAGTGTCCAGGCTCTCTTCTGCCAGGGCCCTGCTGCTTATCACCGTGGGCATTATCTGTACTCGCCACCTCTGCACTCAGGGCTGTGGTGTCCCCTTGAAGAACCACACACCCATCTACCCAGGGGCCCTTCTTGCTTAGAGTCTAACCCAATTCCCCCCCTCCTTCAGAGACTTCTTACTCACCCCCGCCTTTCTCAGGACAGTGTCCTTTCCCAAAGGACGAGCCCCAGCTCTCTGAGGGCTGCCCTGTGGGTCCCAGGCCCTCACCTCCTCAGGCCTGTCAGGTTTTGTGCCCGGCAGCCTTCAACACCCAGACCTTTGTGGGTTCTCATGATGGCCCTCAGCCGTCGAGGTGGCTGCATTTGGGACTGCGCACAGGACCCTTTTGAGCAATTTTCTAGGCATTGGCAAAGGAAGAAATGGGACAAAAGAGGCCATGGAGTCCTCTGGGGGAAATATGTGCTGAGGATAAGGTGGTAGCACATGGAAAGGGGGAGCAGAAGATGGCCTGGAAGGCCTTCGAAGGAAGTAAAGTTTGTTAAATTGCTCCGTAAGCTGCCAAGTGCCATTCAGTGGAAGCTGTCATCATCCTCCTCATCCTCGTTGTCATGGCCATTATCATTACCATGCAGGAGAGGTAGGTGTGACGGACCAAGTCTCTAGCTGATTCCTGACTTTAGAGGCCATGAATTTGTTTCCTTGGAACATTCCAGTTCAACTCAAGAGCTGATGTTTGAGTCTGGACGTCAAAATTTTCCGATACTCCCCTGACTTACTCAACTGAAGGCTAGTTTCCAGGATGGGACTTGAAGATGGCTTCTATATCCTTGAATACTAGTTATCCATACTGTGAAAAATCGGAATGTATCACATAGAGCAGGAAAAAGGTGATATTTTGTTCTACAAAAGATTTTTTTTTTTCCACTTTACAAAAGGATCCACGATGGTATTCTTTGCAGTGGAATGTTTCTGTAGCCGAGTAAGTGTTTACAGGTCATTAACTACTCCATGAAGGACTTTAGTAGAGAAAAGGAAGACTGCAAGGAAATAGACTCCTAGCTCTAGTGCAGAGATGCTAATTAAAGAGCATTAGAATCTGCTGGCCAATGCGTGTCTGCTAAGCATTCTGTGCACTCAGTGTTGGGAGAGAAGTAGGGGGCATGCTTCCTGCCCTCTGAGAACTTACAGTCCCTTTGGAAGCAGAGACCTCTGGTGAACTAACCATGAAGACACTGTCATGGAGGCAGAAATCAAGTGCTAAGTTGTGTTTCTTCACCTCTTATCATTGCTGATTGGAGAGTGGACCATGCTTTACAAAAATTCCGTTTACATACTACTTTTCAGGACTCCTGCTATTGCATACGGTGAGGGAGGTTTGAGGAAGGACTTGGCCTAAGACTCCTCCTGGGAGCATGGCGAGAGCTCATGTTGGAATGCAGAGGGTTGGCTGTCCTGGAATTTAATTTGGAGTTGGCACTCCAAAATGGCCCAGGTCCCTGATGGATGGTGGGAGTGAGAAGGTGGTGAGGAGAGAGGGTTGTATAGGAGAGGAGAGATGTACTCAGCATGCTCTTCCAGAAGAGGTAGCTGGCTCAAATCTGTGTCTTGAACCAGTGACAAAGTGGAAGGTGGCCGTCCTCTTTCTCTCTTCCCGCTCTCCTGCTTGCTGCTACTCTGAGCTCACTTTGGCCACGTGTGCGGAGCCCAGCAGAGGACAACAGCAGACCTGTCATCAGACGGTGTGCCCCAACTCTGTCTGCCTGGGAAATGGTTTCCAAGAGCTCCTGGTTGTGGCCTTGACATCTGCGTCACAGGGCTAGCCGCTTGCCCCTTTAGGAACCCCTTTGGGATGGTCAGCTCTTGGCCTTTCCCCCGTCTGTGGCAGTCCGCACCACCTTGCCAGGCAAGGCATTCTCTAAATGGCTTTATTGGCTTTCCACTGTAGAGGTCATAATCTGTTCTCCCGGCTTCCGGGGGCCCTCCGTGGTCCTAGTATTCTGGGATTTCGTGAGCACGTGCATGTTCCCCATCTGTTTCCTCGCAGATGCGTACTTTTCATTCATCCCTCCTCCTGTTGTCCTAAAAGCCTTCATCGTCAATCAAGTTTTCACATATGAGGGTGGCCCAGGCCTCCTTCTCTAGTTTGTTCCTCCCTTTTCTGGCAATCTTTCCCAGATCTGTAGCATATTTCTTAGGTGTTCAAAAAAATATTCAAAGAAGAATGAAAATGTCCTTGTGCTGTGGAGACCGCCAGAGAGACGGTAGTACCACGTAGAGCATGGATGGGGTGGTGCGCCACCCCTGCCCCGGGCTCGCACAGTTGCAGGGTTGCAGGGGAGTATCAAATTGCCTGTTCCTGAGCAGGAAGGGACTTGGAGTTTGCCAAGCATCTTTTATGTCTGTGTGCCAGTGGAAAGTCCCTTTGGAACATTTTTACCTACAGGTAAGTCCCAAATTCTCAAACCACAGGGGCCACATCAGACACATAATGTCTGCACCCCAACCTGGAAGACAACCTGACCGCTTCCACTGGCCGAACCGGACTCATGTCTCAGGGGTCGTACTTTGAGGTACTGATGGATGAGTCATGCTATGAGAAGAGAGGATGCTAGGCAGGACTTAGAAGTTATCTAGAGTGATGTGGTATGCTCCAGGTGCATAAGTAAGAACAGGAAGCTGGTGCCGGGGCAGAGTAGTCCCAACATTGGCCAGAAAAGAGATATGGCATCCCCCCTTAGAGCATACCAGGGTCAACATAACTGTAAGAATTGGTCCGGTGCAAGCTAACAGTTGCTTTTATCAAAGGCCCCAAGGAAGGGTTTGGCCTCCCGATTGGGGTGGGGGTAAGGGTGGGGTGAAAGAGGAGTGGTAGATCTCCTGGTCTGTGGCTGTTTGCTCAGGTGGCCTCTTTCAGAAGACTCTCTTGTTGGTAGAAAGTTAGGTTTTATTTCTCAGTGGGAATAAAATTATTTGTATGCATTGCCATGTGGACTAGATCATCCCTCCTAAAATTGTGAAGGAGATGAAGACCTGCCCCCCCACTCGTCACTATTCATTCATTTTTCATCTGTCTGTCTGTCTCTGTCCATCCAACTTGCACACATAGGTACCTATCAGGTTCCAGCTACTCTGCATTCCCAAATGACCCCCCGCCCCAATCTCACATCCTTTCCTCTGTTCTCTCCCTCTTCCCTTTCTATTACCCTTGGGAAAGGGGCTGATGACCTCATTTCTGCTGAGGTGTAACTAATAAGTACTAGGAGGTCTGTGTTTTATTTCACAGAGCACTTACTCTGTTGTAAGTACTTCCCAAATATTAACTCATTTTATTTCCATAGAAACTCTATGAAGCAAATACTATTATTATTCCTATTTTTCAGATGCGTCATTTTTTTATTCTAGCTGAAGAAATGCAGTGTGGTGGTGCAACACCATAAGCCAGAAATTACTTGTCATCACAGAACCAGCATCTGTCTTCCCAAGTCTAGCTTAACCAATCAATGGAGGTTAGGTAGTTGGAATGAACACTTCTCCTCCCTTTCGATATTTCATCTCAGCTAGGGCCATTTTCACTGTCCTATCCCCATACTCCCATCTCTACAAATATGGCATGAGATTGATAAGACATTAAGGACTTAGAGGTCATTTTTTCCAACCTCCTTGTTTATAGTGGGGTGACTGAGTTTCCAGAGAGGTGACAAGGCCAGGCATGGTCACCTGGCCAAGTAGTGGCAATGAACAGATGAGGAGCCAGGACTCCCAGCTCCTGGCCCCATGTCCTCCACTACCCCATACCATTCTGTCAGCACCACCGTCTCCCCACCTCACACTTCCTCAGTCTCTTTAGCTAATGGATCTGTTGCCCCAGAAATAAGGATTTGCACAGGTATCTTAAGTAATGTAGGTATGCGTCACTCATGGGGCTTCATTTTCTCTTTCTCAGCTTACTGAGAATAAATATTGCCAGTAGCAGTCTTTGTTCTGTTTTCTTGAGCTTCTTCTTCTTGAGTTGTTGTCTATTTAAGATGGCTGCCCCGTCTTGTGCACTTCCCCCCCATTCCCCCATGTCTGCCCTTAATCTGCTTCTGCCACTGCCTGGGGCCATTGTGGCTCCTCTTGTGAGGCTCTAGCTCCTTCATGTATCCTTCTGCTTCCTGTTCACCCATTGTCCCCCAGCCCTGTCCTGTTACAGCTGAGGAGAGTGGGGGAGGGGTGAAGAGGGCGAATCTTCATTTCCTCCTCTGGCTCTCTGCTGTCCACAGCACTGCACAGCAGCTGTTTCCCCCTGGGCTGTTGTCTGAGAGAGGCCTTGATGTTGTCTTTCTTCTCAAGGCCTTTGGCAAGGTAGAAGTTATCTCTAGAACCCTTGGCTGCTGTTCAACTATACAGCTAATAGGGGAGGTCAACCGTCTCCTTCTCTGACCTAGTGGGGGGCTCTTAGGCCACTCAACACCACATTTAATAGTTATCCCTGGCTCAGAAGGGGCCTCTGAATGCCCATTATAAAAAGGTTTTGAGGTCTCTTTCTATCACTTCCTTAGGGTAGTGGAGAGGTTTCTGCTTGGAATAAGGTGACATTTGGTAATTGAACCAAACAGATGGCTAGGATACAGGCTTTGGAGCTGAACTCCCAGGGGAATGGGGTGGAGGTGGGGCTAGCTGAAGGGTGACAAAATGGGGGCTTCCTGGACTCTTAAATTCAAAACCTTTCCTGTGTTCTCAAAACTTGAGTTGCCGTAGGTATTTACCTAAGAGAAATGAAGACATGCATTCATACAAACACATACATAAATGTTCATTATAGCGTTTTTAATAGTCAAAAAGTGGTAACAACCCAAATGTCTATCAGTAGGTGAATGGATAAATTATAGTACAGCCATACAATGGAACACTCAGTATAAGAATGAAATAGTAATACATTTCAAAAACATGGAGTCTCTGCATCATTCTGCTCAGTGAAAGAAATTAAACGCAAAAGGTGGCATGTTGGGATGCCTGGCTGGCTCAGCCAGCAGAGCATGCAACTCTTGATCCCAGGTTCCTGAGTTCAAGCCCCACATTGGGCATGGAGCCTACTTAAAAAAAAAAAAGGTGGCATATGGTTTGATTCCGTTTATATGAAATTCTAGAAAAATCCAAACTATAGTGACAAGAAGTAGATCAATGATTAAAAGAGGTCAGAGAATTAGGGGAGAAGATTGACTGCAAAGAGGGGCATGAGGAAACTTTTCAGAGTGATGGAAATGTTCTCTATCTTGATTTTGGTGGAGGTGAGACAACTGTATACCATGGGCAAAATTCACTAAACTGTACGCTTAAAATGAGTGACTTTTATTATCTGTAAATTATGCCTCAATAATAAAAACCAGCCACTTGAGTTGGACCAGCATGGAAGGCTGTCTCTCTCTAAGTCTTCAACTGTTTGCATCTTCTCAAGACTCAAGCCGTCTCTGAGTGGGGCACCAAAGTACATTTTCTAGAACTCGGAATGTTCTTTGGATTCTGAGGAGATTTCATAGAAGTTGGGAATGACTGGGAGAGAGACAGAGGCAGGCTGAGATGGTGTCATCCGCCACAAGCAGAGCATGTGGACCTGTGTGAGAAATGCATGAGCACTTGTGAGTTTGTCAGGGAAGGAGAAAGTAAAGGGAGGGTGTCTATTGCCTAGAATTCCATTGGGCTTTAATAAATAAAAAAGGGGAGAGGGCACCTGATTCGGTCTTAATTCATTAATAATACCTTCTTTTGGGTGAAGATCCCAGCTGTGTAATTGTCTGGGGAATTCCTGTAAAGTGAGAGTTTTTATTTGTTTTTAATATTCATCTTTCTCTCCAAATTTGTGTCTCAGGCAGAGTTTCCAAGGTAGTCAGCATAAATGTGATATTGGAACTTTACTCATTTATTGGCAGACTTGTATGGAGTATGTTTTTTTTTTTTTAATTTTTTTTAATCTTTTTTTTTTTTTTTAAAGATTTTATTTATTTGACAGAGAGAGACACAGCAAGAGAGGGAACACAAGCAGGGGGAGTGGGAGAGGGAGAAGCAGGCTCCCCGAGGAGCAGGGAGCCCGATGCAGGGCTCGATCCCAGGACCCTGGGATCATGACCTGAGCCGAAGGCAGACGCTTAACGACTGAGCCACCCAGGCGCCCCTGGAGTATGTTTTCTGAACCCAGCTTGGTGCTAAGACTGTGTAGATTTGGGTCCTTAACACGGAATACCTCCATGCATACATAGTGTTGGATCCCACCTGGACATGTGGCCTGACTCTGGGTCTTGGCTTTCAGGGTGGAGGGGGGATGCCCATGGCACTTTGATATGAACAGTCTGCCCAGCCTGGAGAATTATGGACCACATTTCAAATAATAGTTACATTAGCTGCTACCTTAGTTTTTGCCAGGCCTCCCCTTTACCACACCCAGTGGCTAAAAGGGGCCAAGAATGTCCATGTTTGCTGCTCTCTGGCATCAAAATGAAGTCCTTTTTAGTGATGCTGGATTTAAAGTCATATTAAAACTATGTTTTTGGAACTTAGCTTTTTGCATGCAGGATGTGCTCCTGCTGAGCCTTACTTCTTTGCAGATGACCATGGTTAAAATACAGCTAGAGAGTGCGGTGTCTCGCTGGCTCAGTCAGTAGAGCATGTGTCTCTTGATCTTGGGGTCATAACTTTGAGCCCCATGTTGGGGGGTAGAGTTTACTTTAGAAAAAAAAAAAAAAAAAAAACACGGCCAGAGAGTTGCACAACCTTCAAGTTGGTTTTCACATTGAAAAGATGTTTTTTTTTGGTACCTCTGACAGCCAGACTCAATTGGCCTGGCAAACGCTCTGGTCAGCACACGTACTTTGATTCTGCTCTTTTCCAGGGTGTGGGGTGGCTGTTTAAAGAGGGTGGATATTAATGCTAATCTTTGTGTAGCATAACATGTTACTGCCACTTGCCTTTTTTTTATCTGGACGTTCAAGCAGATATCAGAAGGGAACTGTTGGTGGGTACAGAGATGGTTAAAATTACCATTATGCACAGAAATGATATTTGGAAAAAATAACTTCCCTTTTAGAAGGTAAATCAGTTATTTAAAGCATTATTTGTTGAATTCCTAGATACATGTTTATCATATATCACATGCTGTGCCAGGTACTTTGAAATAAAATTAAAATAAGTAGAGGCCAGGGTCCCTGCACTTAAGAAGCACTTGGAGAAGACCTGGAATTAAGTAGAGGCATGGAGAGATAACCAGTGATGTAAGGACTGGATATGAGTCCAAGGTGGTGCAGGCAGTGAGGCTGGAGAAGGAAGAGATTGATTCTTATGCTAAGGTGACTGTAGACCTTTACCTGGGCCTTGAAACATGGGCCAGATTCCAGGAAGTCAGAGAGGAAGAAGAAAAGCCAGAAAGGAAATGAGAATGGAAGGGATTTTGCACTTGAGCAGGGTATTTTCACTGGTGCAGAGAGGAAGCTAAGCCTAGAATAGAAGTGTCAGGCTGGATTATGGAGCTCTGAATGGTGGCTTAAGGAGCTAGACCATAACCTGTTGACCATGGGAGGCTGTCAGATCGTTCTGAGCAGAGGATGAAGGCAGCATTCTAGGAGACATAAATGGAGGATTCTGCCCAGGGGTTGGATGGGCAGGTTGTTGGAATTCTCTCTATAATGTCCTTCATGCTGAGTTCTCCTTTGTCAATATATATGTTCTCAAGGATGGAGCTGGTTGAGGGTAGGGTTTCCTTTCACAAGCAGGGTGGAACCAAACATTGTAGGATACGAGCAAATGGATCTGTTCTCAATGTATAGAACCATTTAGGTCTTGGAAAGTTTTCACTTCGCCCACATTATGGATGGAGAGTTGACAGGAATGGAGTTTGGAAGCAAAAGCCCATCAGCTTCCACATTGTTCTCTTGTCCTTCTCCTCCAGACCATCCATGTTGAGGAATTGTTCAGGGCATGGAAGTTTTCCATGGCATTTATCATTCAGATGTGAGGAAACAAGGCAGGCACTAAAATCCCTATCCTTCTGGACTGTCTTTAATAGCATCTTCCTACTTTGGGCATCAGTGAGCTAGCCTGAATTTAAAGAACTTTTTTGGATGGAGTAAGAGGAAAGTTGAGAAAAGCGGTGGTAGATAGGCATTTGGAAAGGAAAGAAGGTCTGTGGGCTCAGGAGATTAGCCAGGGAAGCACAGAAAGTCAAACAAAGCATAGACCCTAGTGAGCCCAGAATATTCAGGAGGAGAACTCACCTCTGTTTGGATTTGAAATGATCAGAGCATCTCTTCAGCCGCCTTCCTTGGTACTTCTTCCTGCAGGCAGAATTTTCTTTCGAGACAAGTGTTAGTCAAACAAGCATTTTTTTGTTTGTGGTTGGTCATTTGGCATGCAGCATGGCTCCTTGTCCTGGACAATGAGGAAGCCATTTTAATGGCAGACAGGGCAGCTGTGTGTTCACTGCAAAGGAATAACAGCTTCTAGGAGAATTGGTGGCTTTGGGGAAAAACTCACAGTGGCAGAAATTAATTGGAAAGTAGAGTAGAACTGACTTCCAAAGGCTGGTATTATGTGGATTTGGATGTGCTGTGGGCAAAACGACATAAAGGAAATGGAATGAGAAATAGTGTAAGGGACTGGCAAGGACCCTATTGGCTGGTAGACTAGTGTTGACCGCTCCCCCAATGTGAATTTAGTGAGGTGTTTCCACTTTATCTTCCCCAAACTCTCTAAAGCAACAGTGTTATTGGGGTCTGAGACATCCTCCAGAAACTTCATGGCCACCTATTGTTTTATAACCGACAGCAATCTTTTATTCTTTCTTTGAAGATAAATTTGTTTTGGGTGGTAGTGACTTCAGGCTGTTTTTGAATCTTTGGCTTTTGGTTTGAATTTTTTTTTTTTTTTTTTTTATTGTCACATCAACCAAAGCTAGGAAGTTTTACTGAATCCCCTTGCAGTATAATTGGTGTTTCCTTTCATCGGGGGAGCAAACTATTTACAGCCCTAACAGGGTTTACAGTGAATTGTATAAGTGATACTGACTTCTGTGTCAGCAAAAAATGAAACAAAAACTGATCATAGATGACATTACCTAAATGACAGTACCTCCGTGTGTCCTTTCTTTCACATTTGCTGTAATCCTGTTACGGCATTGTCCTATTACCCCAAGTACTGTCATCTTTAAATGCTGTCAAATCGTAACTGGATTGCCAAGGACAGAGGAGAGGAATCAGAGAGAGCACAGTGGCATTCCCCAACACACCACAGAGACGGCTCTTTTCCCATCCCATAGGCTGAATTCTTGGAGAAATTGCTCAGTTAAAATGATGACTCAGGTGTCTTTTACAAGCTTTGACGAAATAGCCAGATTCACTCGTCATGTTCCTAGAAGGAAAGAAAGGAACATTCTCTTTTAACAGCTAATGAGACACACTCTTCCAGGATAATGTTCATGTTTCTGCATAATGAGAACTCCTGATAAGTATTATTATTGTGTTTTCAAAACCAGGTCAAAAGTAAGAGCAAAGACAGGGCTCTATCTAAGAATTTAAAATCCAGTTGTTTCTCATAATGTTTTCCCAGACTTGGTGAGGAGATTCCATTTTAGAGATGGGAAACTGAGTCATAAGACATTTAGAGGCAGATGTTATGGGACAGCTGGAGTTGGGAACATTCGAATTTTGGGTTTGTTCCACATGTCTATGTTCCTCCTTATATATTGAGACCAGACCAGTGTCCAGATTTTGATTTTGCATAAAACTTTCATAAATTTCCAGTCTTCACCTTTCTGCAGCTTCTGTAGGTAGACTAGTTGATGGGGAGATGGCTGCATTAAAATTAAGCCTCTTGCTTTTTGTACTCCATTTCTCCTAAATAAGGGAGTGAGAAATGGTTACCCAAGCACCCTTATTCAGCCTAGCTTGGCTGCCCAAGAAGAGGGCTAAATTTAAGGGGGGGCCAGCTAACACTTCTTTCTCATGCCTCTTTGTTTTTTGTTTTTGTTTTTGTGGTTTTTTTTGCTTTTTATTTTTTAGCTTTGGATTTTATAACAGTATCACTTAGTCTTCCCTTGATCTGATTCTGTATTTGTTTTTTAATATATAA
Source organism: Mirounga leonina (assembly GCF_011800145.1). NCBI lineage: Eukaryota > Metazoa > Chordata > Mammalia > Carnivora > Phocidae > Mirounga > Mirounga leonina. Next base: position 52,962,014 of record NW_023270305.1, read on the forward strand.
TGTTGAATAGTGTGTTCTATTATTTATAGCTCTCCAGAAGGATTCCCAAGGGAAGATAATCTCCATTTGAGGAGATGATTTCCCAGTCTCCATTCAGATGACGAAACAGTAACTGCCCACTGCACGGCCTCCCTCCGGAGTGTTTTCCTTACGCTCTCGGTGTGTGGCATGCGGGCTGCAGACACCCAAAAGCCTGACTGGAGGTGCAACCTGGGATGTGCTGACATTAACGCGAAAGGACTGGCTAATTGACTTGCAAAATACAGGTTAGGGAGTTTTATGGGATATCCAATTATCCTACTCTTTTTCTGATTAAAGACAAAATATTATATTAAGTAGATCATTACATGGGTAAAAGGTTAGACCTTCACACACTTAGAGGTGTAGTGCTGGTGTTCCCCCTGCTGTTCACAGCATTTCCCTGTGGCAAATAGTGGGTGGAGGGCCGGGAGACTCACTGTTCACAGAAATGTGGACTGTGGACCGTCTGAAGAGAGAAGTTCAATTTATAGGAGGGGTGTTTGCCCTGGCTTTGAATGTCCTGAATCTTTTTGATTCTGATAGACTAGAATCTCGAAATTCATTTGTTCTGATTCCATTGCTGTTAGCAGGGAAAGGGCGAAAACATGAAAGGGGGAGTGAGTAGCGGGCAGAGCATTGGCCGGGTTTCAGAGATGGGGTCTGCCTGTGAGGGGCATCCATGGGGCCATGGAGTGGAAACATCCTGTCAAGGGATGCGGTCGTTCCATGACTACCAGCGCCTTGGCTGTCACCCCATGATGCCTTGGTCAACTGTCTAATGGTGTCAGGTTCTTCCTGAAAGAAATTTCAGTCCTAATCCTGATGTTGAGGTGGAGCTTCCATGTGTCTGATAATCATCTGCCAGCTAATCCATCATGCTGCCCACTTCTGTGCATTATTGATTTCAAAGCCTGAGGACCTCAGGCCACCAAAGGGCTTGTGATTTGTAGAAAGGGACAATTTCAAGGCTTTTCCAGGCCAGATGTATTGTAGACAGGTAGGTCTTTAGAAATTATTTCTTAAAATGTATGTGTGTGTGTGTGTGTGTAGGGTAAGTAGAGGTTTCTTGAATTTCTCGCTTCAGTACTTAACTATACATATGTGCATCAGGTGAACCATCAGTGTTTGCCACCCCATCTCTTCCATTGTGTGAGAAGAAGCTGTGGTTGCCAAAGGGGAGGTGGGCAGTGTGGGCCAGTAGAGCTGTGGTTGGTGTCTTGATTTGATGTATGGGGGAGAGAGAGCAGACCACAAGTCATTCTCTGGAAATGAGCCAAGGTCCACCTGCAGAGCAATGACCCTGAAAGCCCCAGTACCGGCATCCCCAGGATGTCTTGACCTTCAGCAGCCTTTTTGTCAAATCCACTTCAGAATGGAGAACAGCTTGCTTCTGTCCTATCCTGTTGACCTGCTAACAGACGCGAGTGTCAGAAACTTTGGATAGATATGGAAATAGAGCCCTAAAAATACTAAACAGACCTTGTATGTTGCCGGGGTGGGGGGTGGAGGTGGGGAGCAGAAAGTTGGAGAAAGTAGAGGAAATGCTAAAATGTGCAGCCTCATTCCCTAGCCTTCCCGTTGAAAATGGGGATCGGATGCAGCAATATCTATTTCCCAAGAGAAGACAAAGCCATCTGTCGGGCGAGGGAGTTTGTCTGGAAGGCCTGGAATTGCTGTGTGACCTTAGGGAAACACTTGCCTTCTCTGGGTTGAGCTCAGCCCGTGGCTCACAAGGGGCGGTGCTGGTATTTATAGACCATGTTTGAGAGTCCCGAGTGGAAGGCAACTTCACTTCTTAGCTCAGAATAGCAAGTGTTGTTTCTTATTTCTAGGTTGCTGGGACAGCTTCCTAGGAGCCTCATAGTCGGCAGCTTGGTGACGTTAGATGAAGGGTTCGTCTTTTGAGTCGATTGGTTTTTGCCACTTTCCACGTATTTTCTGGGTCTAGGTATTTTCTTATTTTTTCCTCCCAGGCAGTACCTAACTGAATAGGGAATCTGCCCTGGCTCACACGATCCTGTTTTGTTAGTTGGCTTTAAAGGCACTGAAGGTTTTCCTGGGACTGGTGTCTGGAAGCCGATGGCCAGCCCGACAGCAGCAGGATGTGGGTGGAGGCATGGGCCCCTTTGGGGTTAGCGGCCCACTGTGTCTGTTGAGGATGCTGCCCTTAGGAATCTTGCTGGGGTCGCCTTGCTCCACCCTGCCCAGTTGCTGTGACTTTAGCTAATTCTGGGGTTGTGTGAATTCATCAGTCTAGCCTGTGGCACCCCATCCCATCCTGTCCCATTGCATTTCAGAAGCCGGCAACTTGCAAGGCCAGGCTCTCATTACCCTCAGCTGCCTGTGTTTGTTTGCAGGACCTCAAGAAAGAGCTGGGTCTTCTTAGGGAATTGGGCGCAGTATCAAACTTGGAGTCAGTGTGGGAACTATGGCAGCAAGGGATAGCTTGTTTTTTCAGAGCTGTCCCTTGTTCTTGGTGGGGGTGTGCAAGTAGTTTTTATATTGCCTATTTTGCCTTAAATACTGGTCTCTTTGTTGGCCAAGTCTTAGGCAAGTGCCACAGAGCATTTCCTTTTGGCCTAAACGTGATGACATTTAGATGAATTTGATGAAATAAACACAAATTTGCATATGCGTGGTCATGGACGCATCACCCATCCTCTTGTCCACCCCAGCATGTATCCCATAAAGAGCTATTCCTAAGTGAGAACGCCTATAATTTTGAGGTCTTTCATTGGAAGGGTGATCAGGGCAGAAAACCTCAGCCCCATATGCATTCTTGCTTGAGTTGTTAACCTTTCCTTCCTTCCTCCTCTTTTTTTCCTCCCCATCCAAGGTCTCCCTTCGCTTACATATGAGCCAGCCTGGAAGTATAGACTTGACCTCCACCTCACCAGGTGCAGCCGCTGACCAGCGCAAAAAAATAGGAAATATTTTTTTTAAAAAGAAGTTTGGGTGGGGGGAGTTTCTGTTCCACAATCACTGCTGTTTCAATAAAAAGCAACCTGGTTTATCTATAAAACCTACTTCCCTTTCTGTGAATGTGACCGTTTTCAATAGCAGAAGACCCTGATGTGTGTGTGTGTGTGTGTGTGTGTGTTGGGGGTAACGGGATGGAAGGTGACAAAAGGGAGACGCTAGAGAGAGGATGGAAGGAAGAGAGACGAGAGGTGGAAAAGAGAAGGAAAAGGGGAAGAGAGAAGGCAAAGAGGCAGGTGGAAAAGAAGATCGAAATTTGAGCTATTTTTAGCTGAATGTGAATGCAGATTTCATCAGGCTTGTTGGCTGTGGGGAAACACTGTGTGGGGACAGTCACCTTGCATGTAACTTCCTGCAAAGCGGCCATGGTGACTAAATTTTCTGACACTGTCAGAGTTTGGACAACCCTGCCAGCTCCTGGAAGGGCAGCCCAACAACTGTCACAGGCAAAGCATCAAAAGCGTGAGCTGTCGATAGTGACCTGCATTTGCAGAAAATCTGAGAGCCTTCTAATTAACAGGGGAGCTCTAAATTAGAGTAAAGCTGTTTGACAAGCCCCCTCAGATGCGGTAAGTGTCACAGCGCAGATCATCATTACATCTAACAAGCTTCTGATTTTTAACAGAAGCTGCGAGATGAACTCGCTTATAATGGTTCAGTTTCAAGGGGGGGAAAAAAGCCACTCCCCTCCCCGAAAAGGAAGAAAGAAAGAAGGAAGGGAAGAAAGAGAGAACAAGAAGGAAGGAAAAGGCGGGGGATGAAAAGAAATTCTAACGCGAGTGCTTTGGGCAAATGCTCAGATCCCATCCCTGAATTCTTGCCTTTGTTGCTAGCCGAAGCATTGATACATCTTCTGTTTTAGAGTCTCCTTACTGTAATCTGTGTCTGCTAATAGGCCAGCTCAGTTCATTTGATGTTTCCCGGAGACAATAATCGTCTGTGAGTTATTTCTGACCATCACGTATTCCGCGGGGTCTGAATTGTTGAAAGTGGGGCCCCAAGTCGTAACAACTTGAGCATTACAATCAAAACACATGATATGGACGGCAATTGATTAGGGTTGTCCCTTGGACGGAGAAACAGACTAGGGGCTGGTGGAGACTGCAGCTGTACCTGGGGACTTGCCTGAGCTCGCTTGGGGTTCATCTGAGCTCAGGCCTCCTGACCCTGACCGGGGCTCTTTGCACAGGGCTGGGGGATTTGAATCCCAGTGTGAGGCATTGATTTAAAGCAGCTTTCAGAGGCCCGAGTGGCGTGGATCATTTGGGTGCCTTCCTTTGTGGGTGCTACCCTTGCAAGACCATTTCTCTACCACGGGATATACATTAGAGGAGGAGAGGGCCATCAGTTCTTTGGCTTGTGTGGATTCCCCCCAAACTACCCATACCATCCTTGCAATTATTCATGGGAAATAAAATAATGTAAATCACGCTGCCTGATTCTTCTCAAACAGCTTACAAAGTAATCACAGGCTGAAGTGCAGGTTTTCTTGTAGTGTCTTTATCAGTAAATCAGATTTTGAGCATTTATCAGCGAAAGTTAGATTTAAACATCATTCCTGTAATGTTTGAAAGAAAGATTTGTTTCAGTGGGGACTCTGCCAATCAGTGATCTTCCAGCTTGACTCTGCTATCAATTATTGCTGCAATTATTTGTCTAGTTGGATATTTAAAATGTCATCAGAAAGAGATGATTACATATTCCAGAAAGCAAGGCACTGTATAATCAGATGAACTGAATCCAGTTAAATGTAGTGTGGTACCAACCTGTCCTTCAAAGTACGATTGTTGAGCTACCACCAAAGCAGCAGTCTTCTGCCCGGTTTTCAGGAAGCAGATCTTAACCTTGGGATGCAGCATGCTGCCGGGGTCGGGTGATCCTCAATTATGGGAAACTTTCCAAGTCTGAAAATGGAATTGCTCCTTCAGATACACGAGAAGTGCATTTTGGTTATCTCATTCAATTCATCTGCAAATCTATAAATAAGAAATCCCTCTATTCTTCTTGCTTCCTGTGGATTTAAATGCCAAATCCTGATTTGTGGCAAAGTTGTCACATGCCCCTTTCCCACTCTCTCTGCCTGGTGCCCAGGATCTAAGCAGTGGCAGTAGAAATTACAACTGTTTGGAAGCCAAGAAAAAGCTCCATTTCTCACTTTTCTCCAATTCCGGATATTCTCGGCCCTGCTCCATCTATCAGTCTTCTCCCCACACACCTCCTCCACCACACACCCTCCTTCTGTCCGCTCCACGAACAGGAAACAAACACAGCTTCAAATTTATTTATTTATGGAGGTAAAGAGACCACAACCTGAACACACAACAAAAAAACTCCAACCCAACTAAACCCAATGGTCCCAAATGTATAGACATTTCCCCCTTGGGGCGCCTGGGTGGCTCAGTCGGTTAAGCGTCTGCCTTCGGCTCGGGTCATGATCCCAGGGTCCTGGGATCGAGCCCCTCATCGGGCTCCCTGCTCAGCGGGGAACCTGCTTCTCCCTCTCCCTCTGCCTGCCTCTCTGCCTACTTGTGCTCTCTCTCTATCTCTCTGTCAAATAAATAAATAAAATCTTTAAAAAAAAAAAAAAAAAAGAAATTTCCCCCTTAATAGTCTGACCCCATTTCTGGGCATCAGGAGTGCCCCTGATGGGTAGAATGTTCTATCTGAAAGTGACAGCCAAGCCCTCAGCTGGGAAACCTTAGTCCCTCCCCATTCTTACAACTGACTAGAGGTTGCAGGGACGGTCTCTGTATCTAGGTGGGTTTCGTGAGTTAGAGAACATGGTGGGCTGGCTGGGAGGGTTTTTTCCCAGTTCACTTCCTACACAGCGTGATGAGCTCTTATGTCTCCACAACATCTTGGTGGTCAAAAGGCTTTCCCACACTAACATAAAATGTACAGGGATTGGGGGGGCGTCTGTTAAGAAATTAATCTCAGGGTGCCTGGGTGGCTCAGTCACTGAGTGTTCCACCCTTTTTTTTTTAAGATTTTATTTATTTATTTGACAGGGAGAGACAGCGAGAGAGGGAACACAAGCAGGGGTAGCGGGAGAGGGAGAAGCAGGCTCCCCGCCAAGCAGGGAGCCCGATGCGGGGCTCGATCCCAGGACCCTGGGATCATGACCTGAGCCAAAGGTGGACGCTTAACGACTGAGCCACCCAGGCGCCCTGAGTGTCCCACTCTTAATCTTGGTTCAGGTCTTGATCTCACAGTTGTGAGTTCGAGCCCTGCATTGAGCTCTGTGCTGGCCGTGGAGCCTACTTGAGGGAAGGAAAGAAGGAAGGGAGGGAGGGAGGAAGAAAACATCCCCCAAAAAAACTTTAAAGAAGTCACAACCCATTGAAATGGAGAAGACACACTGTCCGTGCTGCAGTAAGTGTTGGCCCAGGAGCTGGCAGTGGACAGCCCTGTCACCTTCGTCCCCTCTTCTCCCTCACTGGCTGTGCTCCAGGACCTTGGCCTTGCCTGGGTGTCCCTGCCAGGCCCTGCAGCATGTGGCCTGCAGTCCCAGTCCAAGGTGACCCAGGTCAGCTGACCACACTGCCCTTTTGTGGGGGGGACAGATATTGCTTTGACCCTTGAAAGGGGGTTATCTGCTTGTGGTGGGTGAGGTGTGGTGTATTAAAGCCACAGAACAAAGGTGCAAAGGGCCTGGTTCAGCTCTTGAGCGATGGAGAGGAAGCCCTGGGTTCTGAATGTCTGCGCTGTTCTTGGGATTCCTGTTCTATTTTTAAGGGTGTACATTTCTCTCTTTGTGCCGCCTAGTATGTCTCAAGCAGAGGTGGGGGCCTGGGCCGGGGGGTGGGCAGGGAATCTGTGGCGCTGTGTCCGAAGCCCATGGCCATGGTGTCACACGCCACAGCCCTTGCCAGGCCTTGGACTGGGGAGTCCGGGGCCTCACGGAGCGCAGCAGGCCTTTGCATTCTTTCTTTCCCAGGCCTCCCCGGGGCCGTGCGAGGATATGGTGCAACTCCTGGGGGATGAGGTGTGGGTGGCTGCAGGTGTTCTCCTGCATCTGAGGCAGGGAGGCAGCTGAGACCAGCCTGTCAACCTTTTCTGCACCTTCCATGGCCAGCTTCCTAGCTTGTTTTTAAGCCCTTTTAGTGGAGCAAAACCATGGGTTCTAAATAGAATTATTTGAACTGAAGAACTTCACACTGTTCCTTCTCTTGGGGCAGAAAGATAGGGGTGTAGGTGGGGGATGAGAATAGAGGAAAGTGTGGGAGATTACTAAAAAAAAAAAAAAAAAAAAAGAGAGAGAGAGAGAGGGAAAGGAAAGGGACCCAGATTAGGTAATTGGGGCCAGTTCATCAGAAGACTTAAGAAAATTTGACATCTATTGTAACTCTTCTAACTGTGTAATTATATTGCGTTTGGAAGGTGAATTATTAACCTGATTGTCCGTAACAACCATTGAGTAAATATACAATTACAGATTGCCAAAATTGTACAGTGAACTGACGGGCCAGCAGCCACTTTCAAGGGGCTGTAATCATGTCCTAGGTCAAGGCTGACCCGGAGGTTCCTTGGTTAGTGAATCATTTACTGCAGAAACCTCAGTGACCTCAGGGAGGGAAGGTTCCCCTGGTCACTGCTGGCTCCTTCCAGCCAGCTCGTTGAGAAGAAATTCTCAAACATGAAGAAAAGTCCACTGAGCAGCACTCAAGTTCTGAGTGTTTATTGAGAGGCTTTTCTCTGCCCAGAATGGTGTTGGGCCATGAGAGGTGGACAATGAAGTCTTGGTTCTCAGAAGCCTGGGAGTCTAGTGGAGGAACTGGGGCCAATGGATGCACGATGATCACAGGGGGCCCTGGACCCAGGAGAAATGCAGCACAGAGCTGAAGACAGAGGAACGGCACAGCCTTTGTGGTCCCCCTCCATTGTCTAACCAGGGCCCTTTGTGAGCGTCCGTGCCCCCAGCCCTAGGTGCAGGGGGTGGGGGGTGGTAATCTCAGCGGGGCCTCCTCCTGGGGAAGTCCACGGCCCTCTCACACTGAGGAGCCAGCCTGTGTCAGCCAAGAGCCGCAGGCCATAAATGCAAAGTATGGTTGAACAAAAGCAGCTTTTGAGTGAGAAAGCTGAGTGGAGTTGTCCCAACCTGTCAACTTCAGATTTCTTTCCTCCTCCCCATAAATCAAAAAACGGCTGGTGGAAGGGAGGGACAGAAGCATTTCATTTTCAGATTTTGTAAGAAAATAAAATCAAATCAAAAGAACCTGCCCCACGCTGATACCTTACATGCCAGGTTTGAGCCTGAGGCAAATTTTTGTGGCCATGTAATAAGCCTCTTTAAAATGGTGACAGACCCTTGACTCTTTGCCTTGAATTACACTGATAAAAGACATTTTATTGCGTTAGAGCTGGGGCAGGAGTACAGGACCGTTCTTGCCTGGTCGGCCTCTTTGAAACCATGTCAGCCCTGCTGTCCACACTCCCCACCTCCTGGCGGTTTGAGCACCGTGGCGGCGGCGATCTGGGGGCCCGTGACAGGGGGGGCTTTCTACCCAGCAGTCGAAAGTTGAGGCTCTGGAAGTAAAAGGATTTCAGCCTGAGGGGCTTGTTAGGGAGAGTGGAGTGTCTCCGTTCTTAGTAGACATAAGAGATCTTGACGTTGGTGGCTCTAGGTCAGTGTCACGGTTGGGACCGCCCGGAAATAGAGTGCAGCTGGGAAAGCGAATGCTCTCAGACCTCATTTCCCCCGCGGTCTCAGAGAGATTCCAAAGACAAAACGATTCCTGGGTCTGCATTGTAGTGTAGGGTCCCTTTATGCCCCCTTGATCCCTATGGAATAGGGACAGGGGGCTTGTGGCCCCTTTGCCCAGGGAGGCCAGGTCTCCACCAGCTGAGCTCCCAAGTGAACCTGTTCACTGGGTAGAAAGGAGCTGAGATGGTGCATTCTTGGTTTGAAGAGCTTGGAGGTGTCTGATAACTTTGGGTGTTACCCTTGCTGAATCAACAGAATTAGTAAACCCAGGAACAGCTAGCAACACCCACCCGGTGACTGGATTGGGAACTCTTGAATGAGTGCAGATGATACATGTGGGCATCTCTTTTTTATTCAGGAAATTCTTTCCAGGTTGGTTAGTGGTATAAGTGAAGGATTAGAAATTGGGTAAAAAGCCAGGAAAATAACTAGGAAGCCAAGAAAATAGGCCTCAGCTAAATAGGCTATGTCCACCTCTCCTTTGTTCTGTGGGATTAGGGCTGAGGCCAGAGCTTGGCTGCTCTGTGCCCAGAAGGAGGGAAGGTGCTGAGGGACTGAGGAAGAACGGTAGCAGAAGTTGGAGGAGCTTGTGGGCGGGCAGAGGCCTGTTTCTGAAAGAAGGACTAGCTGCCTTGGGATGAGGCCTGGCCTCATAGGACCAGAACCCTCCTTGATTCAATCTCACCTCAGGCGAGAGGGCAGCCTAGTTTTGTTCCTGAAGAAATGTCAGAGCCTGACCTGCTAGACCATTTTTTTTTCTTTTTAGTTTGTAGAGCTTTGAAGCCTTAAATTAGTTCTCATAATTTCTGAGCACTTCTGTATTAACCATAGAACATAATAGGTTTTAATTCTGGAGAATGGCCAATTCTGGTTCTAAGAATCTCTTGGCCAAGATTATCGTAGAGCATTTGGCCTGTAGAGTATGGCTTCCCCACTGCCTCAGACAGACAGACACACACACACACACACACACACACCCCACTTTATAGAGTCAGGAAGGCAAGTGATTGCCTGTAAATGGCATTAAGACTTGTGTCTAGACAACACACTCTGCCTTGGCTCACCTCGAGGGCTCCTGAGGTGAGTGCTGACAAGGGCAAAGCTTGGTCCCCGGGAAGATGGACTGGACTCTGAGTTCCAGCCCTGCCTGCGTGACCTGCAGTAGGACGCTCTTGACATCTTCTGCTTCCTCGCTGGGGAGGTGAGGATAACACCTTCCCTCATCCCACAGGATTACTGTAGGGCCAGAATGTGAGGAGGATGCTTTGGGAAGAAGAGAAACCTCCCCACAGAGGCCAGGACATCCTTCCTTAAGAAGGGCCAGTCTGGGAGGCCTGACACAGCCTTCCTGGGGCTGCCTATTCTTTGGGGCCCCCTTCCCTTTAATGGTTGCGCAGATCAGTCCTGGAAGATAAGACCAGAAAATTCTCCAGCTCCCTGGGTGGTCAACCATGCCTCTGCCCTCCCTTGTCTTTCCAGTGACACCTCGCCCCCCCCCCCCCCCCCCGCCACCGCCTGCCGACTTCCTCCTCCACAGTACCCAAGAACACCTGAAAACATCAAGGATCTCTTTCTAAGTGCCAAGCTTAGTTTTCTTAAGCTTATTCTGGTATTTTCTTGAGACTGATGAAAATGGTGGTATGGAAGCATAAATTACATTTGCCGTGAATTAACACAGATAAAAAGGCTTGGGGTGGCCTCTTCAGAGTAATTTGGGAGTTGCATGTTCTGCCAACTTTGACAGACAAGTCCTCTGCTCTGGCCTGTGTTATCAGAATGAAACGTTTGCTGAGCAAGTGGTCAATCTCATTGGATCCAACTTTCTGGCCCAAATGCCTTTCCCTCCCTTCAGTGCAAAATGTTCATTCCACCCTCTTCAGGCACCTAATACTTAAGTCAGGAGAAACTCAAGTGTGGTTTTCAAGGCTTTCCAGGTGTCTGGGACCATGATTTTCTGTCCTTTTCTTCATTTCTCCTGTGGGCTGGGGGGGTGTGAGTGGTATCTGTGACTGTATTTGCGGGAAGTTGGACAGTTTGGGTGACAGAAAGGAATTCAGGGCAGCTCCTTGGATCACTGCCCCCTTCTCACCACAAAGGTATTGCATTGAGCCCCACCTTAAGGAAGCCCGATACCCACAAAATCTCATCAATGGCAACTGATAAATTAGAGGGTGATTTTTCACATTACAGAAAGATTGTTAACTTTTCAAAAGGTTTCGCCACAGGGTTCCTTTAAATAGTGAGCTCCCCCACTGAATTTAAAGTGTTTGTTTACAGATCATTAACTACTTGACAGAGAGGTTGGGGAGGGGGTGGAGGAAGAAGCACTTAAAAGGTAAAATGTTAGAAGCCCTGCCAATTTTCGATGGGCCTGGAAGGGTGATGAAACATCTCTGAAATTATGTCGGTTAGCAAATGTGATTCCGTTTACAGAAACTCACTTTACACATGGCTTTCCAGGAAACCTTCACGTTGGTTGAGGGCAGGGACCACAGGACCCCGGGGCCTTGCCATCCTGGTTTGAGGTGGTTGGGAGAGGACTCTGGCTTTCCTGAGAGTCCTGTGTATGCCCTCACGAGCTGTGGGTGCCAGGCTCTGGCATGAGGCCAGGCTTTGCCACTGGCCGTCTGGCACGGACAGCTGAGACCTTTTCCCTTGACATTTAGCCTGAGTTTGTGGAAAGTTTTTTCCTGGTTCTCTGTGACCTTCAGTCTCTTTGGCTCTGGACCCACCTAGGTTTCCTCCTTGAAGCTCAGACGGGTGAGCTTGGCAAGATTGTGCCCTAGGAAGCTGAAATCCACCACCAGGCCTACTTTCTGAGTCTAAGAATTAGGCCGGCAGCTGAACCCAGTTCACACTGGCCTGTAGGTTCCTCCTAGTCCCTGCATGGGCATGAGGGGCACAGGCCCATCCTGGCCAGCATTAGGATAGCAGGTCTCTTCACTGCATCCCAAACTCCTGTCCTAGATCTGATCTCAAAGAGACTCTGACTGGCCTGGGAAACAGGAGGGAGAAGCCATCCGTCGGATCCAGTCTTCTCTTTTTAAGGACAAGAAAACTTAGAGTCAGAAAGCGGAAGGGATTTACTCAAGGTCATGCACAGCTGGTGAGTGGCAGAGTTGGGACTGAAGACTCTGGATTCCTGACTCTGCGCCAGCAGCCTATCCAGAGGAGCGAGTCCCTGATGTCCTAAAGGAAGAAAAGAATCTGGAGAGTAAGGGTCAGTGCGGTTCATGGGCCTGCGCATCTTTAAAAGTAGTTCTTATATTCTCCCAAGTAACCTGAAAAAGACCCCAGGTAGAAGCAAACCTGCATGTGCATGTGTGCAAACACACACACACACACACACACTCATGCACACCCCACCCCAGACAAACAAAATCCTCAAATACGGACTTGGAGAGGGGGTGAGGGTACCCCCGCCTTCCCCGTGGCTTTGAAGAGAAGAAAGGGGGGAAATTTGGAGGGAAGGTCAAGTCGATGATTGAAGAGACAAAGCAGGGTAGGAAAATCTCCACATTTCTTGCACAGTCATTTGTTGAAAATGTGTCAGCAAGTACAAGCCCATCTTAAACTGGCAATGATACATCTGAAATAGATTATTTAAGCCAGGGAGGCAATATTGCAAAGAAGAACATGGCTATCAACACTTGTTTGTCTGACTTAAAGGAATAAAGCAGTGAATTCTGCCTCAGCGGACCACCCACCATTCATCAGGGGAGAAGAATGGAGGAGGGGGGCACGAAACAGGACAGATGAACTTTTCATGAAGAGTTTCACAAGCGTCCGCGTGGCTGTGTCCCTTATTTTAAGAAAATGTGATATTTGGAAGTATGAATTCGTCAAAGCTGAAGACTTCACCGAAGTCCTCAGAGGGTTTATTTAGATGAACAGATCCTCGTTGTCAACTGAATGGATCGGTGTACAATATTTTGATTTAAATGTGACTACCTGTTGGGCCCCATTTGCTCCGTGCACTCCTTGGCTTTTGCTCCGCTGAGCATCTGTGCCGGCTTTTGCTTTTGTCTAGAAAGTCCTTCCTCTTGGCTCCCCAGGTGCAGTTCCTAAGTTACTGCTTCCTGAAAGCCGCTCTTCTTCCTTTCAAGTAGAAGCAATTGCTCTTCCTTTGAATTTCCATAGCAGTTTCTCTGTGGCTCTCTCGTGACACACTTTCTGCATGGGAGTAGAGCGATTTCTGTCCAGGCCTTATCTTCTCTACTAGGTGAAGGCTGCCGTGGGGAAGTCTGGGTCTGGGTTTTCTTTGTGTTACCCACAGATGCTGGCCCATTGCTTTGGGCCTCACAGGCCCTCGGTAAATAGTTGTCGAATGAATGCCTGAAAGAATGAATGAATGGAATTAACCTGGGTGACACGTTTTGCATAGTGAGGTAGGTACACAGTTAAACCAAGGGAAAAAAACTGTCCCGAGACAATTTGTCTTTATATAGCTGACCTTCCAGTCTCCTTGATAAGTTCCACCATTCATTCTAAGGCAAAAGCTTAAAGTGTAATAAAAATTTATCTAATTCACAATCAAGTGAAAATACTTTGGGCCCAGAGCCAAAGAATATTATTGGAGTGCACTTTTTTCAACACCCTAAATTTAACCAGCTGGAATTCTTTTTTTTAGTACCATCCTATTCAACCTTTTGAAATGAAGGATTTGCCTTTTAGTGGGAAATCTGCATTTCAACACAAAGATGGAGCACAATGTCTTTGGTTTAGTTATTCTTCAGAAAAGCAAGCTCTTTTTTTTTCTTTTTTGAATTATATGCTTTGCTTATGTTAAAGACACAGATTGCAGAAAATTTTGTTTAGGCCTGACAGATTGGTAGCTTGCATTTTTTGCATTTTTATAGATAAAGGGGCATGAAAGGTGTCATCTCTCCTCCCCCTCATTGAGTGAATTCCTAGGATAAGAACTCAAAAGGTGAAGTTAGTTTTCAGATAGTCAAGGCTATGATAAGAGGATAGAACTGGTCAAAAAAGAAAAGTTTTTAAATGAATAATTGATGAAATGGAAGTCACTGATGAAGTATCGGGGAATGTAGAGATCACGAGCAAGTTTCAGCACAGAAATTCTGTTAAGTGTGGTATCTCTAAAATTCTCGCTTGGTTTCATTTATACAGGATACACTTTTTTTTAAAAAAGATTTTATTTATTTATTTGACAGAGAGAGACACAGCGAGAGGGGGAACACAAATAGGGGGAGTGGGAGAGGGAGAAGCAGGCTTCTAGCAGAGTAGGGAGCCCGATGCGGGGCTCGATCCCAGAACCCTGGGATCATGACCTGAGCCGAAGGCAGACGCTTAACGACTGAGCCACCCAGGCGCCCCCAGGATACACTTTTTTAAAGAGCATCACAATTTGGTAAAACCTTAGCTAGTAAAAAAAACAATGATGGAATAAATGCTCATGTAAATGCTCATTTCTAGAACAAAAGGGAATGCAATTTTGACATTATCAGAAGGTTAATTAAGAAGTCTGTTAGCGATGATAAACCTGGCACATTTTCAGTTTAGACTGACATGACTCAAGACCTAGGCATAGCTAACGTTTGCTCTATAATACTGTGATAAGTCACAGAATCTGAGAGGAGCCGGTATCTGTTGTAAACGGAGGGTCAAGAGCTAGAAAGACGTTTAGTGGATTTGCTTTCCGGTTAAAGAAGCCTCTGTCCCAGACTGGCTGCACTGTTGTTATTTTTGTGATTTAGATCCACTAATATTGATAGAACTGGAATTGGTTCCAAAACTGTACAAACTTTCAGGATGCATTTGAAGGGTAGTCTGTAAGTTGGCTACCGGCTGGGGGGAGAGGGGATTTGAGAATTTTGGAGCTGGAACAGTGGGTCAGGGTCCTTTATTTTGGCCCATCACCTAATATAGAGATTCCCTCCCCATCGTGGTGGGTTGTCACTCATTCTTTTCTTGAAGACCCAGAGTGAATGGGACGTTATGGCTTCCTAGGGTAACCCATTCCACTTGGGGACAACCCTACTCCTTTTGTGCCCTACCTGGTTGGAAAAACAGGGAAGTTTTCTAAAAATATATGTTCAAGGGGTGCCTGGGTGGCTCAGTTGGTTAAGCGACTGGCTTTGGCTCAGGTCCTGATCCCTGGGTCCTGGGATGGAGCCCCCCCCCCCCCCCCGCTGGTCTCTCTTCTGGGTGGGGAGCCTGCTTCTCCCTCTCCCTCAGCCTGCCGCTCCGCCTGCTTGTGTTGTCTCTCTTTCTCTGTCAAATAAATAAATAAAATCTTAAAAAAAAAAATGTTCAAAAAAGGAAATATATATACATGCATATACACTGTAGTAAACATCAAACATCTATACGTCTATGTACCCCTCTAGAGAGGCCTGGGGATTTGATACCTGATAAAAGTCAAGCACCCAGAGCGGCCATCAAGTGTGTTGGAAATGATGCTTTGTGCTTAGCTGTTTCAGCACATTTGTAGACAGCGGTATTACTTGTCGATGAGGAGACTATAATGTGGCTGCGTTACATACCCAGTGATTAATTTCAGAAACAATCAGCATGTCAGTAATAAAGGAGTCTTTGAGATGTTCTTGAGGAAACCTAAAACTTGATTTAAGGACCTTAAATTCCAGGGACATCCCACAGGGCTTATAGAGCTCTGCATCAAAAGTTGGTACCCATTGTATATAGAAATGTAAAGTGACCAATGTAAAACATTAAATCAAAACCATTCCCAAATTTTTGCAGATTTTTAATGAGACCTGAAAAATAAGATTCATTATTTTTTATTCAGCCCAAGGAAACATTGCAACTTAATAATGCATAAGGCATTTCCAAGGCCCCAAGTGGAAATGCTGGGTCTCACGAGACCTTTATGAACCAGAAGGTTAAAACACCTTTTGCCAGAAGAGTACAGGCATTTGAAAAGACTGATCCAGAAGAGGGCAACACATCCCATTTGTGAGTCCAGACAAGGAAACAGAGTCCAGTTCTTACACCATCCATGTCATGGGCCACAGCTGCTGTCTCAAACATTTCAGCTTTTATGGAAGTGGTGAGGACACCATCTGTCTGACATAAACTGGTTTGGATGTTGTCTTGTGCAAAGAGCATTCCCTGTTTGATGGAAGGCTTGGCTCTATTCTCTGTCCTGTCAACAAGGAAGGGTGGCACCTGGGATTCCACATGAAGAGATTCTTAGGTATGTCCCAAGCTTGCTCTGGTTCTGACTGCTCTGAAGGAGGTGAGTCCCAGACAGAAGGGACGACAGTCTTGTAGCCATTCTGGCTCTCTGCCAGAGGAACATGCTTCCAGCTTCCATGCCTCCCCTCGCCCTAAGACAGCAGTATTAAACTGGAACTGTGCCTACACATCACCTGGAGGAGTTGTTAAACACAGATTGCCGCACGGCCCCCACCCCCAGGTTTTTATTCAGCAAGTCTGAGGTGGGCCTGAGAGTTTGCATTTCCAACAGGCTCCCTGGGCCTCGGTCTGCACTTTGAGAACCACTGCCCTAAGAGTACCACCAAGGAAACAAAAGAGAGCATAGCCAGACTGCCCATTTTCCAGCCCACCACTCCCTGGGGAAGAGAAAAGGCCCTCAGCCGGGGGTGGCTCAGGCAGGTAGAGCTGCTCATTGAGTGTGATGCTAAGAAGCATTCATTGTGAGACTTTGCCTAAAACATGTTGAAATAATTGAAAGCATCACAGCAAAAAGTTAAACCCTAGGGAGGCTGTTAACAATTTAGCATTTCCAGTTCCCGTGAGAAGGTCGACTACTTACCAAGGGGAATGGGTTCAGTGGGAGAGGCTGCAGAATCAGCTGGGGTTCCCCATTGCCTTTGCTTCGACGCTCTTCCTGGACGAAGAGAAATGCAAGGATGGGTCTCTCGGAAAGACAGTGTCAGTAGCTTGTTAAGCTGACAGGAACAGTTTGTCTCTCTTCAGCTGGCTAATTCTGTAGGGGAAGCAGAGGTAAAGGGTGAAAGCAGTGAGGTCTGGGTTGGGGAGAGGGTGCAGCTAAGAGGCTCAGGAAGCAGATCAGGTGTTGTTTCCCAATTTTGAAGCCAAGTCCGATTATTTGGATCCTTCGAAAGTCCCACTCAACACCTCTGGGTTGGACTCTCTCCCAAGAGGTTGTCACGAGAAGTTGTTTCTCTTAATGGGTCAGGAGAAAGAGAACCCTCCTCACTGGCACTTCTTGGGCAGGAGCCAGGGGAAGAGATAGATGGATATCCCAGAAAAGAGCACTGGATGGGAAGTCAGGAGACTAATTCCAATCTTCACTTTAACCGTCAGCATAGCTGTGGAGCAGCCACTTGATTTCTCAAGGCCTCAGTTTCCCCATCTGTAAAATGAAGGCATAGACTTGAGGATCTCGAAGGTTTTTTACAATTCAAAAGCCAAAAGCAGGGTCGTGGTGCCAGATACCCAGGTACTGGCCCTCGCTTTGTCACATGGCCTGGCCCTGTGGAAAAGCGGACCAGGCTGCTGCCCCCGGAAGCTCCGCTTGCTCGGGGCCGACAAGTTTGTAGACACGTTCACCCACCGAAGGTAAATGCGAGCGGTCAGGCCTGGATTAGGCTAAGAGCCCTCCCATTTCTTGCTGGAGGCCGTATCAAGGCACCTCATGGCTCTTCTCAGAGGAAGTGGCAGGGAGTTTGAAATCAGACCCTCCCTGTGCAGGGGTCCAGGTCCCTTGCTGCATTTCTGCTAGGGTCACAGAGCTACCTCAGCTGTGTGGGTCTCCTAAGAAAAAGATTTCCGTCTTGGTCACAAGACAAACTTAGGAAAGGGCTAAGGCAAGAGCAAGTACAAAAATGGGTTCTCAGACTTCTTGTTGAAAAACAATGACTAAATCCGTAGTTAATTTTACCCTCTATTCTCAATACCCTGTTTATAATATAAACAGTTGAATGAAGACATATTATTATTTTTCTTAAGTCCAGTCTTTGCACTTTTCACGGGTTCATTTTGTGGTATTTATTTTGTTTGGGGTTAGAGCGGAGGATATGCCTCTCGAGATGGTCTCCGAGAGCAGCCCCCTTTGCAGGCCTGGTAACAACCGAGTGTGAGATCTTCCACAAGCACCACGCCATTGTTACCCACCGGGCTCCCCATGAAAGGGAGCCTTGTGCTGACTGCCCTGGCTGTTCTTGGCAGCATGAATCTCTATAAGGAGAACAGGATGTATTTTACACTTGAGACCTGCTATCCTAGAGTCTAACAACAACACTTTTAAGTGCTCTTAATATTAAGCTAATGGAAAACATACTCTGTTTACTCACCATCAAAGTCTGTTTTTCTTCTCTCCCTCCTCCCCCAATCATCACAACCTCCCAGCCTCTAGAACACACCGAGTATCTCCTGCTCCATCGATCCTACACTCTGTCTCAAGGTTGACCTCTCCATGCTTGGTTGGCTCAAGGTGGACTTGGAAAAACTAGGAACTTACCACATAAACCATATAATCCCCAGGTCGCACAAACCAAATATTTCCTTTCTCACAAAAGTCTCAGTGCTAGAAATGCTTGATTTACTGCTAGATTTATGTTTACTGGTGTGAGAAGTCATTTCTCCTCACCAGAGAGAGACCAAGTGCGGGAGAATGGAGAAGGTGGGCCACTTTTTCTGGGTGCTGGTTCTCTCCTTGTCACGTAATAGTAGGATTCCTCACCCTCAAGATGTGGACTTGGCCAAAGTTATTTGAACCCCAGAAGTCTAATCTTTATTCTCCATTGCTTTGTGTTGTAAGAAGCCATGTCTATATGGGATATTCCATTGATCCGATTCTAGAGTGTGGCCCAGCCCACGATTTCCCTGTCTCCGAAGGTGCTGTCATAAGTACAGCTTGGGAAGAGGGAGCAGTGGGACAGGGAAGGCAGAGTGGGCCTCTCTATTCTAGAAGAAATGATTCACAGATCCACTCATTTCCTACTTGCATATTGTTTTTTGCTTGGGCTTATCTTGTTAAGTAAATGTATGCATGTAAACCAGCCTTGCAGATAAATCCCCTCCATTTTGCCAGTCTACCCCCTAATATTACCAATTTCCCCCTTGCTGTGTACACATCTCTTATTATAAGACAATAAACAATAACAAAGAAGCAAATGAACCAAAGACCACCCCCCCCCAACTAAAACAAACCCCTTCTCTTTTGTCTAAAAAGACCAAAATCAAAAACAAAACAAAATTGTGTGGAAATAACTTCATCGCTGTTTTTTTGATACAGGCCTTGGGCCTGTTAACTATCTGCAAGGCTGTTGTAATGATGTTAATCTATTTTAATGGAATTGAAATGTGATATCCTGTGGTTTACGATGCACATTGTTTATAGCTTTAGTGCTTGATTTTGGGTTTCTTTCACAGATAAACTTCTGCACTGGAGGGGCCTGTCCTCCCCTCGTTCTGCACACGGAGCTCTAATCCCCACGCCTGGGATGAGTGCAGAATATGCCCCGCAGGGTATTTGTAAGTTGAGCATTATTTTTTCTACAAATGTCCATGTGTATAAAGATGAGAGTTTCTGGAAATTACCCTTACTTTTTAAGTACTGAAAGGAGTTACAAAATAGATTGGCATCCTCATCTGCATTATTCCATTACTCACTTGGCACCCTCTCCCCCACTCCACTCGACCCCCTCCTCTTTCCCCTCCCCTTTTTTGTTTCTTTCCTCACTGAAGACATGGAGCTCACAGCAGCTCATCCCTGGGGTGGGGGTGGGGGTGGGGGTGTCTTCGCCCCAGGGTCTTATCTGGCTCCACGGCTGGTGACCATATACCATCTGTGTGTTCAGGGCCCATTTTATTGCTGGACATTCACTTGCATGGCCTCATTTAGGACTTGGAGTTTTTATTCCATGGTGTACGTGTTAGCAGAGGCCAGAACCAAAAGAAGTCAGTTTAGAGTTACTCTAGAGTTGTTCTCATGCATGTTATGTATGCATTTATGTGTGTATTGAAACATGGTATATTTGTATATAGACATGGTGCCTTATATATGTGCATACATATACAATTTCTACTTATTTTTCTCCTAGTTTTAGAGAAAAATGCACAGCATTGTTGCTTAAATTCAAAGATTCCACCGCCACCCCACCACTACCATTAACACCATCCAAGTACTTGTTCAGACCAACTTTTATGGTGGGGAAATGTTTATGAAATGTAGATTTGTATGTTCGTAAAAATGTGTTTGAAAGATGTTGTTTTAGAAGGTAATACAGTTTGCTTTTCTATGTAGTAACAACTAATAGGAGTCATGCATGACTACACAGTCGGATGGGGGTGGGAGTTGATTCTACCCCAAACACGAAAAGGCAGCTTCCAGAAAAAAAGAAATGTGACATCAAATTTTTATTTAAGGAATGTATTTTTATTTTGAAAGTATGTGAAAACTAACCTGTTGTGGAAAGAAGAAAAGAAAGGGAAAGTGTCACGGAAAGAAAAGAACAAGATGCAGGTGTTCAGCTAGAGAGGGGACTGGTTTTTAGGTGGCAGAGGTCAAGTAGACCTCACCATCTTGTGAATGGTGTCTGCAGGGCAGGGCATGCACCCTGAGACCAGATTGCAAGCCAGTTGTTTGTTTTGTTAACTCCTAGGTAATCCTAGGTAACAAAGAGTTATTGTGTGAATTTCACAAGTCCTCAAGTCCTGAGGGCTGGGCGGTGCAGGGGTTAAAAAGTCCCTCTTCTGCCACCCCCTCCCCAACACCAACCTGGGCCTAAGCCTGGCTTAGGTCACTGATTGTAGAGAGTTTAGGGGGTTGGACTCTTGGTTTCGAGCCCCTACATGCTGACTGGGTGGGGAGAGCGCTCCTCATTTGGCTGGGGGTGCCTGGGGCCCCGCATGGGGCCGTGGGAACAGAGCCACCCGTGGAGGGAAGGGAAAAGAAGGGAGTGGGGCAGTAGAGAGGAGGGTGGAGCTGAGTGGCCGAGGGCTGCTGGCCTCCCTCTTCCGCTGACCCTCCTGAGGGCAGGGGGTTGGATTGGAGGGGTGGGAAACTAGGAGCCTGATTCAGAGCCCATGTCTTCTCCCCCTCTTCCCGCAAAGGGAGGGTGCCCAGTTTGCTGGTGCCCATGCTGGCAGGACCAGTTTAGGAGTGACCAGACAAGGTATGTGGAAATGGGTTGTGGAGTTCCAGAAAGCTCTCGAGCAAAGCTGACCTCCAGGTCACTCATCTGCCTTAACTGGCTGCCCTTGGCTGGCAGAGCATTTAGCACTTAACCTTGTGGCTTCCCTGCTGGTGGACCACAGTCGTGGGCCCTAATGTGGCCCCCTCTTGCTGCCTTCTAGCCAGGGCCTCCCCTTGGCCTGGGCTGAGGCCTGGATTCTGGATTCCAGCCTTCTACAGGAAGCCCTTCTGGGTGTACAACGTGGTCAGTCATCATGCTAGGTTAATTCACCAAGCCTGGGAGTAATGAAAACTCACATTCATGTCGGACCTGGTAGTTTACATATGGGTTTTGTATACGTCTGTCATCTGAGCCTCACAATTCTTTCAGGTACTGTTTTTATGTTCACTTTACAGATAGGAAACCTAAGGTTCAAAGAAATGACATGACTGGCTCAGAGCCCTAAGCTGGTAAATAGTAGAGCCAGGGGTCTGGTGTCAGACCTTGTTCTTCCAAATCCTGAGGCTTAGATCACATTACTTTTTAGCATTGCTGATAACCTAAAAATGGGTTATTCCTTCCCATACAGTAAAAAGAAATAAAATAAAAGCCGGTAGGTGAGCTAATAGCCGATTTTAACCGTTTGATGCCTGGAGTTCCTACGCTTGGGGCCAGGTCTCAGTTTATTGCTCTAAATCAAAACAATCCCCATGAATGCCCAATGAGGCTCTCAAATTGAGAAGTTGATTTTCATCAGAGTAAATGAAGAATATTATTATATTTTACATGTCAATAAATCAATGTAGCCCTAATTTTGCCACGCAGGAAATCAATTCTGGCCTTTCTAAACCATCAAAGATGTTATGAACAAAGTAATTTCACAAATTATGGCAAGTAACACATTTATTGATGACTGCAGTTTAGGAATTGAGAATCTGTGAGCACCGTAATATAATATGGTGCAGTGGCGTGAGCTGAGTAAAAGACAGATTATGTGGTGAAACTGTAAGGCATCATTTGCTATTAGTGGACTAGTAATAATTACCAGTTTCAAAGCCGCTCTTTCGATGTAATCTTTGGTCTCAATCGTAACAGCCCTTCTCATTGACGTTATGATTACACTAGCCGCCCTCATGATCTCGAATATCTAGTTGATAGGATACTAAAATGCGATAGTGAAAACGGTATGTTGTGTGCTCATCATAAGATGAAATGGCATCTTCTCTGACCCGATGTATGGAGAGGAGAGGGTAACAGCATAGTGTGAACATATACTGTAGAGTGATCACATCACTGGCTCTGAAAACAGAATTTTGGGAAGGTTCAGAGCAGCAAAATAAGACAGACTTTTCTCATTTAAGCCTTTTGGAGAGGATACAGGTGCGCTCCCTGATGCGGTGCTGTATAACTTTCGGCACTCACCAGTGGCCATCCCGTTCAGGGTGCATGCGAAACCGGCATTGCTAATTATGGGTCCAGTCCTGGGATTCGATAGAATATTATAAGCTAAGATACGATTTTAAGGCATTTGGAGTGATGAAAGTGTTAAGAACTTGTTTCAGCTGACAGATCTCCTTTTTACTTATCCAATTCAGATTGTCAGGCTAAATGTATGATAATAACACAGAGTCCTAGGGAGGCAAAGGAGAAAGCCACGGAGGGTCACGTTAGTTGGAACCAGATAGTTTTTTTCCTGACTATTTAGGACCCAAGTCATTGTTCAACAACAACAAAAAATTTATGAAAATACTCTCAATGATGCTTTTTATTTCCCTTTGAAGAGAGGAGGAAAACAAAAATAGGCAGATAATGTGATACTAATGTCAGCATTTTCTTTCAAAATCTTTCTGCCTTTTTTTTTTTTTCCTCCCTCCACATTAGGCAAATGTTGGAAACCTAATTTTGGTATCTTATCATCTAATCTTGTTAAAGAGATTTACCCAGGAGTGGGATACATTGAGGGAGATTATAAATGCATTGTAAAGTAAATTACAAGGTCAGGGCAGGGAGTCCATTATTCAGACAAGTGCTTGAGCAAGCGGGCTTGTTTTGGAATGCAAGTGTTTGGGGCTCCTGAGAAGACCCTGCCAGCTTTTCTTTCTGACTTGCTAAATGGAGGAATCATAATTGATTAATTCCTCATTCCCACTCTTTAGCTCCATGGTGGATTTTTTGCTTTTAAAAAAAAGTTACTGACATATACTAGCTGGGGGCCTTACGCGACTCGTCTAGTCCCCCTTTTAAAAGACAGGCTAAAGTTTATTTCTCATTTGGGTTTTACACACTGTCTTTTTTGGAATCCCTGGGAAGTTAACTATTTTTCTCATCCTTGTCCTTTGGCCACCAACATTTGTGCCCTTTTTAATGCTGTAGTTGACTGGTAAACTGTTAGTTACTCCCTTGGTGTATATATATTTTCAAATTTAGCTATCTCCAAAAATGAATGATTGTGAAGTCAAGTTGGCCCCTCTTTGCCAAAGTGGCATTTACCGCTCTCGGGTTCTTTTCAGCGAGAGAGAAATAATGTGACTTAAGCAGGGCCCCTCTCCAGACGGCTTGGCTACTGGCCAAAGAGTTGACTAGCTGAACTGTATCTTTCTGTTTCTTTCTCAACTGGAGCTGAGGCTCAGCCGAGGGCGCAGGATGTTGTATAATTTGGTTCACGTTGTTAGCCTCTCAAAATAATGAGGAGGAGGATAGTGTAGCATTTCTCAGCCTGCTGCCCGTCATGGTGCTGGCTGCTTTAACTGTTCTTAAACTAGGATGCTGTGTCTGCTTAAGTTGGCACCAGCCCCTCCTCCTAACTTCTCCAGACTTGCATTTGTTTGACTGGGGGACAACTCCTAAAGATTCGATACGGCCTGTTGGTTAAATCCGAATTAAATTTCTCTTTTGAGATTTTTTGCACCATCCCTTGAGATAAAAACGGGAGTCCCTGTAGGGTGTTGTGGGACCAGGATTGGGACTCACTGATCCTCACGCCGGCTGGGATGTGAGAAGGTTGCTAGTTTCTCTTCCTGGAATTATTTTATGAGTATCTTCTCATTTTTAACAATATCAACAATTCGTGTGTTTCAGGCTAAGATTAAAAGCATCTCTAGGGCCATAGAGAATTGTAATGAGTTGACCTTCTCTTTTTTGATATCTCTATGAAATGATTGCCTCTTTAGAAAGTTCACCTGCCACCCAGGGGAGAATAGAACGATGGGATTTAGGAAGCAGAGAAGTTTCCCTTAGGTCACCTTGTCCAAGTCCCTCACTTAACAAATGAGGAAACGGAGGCACAGAGATGAAGTCGCTTACCCCAAACCACAGCTGGCGAAAGATTGGGAAGCTCAGATGTTTGCTGAGTTTCCCTAGAATGTAGGGATCCTCATTCCTAAGCTTGTATTGGTCCAGATTTTTCTGCTTTGGAGATTGGATTTAAAATTCTTAGAACTGAATGAAATGGCAGAAAGACTGACTGGACAACTATTTATTGGGCACCAATATGTGCCGGGCACCAATGTAGGCATGGGCAATAATAGGTCAGTTAGGGCTTAGGCCTGTGGGGTTGAGGGCTGGGGGGCAGGGAAGGCAGGAGGTGAAACATAAAGAAGCAGTTGCTAACGCCCTCCTCTGTGATTAAACATTGATGTTGGTGTTGTATTATTTTGCAGGTAAAGATGAGCCCAGCAGCTACACATGTACAACTTGCAAACAGCCATTCACCAGTGCATGGTTTCTCTTGCAACACGCACAGAACACTCATGGATTAAGAATCTACTTAGAAAGCGAACACGGAAGTCCCCTGACCCCGCGGGTTGGTATCCCTTCAGGACTAGGTGCAGAATGTCCTTCCCAGCCACCTCTCCATGGGATTCATATTGCAGACAATAACCCCTTTAACCTGCTAAGAATACCAGGATCAGTATCGAGAGAGGCTTCCGGCCTGGCAGAAGGGCGCTTTCCACCCACTCCCCCCCTGTTTAGTCCACCACCGAGACATCACTTGGACCCCCACCGCATAGAGCGCCTGGGGGCGGAAGAGATGGCCCTGGCCACCCATCACCCGAGTGCCTTTGACAGGGTGCTGCGGTTGAATCCAATGGCTATGGAGCCTCCCGCCATGGATTTCTCTAGGAGACTTAGAGAGCTGGCAGGGAACACGTCTAGCCCACCGCTGTCCCCAGGCCGGCCCAGCCCTATGCAAAGGTTACTGCAACCATTCCAGCCAGGTAGCAAGCCGCCCTTCCTGGCGACGCCCCCCCTCCCTCCTCTGCAATCTGCCCCTCCTCCCTCCCAGCCCCCGGTCAAGTCCAAGTCATGCGAGTTCTGCGGCAAGACGTTCAAATTTCAGAGCAACCTCGTGGTGCACCGGCGCAGCCACACGGGCGAGAAGCCCTACAAGTGCAACCTGTGCGACCACGCGTGCACGCAGGCCAGCAAGCTGAAGCGCCACATGAAGACGCACATGCACAAGTCGTCCCCTATGACGGTCAAGTCCGACGACGGCCTCTCCACCGCCAGCTCCCCGGAACCCGGCACCAGCGACCTGGTGGGCAGCGCCAGCAGCGCGCTCAAGTCTGTGGTGGCCAAGTTCAAGAGCGAGAACGACCCCAACCTGATCCCGGAGAATGGGGACGAGGAGGAAGAGGAGGACGACGAGGAAGAGGAAGAAGAGGAGGAAGAGGAGGAGGAGGAGCTGACGGAGAGCGAGAGGGTGGACTACGGCTTCGGGCTGAGCCTGGAGGCGGCGCGCCACCACGAGAACAGCTCGCGGGGCGCGGTGGTGGGCGTGGGCGACGAGGGCCGCGCCCTGCCTGATGTCATGCAGGGCATGGTGCTCAGCTCCATGCAGCACTTCAGCGAGGCCTTCCACCAGGTCCTGGGCGAGAAACATAAGCGCGGCCACCTGGCCGAGGCCGAGGGCCACAGGGACACTTGCGACGAAGACTCGGTGGCCGGCGAGTCGGACCGCATAGACGATGGCACTGTTAACGGCCGCGGCTGCTCCCCGGGTGAGTCGGCCTCGGGGGGCTTGTCCAAAAAGCTGCTGCTGGGCAGCCCCAGCTCGCTGAGCCCCTTCTCCAAGCGCATCAAGCTCGAGAAGGAGTTCGACTTGCCCCCGGCCGCGATGCCCAACACGGAGAACGTGTACTCGCAGTGGCTCGCTGGCTACGCGGCCTCCAGGCAGCTCAAAGATCCCTTCCTTAGCTTCGGAGACTCCAGACAATCGCCTTTCGCCTCCTCGTCGGAGCACTCCTCGGAGAACGGGAGCTTGCGCTTCTCCACGCCGCCCGGGGAGCTGGACGGAGGGATCTCGGGGCGCAGCGGCACGGGAAGTGGAGGGAGCACGCCCCATATTAGTGGTCCGGGCCCGGGCAGGCCCAGCTCAAAAGAGGGCAGACGCAGCGACACTTGTGAGTACTGTGGGAAAGTCTTCAAGAACTGTAGCAATCTCACTGTCCACAGGAGAAGCCACACGGGCGAAAGGCCTTATAAATGCGAGCTGTGCAACTATGCCTGTGCCCAGAGTAGCAAGCTCACCAGGCACATGAAAACGCATGGCCAGGTGGGGAAGGACGTTTACAAATGTGAAATTTGTAAGATGCCTTTTAGCGTGTACAGTACCCTGGAGAAACACATGAAAAAATGGCACAGTGATCGAGTGTTGAATAATGATATAAAAACTGAATAGAGGTATATTAATACCCCTCCCTCACTCCCACCTGACACTTCCTTTTTTCACCACCCCCCCTCCCCCATCGCCCTCCAGCCCCACTCCCCCCGTAGGATTTTTTTCTAGTCCCACGTGATTAAACAAACAAACAAACAGAAGTAACGGAAGCTAAGAATATGAGAGTGCTTGTCACCAGCACACCTGTTTTTTTTTTTCTTTTTCTTTTTTCTTTTTCTTTTTTTCCTTTATGTTCTCACCGTTTGAATGCATGATCTGTATGGGGCAATACTATTGCATTTTACGCAAACTTTGAGCCTTTCTCTTGTGCAATAATTTACATGTTGTGTATGTTTTTTTTTTTTTTAAACTTAGACAGCATGTATGGTATGTTACGGCTATTTTAAATTGTCCCCGATTCGTTGCTGAGCAAACATGTTGCTGTTTCCAGTTCCGTTCTGAGAGAAAAAGAGAGAGAGAGAGAAAAAGACCATGCTGCATACGTTCTGTAATACATATCATGTACAGTTTTATTTTATAACGTGAGGAGGAAAAACAGTCTTTGGGTTAATCCTCTATAGACAGAATAGACAGCACTGACACAAAATCTCTATGAGCTAAATGTCTGTCTCTAAAGGGTTAAATGTATCAATTGGAGAGGAAGAAAAAAGGCCTTGAATTGACAAATAAACAGAAAAACAAAACAAGCTTATTCTATCATTTGGTTTTAAAATATGAGTGCCTTGGATCTATTAAAACCACGTTGATGGTTCTTTCTACTTGTTATAAACTTGTAGCTTAATTCAGCATTGGGTGAGGTAAGAAACCTTAGGACCTAGCATATAATTCTATATTGTATTTCTCACAACAATGGCTACCTAAAAAATATGACCCATTATGTCCTAGTTAATCATCATTTTCCCTTTAGTTTAATCTTATAAGCAAAACTGATTATACCAGTATAAACGCTATTTTGCTCCTGGTGAGAGCTTAAAAGAAATGGGCTGTTTTGCCCAAAGTTTTATTTTTTTTAAATGATGATTAAATTGAATGTGAAATGTGCAAAAGCCCTGGAATACAATTAAATGCATTAGTAAGGAATTCATTTTATGAAGATAACTTGTTTTAAATAATGTCTGTCTAAAAAAATTCTGGCACCAAAAGAAATAGATCCAGATCTACTTGGTTGTCAAAGGGACAATCAAATGATAAACTTTAAGACCTCGTAGACCATATTAAAAAGAAGAGACTGACCATAAGGTTTGACAGAGGGTAACAGGAAAAAAACAATATGTGATCTTTTAGCACAACGTGGTACTATTTGCCATTTTAAACTAGAACAGGTGTATAAGCTAATATTGATACGATGATGATTAACTATGAATTCTTAAGACTTGTGTTTAAATGTGACATTCTTAAAAAAGAAGAGAAAGAATTTTAAGAGTAGCAGTATATATGTCTGTGCTCCCTAAAAGTTGTACTTCATTTCTTTTCCATACACTGTGTGCTATTTGTGTTAACATGGAAGAGGATTCATTGTTTTTATTTTATTTTTTTAATTTTTTCTTTTTTATTAAGCTAGCATCTGCCCCAGTTGGTGTTCAAATAGCACTTGACTCTGCCTGTAATATCTGTATCTTTTCTCTAATCAGAGATACAGAGGTTGAGTATAAAATAAACCTGCTCAGATAGGACAATTAAGTGCACTGTACAATTTTCCCAGTTTACAGGTCTATACTTAAGGGAAAAGTTGCAAGAATGCTGAAAAAAAAAAAAAATTGAACACAATCTCATTGATGAGCATTTTTTAAAAAAAAAACTAAAAAAAAAACTTTGCCAGCCATTTACTTGACTAATGAGCTTACTTACTCGGACTCAACATTGCAAGCGCTGTGAATGGAAAACAGAATACACTTAACATAGAAATGAATGATTGCTTTCGCTTCTACAGTGCAAGGATTTTTTTGTACAAAACTTTTTTAAATATAAATGTTAAGAAAAGAATTTTTTTAAAAAACACTTCATTATGTTTAGGGGGGAACTGCATTTTAGGGTTCCATTGTCTTGGTGGTGTTACAAGACTTGTTATCCATTTAAAAATGGTAGTGGAAATTCTATGCCTTGGATACACACCGCTCTTCAGGTTGTAAAAAAAAACATACATTGGGGAAAGGTTTAAGATTATATAGTACTTAAATATAGGAAAATGCACACTCATGTTGATTCCTATGCTAAAACACATTTATGGTCTTTTTTCTGTATTTCTAGAATGGTATTTGAATTAAATGTTCATCTAGTGTTAGGCACTATAGTATTTATATTGAAGCTTGTATTTTTAACTGTTGCTTGTTCTCTTAAAAGGTATCAATGTACCTTTTTTGGTAGTGGAAAAAAAAAAAAAAGACAGGCTGCCACAGTATATTTTTTTAATTTGGCAGGATAATATAGTGCAAATTATTTGTATGCTTCAAAAAACAAAAAGAGACAAACAAACAAGTGTGACATTGTACAGATGAGAAGCCATATAATGGCGGTTTGGGGGAGCCTGCTAGAATGTCACACGGATGGCTGTCATAGGGGTTGTACATATCCTTTTTTGTTCCTTTTTCCTGCTGCCATACTGTATGCAGTACTGCAAGCTAATAACGTCGGTTTGTTATGTAGTGTGCTTTTTGTCCCTTTCCTTCTATCACCCTACATTCCAGCATCTTACCTTCATATGCAGTAAAAGAAAGAAAGAAAAAAAAAAAGGAAAAAAAACAAAAACAATGTTTTGCAGTTTTTTTCATTGCCAAAAACTAAATGGTGCTTTATATTTAGATTGGAAAGAATTTCATATGCAAAGCATATTAAAGAGAAAGCCCGCTTTAGTCAATACTTTTTTGTAAATGGCAATGCAGAATATTTTGTTATTGGCCTTTTCTATTCCTGTAATGAAAGCTGTTTGTCGTAACTTGAAATTTTATCTTTTACTATGGGAGT
Organism: Mirounga leonina; assembly: GCF_011800145.1. Classification (NCBI taxonomy): domain Eukaryota; kingdom Metazoa; phylum Chordata; class Mammalia; order Carnivora; family Phocidae; genus Mirounga; species Mirounga leonina. Next base: position 52,991,448 of record NW_023270305.1, read on the forward strand.
CACTATTTATTATTGCTTACGTGCCCTGTTCAAAACAGAGGCACTTAATTTGATCTTTTATTTTTCTTTGTTTTTATTTTTTTTTATTTGGATGACCAAAGGTCATTACAACCTGGCTTTTTATTGTATTTGTTTCTGGTCTTTGTTAAGTTCTATTGGAAAAACCACTGTCTGTGTTTTTTTGGCAGTTGTCTGCATTAACCTGTTCATACACCCATTTTGTCCCTTTATTGAAAAAAATAAAAAAAATTAAAGTACACAATGTAAGCTTCTTGTGTCCTCATTTGACACACTCTGTAAATTACTTTCAAGAAAATAACAGGTTTTAAGAGAAGGCCAGTCAGTCTTTTTCAGGATTATTTCTATGGGCATTTTGATGCGTGTATTATACCCTAAAGTGTATATATACCCTATTATATTAATATAGACATATCTCAAAACATGGAAATAGTTTTTAGATTTTATAGTTCTAGAATAATTTTCAAGAAATGGAAAGTGTTTTCAGTCTGATGTTAAAAACTTTCCCTTCATCTCTTAACGATAATCTATTCAGATATAAATGAAAAATTTACTGGTAATAGCATCTTAAACTTTTATTTCCTTTGGATTTTTTGCTGTTCTTGTTGTCTGAAAGTTCTTTTCTATTCTCCCTTCCCTGCTCTTAGAACATAATGTAAAAAATCAGCTCTTTTGTTTCCATATGAGTCTTTCTTCATACCAAAAATAACCTCACCCTCCCCATAAAAATCCAGAAACAAAAGCATCAGGTTAATGAGAGAGAGAGAGAGAGAGAGAGAGAAGTAACCAGTAGTTTAGCCAGATGTGGCAAATCTCTGGAATCAGCCACTGATTTCCTGAGATGGATGGTGGTTTGCCTTGTGCTTCTGAGATCCTAGGGACCAGAGATGGGACAGATCTTTTAGGCGCTTTTCTAGTGTGTTCCTGGCTGATAGCAAACGAGGGGGTGAAATACCCTTCAGTGATCTTTTGCCCAACCAACAGATTTATGAGATGAAACATAGTCTTTGGAAAGCAGGTTAGGTCCCTTATAAAAACCCCTCCTTAGAAATCTGTGTTGTCAGTTTTACAAATACTGCATGCTGCAGCATCTATTTGCTTTATTAAAACACATACTTCTGTGATACTGTCTCCCTGTCCCCAGTGTAGATGAATGGATACAACGTTGTTCTTCTTTTTGTAAAAACCCAAACAAAAGCTGTTCTGTTGTCTTCTTGTGGTAGCATTTTTGTTGCTTAGGTCTTATGCCCTGGTGCCTGTGAGGTGGCCTTTTCATGTAATGCCTTTTATCTGAGGCAAGAATAGTTTTATCCTTCTAAAATACACAGAAAGTAGGTATATTTTTTTAAAGCCAGTTTGGGTGGGAAGCAGGGAGTGAAGGCAGAGAGGAATCCCGTACGAGAGGATTTGGGGCTGGGTGTAGGAGCTGGGATGAGATGGACTTTTCTTGCAGGACTTGGTAATTGGCAGTGAACTGAGAGGCGGTATTTGTGTTTTGAATTAGGTTACTTCACAACTGAATCCAGAATACTATGCAAGATAGAAATATTCCCCAGGGCCATGCCGGTTTTAGATGTGGTGACTTCCGCTCCACCATATTAAATGTCCATAAAACCGCTGTGTGTCCCCTATTACTCTTTTATTAGGAGCTATGAGTGCAGCTGTGCAGGTTTTGTATACAGTGTTCATTTTAATTTTTCAGTATATGATGCTCTTAGCATAATTAGGTTTTGCGTCCTGACAGACAGAATTAATGGTGGATACTGTATACTTACTTGTATGTTCAAATTTCTTAAATGGGGAATGGGGAGGGGTGCAAGCATCTGGTGATAAATCACGGATTATGTTTGATTTACATGGTCCCGAAGTTAAATAAATTTATTGGGACACACGTTCTTCAGGGTACTTAGTCTTCTGACTTATTGAAGCCCTCTTATAAAATCTTATTTCTGAAGCTGAGTGAACAATAGGAGCCTGAAAACCTAGGCAACAGGAATATAACTTAAAAATGGCATCTGTGTCCGGAACCCCAAAATTAAAAATCTTAATGCAAAATAACAAAAAACATTTCCAACTGAGGATAAATTCATGATATTTTTTTTAAATGAGGAAATACTAAGGATATTAACATTTTTTCAGAATTCTCCAGTTTATGTGATACCCCTGATGTGTTGATGCAATGTCCTCTACATACGTGAACTCTTAACGCTTAAATGTTCCCTTCTATCTTCATTTGGAGAACAACTTAATAAACAGGAGGACAGCAAATACTACTTCTCACAGATTTTAACTTAGAAACCCTCCCAGTGCATGGACTGCCTCTATCCTGAGACCGTTTCCCATCTTCTCTTTGTTTAGGACCTACAAAAGGACTGAAGCCAATACATTTTAAAGGTGGCTAAGAAGTGGGGTGAACACTTGCTTCTTCATTTGTACCAGCCATGGCAGGAAGTGTGAAGTAGTTGAATTTTTCCCAGGGCCTTCTCTGATAGAACTGTTTATTTAAATACCATTTTTGTATATGTAATGAGTACGTACTGTATATGTTCATAATGCGTGAGGTGAGAATTTGAAAGGAAGTGGCAGTGGGGGTCAGATATCATTTCATTTGGAGCAATAAGGAAATGAGGTGGTTTATTCGCAGACACTAAAAGTTTGTTAAAGGGTACTGGGATATTTCAGGCTTTCCTGAAAAGGTGTTGAGGAGCCTCAGGCCCCATCCTGTCCTGCTTTGAACACTTTGCTCTCAGAGCATGAGGGAGGAAATACGGTGTTTTCTTTTCTTTTTTTTTTAAAGCCTCTTTCGCCCTCTGTACGCACACACAAACATGATTTCTTATGACTGTGTTGTAGTCGTGTGTCCTTCATTATGATTCTGTTACTCCATCGTTCCCGGGCCTGGTGTGTTCAAGAATGTACCCATCCCATTCTCTTTTCTTTTTTCAGACAACTTCCCATTAAAAAAAAGAAAAAGAAAAAGAAATGTGGGAATTTTGCCAGTGTGAGGATGGGATTGGCAGTGTTCTTTAAACCTGCTTGGAGAAATGTTCTTTGAAAGACTGTTAACTTTTTAAAAAGGCATGAGGCACTTAGCAAATTTTCCTAAGTGTCTCCTAAGGCCCTGCAGCTTTCCCAATTAAGAATAAATGAACCCATGTTTAGAGAAATGGACATCAGGACACATAGCCAGAATTGGGATTACGTACATTTATTTCAGGGCTTCTATAGCTGCGAATGGTAGACATGGGTTGTTGGGTGTGCACTTTTGCTTGCTGTCATCTTGTCATCCCATTAGCCCTCTGTTTCATTTAGTAAAACACATGGCCAGTGAATTAGCCTTTAGGGGGATGGGTCTGTTTCTCTCTCTCTCTCTGTTTCCCAGTGTCATCTATGGTCATGGGATGCAATTAATTCCTCCCTTTCAAACGGGAAAGGAGACCAATTCAGTTCACGTGGGTCATTGTACTTAAGAACTGAAACTTGCCTGAACACAACTCCAATGGTTGATCCAAATACTGTTTTTTCCTTCTGTAAAGTGGCAAAGACTACTTAAAGGGAGCGCATATCAGGTCCTTGTGATTGAGCAGAAAAGGCAAATTAAACGATTTCCCCAAAGTCAATCCTCTAATGCAGGACCCACTCCCCCACCCCCAAGCCCACAGGGGGTTGGGCTGTTGTGCTTTTCAATAACGGTGAGCGGGGTACATGCCCAGGCTGTATTTTGTCTGTTAGGGTTTTCAGTACTGGTAGCAGGTCGGACAAAGGGGTTTGGTGGGGGTATCAGCTAGAGGGGCCTCAACGACAGTGACAGGGCTGGACTGGGAACGGGGTTCCCCAGAACCCACCTGGACACGGGAGGCCCCTCAGTCCGGGTCTCCGCTGCGCAGGGGGAGTTCGGGAGAGCAGCTGAGCTCCAGACCCTGGGCCTCCTGCGGCGCCAAGTCGGGGAGGAGGAGGCCCCAGGCCCCGGCTTCGGGTCGCCACGGCAACGAGCCCTGGAATGCCACAGTGGTAGCCCTCTTCCTCGGCACATCCGGACTCCCAGCTCTGCCGCCTCAAGTCAATGTACACAGCAAGGGAGGAACCCCGGAGGAAAATAACCACTCCCTTCTTCCCTTCACCATTGCCTTCCCCCCTTACCAAAAAGAAAAGAAGGAAAAGAAAACTGCATGTTTGAGAGAAACTACAGGCAGTTTTTGGTGCCATTTGGGAGCAACTATTTTGGGTTCTGGTTTCCTCTTCAGAGATTTGTTCGCCTCTTGTAAATCGTTGGCTGCTTTGACGTTGAACTTGATGACATTTCATGTTTTCGTTGTGCTGCTTTTACATCAGTTTTGAGTTTCTGTTTCTTTATAATTTTATTATTATTTTGAGGAAATGTCCCCCTGCCCCCCTCCCTCCCCTGTTCTCCTCAACCCAAGGGCTGTTTCCTACTCAGTTTTCTCAGTCGTAAGGGAAAGTGTTTCCTTCCAGGTGTGTCCCCAGTTTATTAGGACTATCATAGGAGCGGGTAGCGGGTCTGGGTCCCTGGCGGGGGAAGGCAGGGAGGGAGGCATGGGAAAGGCACTCAGAGGTCAGAGGTGGGGGGGGGGGGGACTGAGTTTGAACTCGTGCTTAAGATGCCAGTGGCTCAACCTGTGGTGAATTTAAGTGACGGTTTTGAAAAGCTGGTTAGAGAACAGAAAATCACTGGGCCAAGTCACACCTGTCCTTTTTTTTCCCCCTCCCCTGTCTCCAACCTCTTTCTAGGTTCTTCACACACCCCCATTCGGCGTAGTACCCAGAGAGCTCAAGACGTGTGGCAGTTTTCGGATGGAAGCTCGAGAGCCCTTAAGTTCTGAGAAAATCTGAAGCGCCCGGGGGCGGGGTGGACGAGAGCCGCCCAGCCGAGGTCTGCGTGGTCTGTCATCCTGCTAGTTTGTGGTGTTTCCCGACAGTAGCCTCCAAGAAGCCGTTGTGCGAAGACAGAGTCCTGCAGAGTCCTTCCTGCCCGGGCCTGCAGTGCCATTTTATTTATATTTTTTGATAAAAAGTAAAAACAAAAAAACAGACCCACACTGGAACAGTGAATCAGTCCCATTGCAGAGGGCGCCTGGACCATCGCTGTCCTGAGCAGCGTCCTGGCCCTTTTAAAACCAGCCAACCTAATGACCCGTATTGTGGAAATGAGCATGAGTCCCCCAACCCCTTGTTTCTATACATTCTATGTTGTCTTTTAAAAAGTGTGCTTAACATTGACACAATAAATGTTGGAGCTTTAGGTGGTGTTTGCTTGTTCTTTAATTATTAATGCTTATGGGACAATGCAGCTGCTTATGCCTTTGTGTTTCTGTACCCGTTTCCTGCAGACATCCATTGGGTGCGTAGGAGGAACAGGTTTGAGGAATGGGTAGGAGGTGTAGGAGGGGAAAGAGGTTACTGCTTATCAGATGGCATAAATTTTCAAGGAGAATCAAAATGCAAAACTTGGGAATAAATCATAGCAGTATCATAATTAATGTAGTAGTAGTGTTGCTGTTTATTAATGCTGAAGTGTGGTTTTCCTAACTGTCTGACTTATAATTTGCATACCATTAAATAATGCATAATATGGCACGCTGAATTCTGTTTTTCAAATATATGCTTTTGGTGGCTACCAAGCAGGATTTGAATTTGTCTTTTAATTTAGCTCAAGAAAGATAACGTCACGGGGTTAGTGGCAAATCCCAAAGAAGGTGATAAATGTCAGTAGTGGCTTATTAAATATTCTAATTTTAGGTTCCCAAACCTTTAGCAAATATATCTTAATACAGACAAACAAACACACATAAAACTTCTTTATTACTTACGTTACTCGTATTAGGAAATTTGGGGCAGATTTTATATGGCGGGGGAGGGAACTGTGGGAGGAAGGAGGTTCCCATCAGAACACACAGTTGTGATCGTGGCGTCCATTCCTCAGAAATCAGTGACACAAATAAATTAGTTCTACAAACAGGTGATAAAAATCCCTTCTGGTCCAGTTAATTTACAAAGAACTTTTCTCAATTTGGTGTTTTCTATTGCCTGGAGAACCAGAAGAGAACTAGAAACAATATAGCATATTAAAATAGGTTTATAAATAATAGAACTCAGACACCTGTGTATTATAGATTTACATATTGGCTGTGAACGTAAGTGGGGAAAATCTTACCCACTCACTACCCTCTGGCTAGATTACCTAGCCTAGTGAGAAGATAGCAAAATAATTGGCATCTGGATTCTTTCCTGCTTATTCATCATAAATAATGACTTCTTACAGTAGCGTACTGCCTTCTACTTTATACAGTGCTTTCATGAACATTATTTCATCTGATCATCGTCGGGACAGATCTCACAACTTCCACTTTGTGGGTGAGGAGACTGAGGCTCGCCAGGGTTAAGGGCTTGCTGCAGGCCAGGACGATGAGAGGGAGGGGGGGAAAGCCAGGTGTTCTGGTGTCTAGTCCAGAGCTGATTTCACTGAACTCTATAACTGATCAAAGAGAGTGTCTCCCTGTGTTAGCACACAAGTCATTAATGTTCATAAACGCACACACGTATGGCGTGCGCGTGCGCACACACACACACACACAGATCAAGGATGTTCATAGGTCAGGGCACGCAAAATTGTCCCTTTCTACCAACAGCCGTGGGCACTGCAGGAGGAGGTTGGAGCAAGGGTCCCTCCTTGCCGTCTTTTCCCGGTGTCTTTTCCAGGACAGATAAACAACCCTGATTGACTAGGTGGCCTTGATGAGTTTTTCCTCTCACCTAGGTGGGATGGGGCTTCCAGACAAGAGTTATTTCCTGGAGAAAGATTCTCCCTGCCCCATGCTCTGCCTTTATGTTGTTGAAACCTGAGACCAATAGGGATTCTGTGACAGCATCCTCCCTGAATGTGCTAAGCTCCTTGCTGATACTTCCAAAAAGTGACACCATTTCCAAAAGGAGACCCGACTGAGATAGAGCAAACAATTAAGATTCTTTTGGACAAGGTCGGCCTTGGTTGGTAACTGCACTTGGTGTTCACTACACTTTCATTTCTGGTCTACGTTTCTGCCTCTACCTCTTTTTTCTTCTCGGAGTCAGAAAGTAAATGGGTAATTATAAATTATTGGGTAATTGTAAATAAGTGGATCCGTTATAAATACATGGCTATCTCTAGAAGTGGGATTTTTGTTTTTTGAGGGGGTGGGGGAGGAGAGAGGGTGTGGGTAAAGGATATCTTTTCTTCCTCCCCCTTTTGGGGGAAAAAAAAAAGACATCTCATTAAAAAAAAGAAAAGACCATCTCTTTCTCCCATATCTTTTTCAGTTGGAAGAGAATAAAAGTTCATTTATGAAATTCATTATGAAATGATGGTGTTGTGCTAGGGCTAGAACTTTTGAAAATCCACACAGGATTGATGATTTGGGAAGACATCTCCCTGTGCGATATGTCAAGGTCGTGGTTATCCGTGAATGGTGGAAGCTGAAGAAGGGACTGACAAATCTGATCGGGGTCCTCACTGTGCCCTCTCCTGAGAATGAAACTTCAAATTGCAGAGAGATTAATTGGTTGCCCAGCAGGTACTGAGCACGGATTAGAGGACACAGTCTCGGGTGCTTGGGAGGGTGGGGACCAGACATGGGACATTGTTCTTACCCTCCCAAGCCTGGTCTATGAACATTAATTTTGCGGTCTGTCCAGATTGTCACACTAAACAAAAAAGTCTAGTTAGACTTCTGAATCCATGATGGCAGAGACTCAGTAGCTCCTGCAAAAACTGGTGGTAGTTTAAAGAAAAATTTAGGCAAGGCAAGCAAACTTGGATTCTACTGAGGTCTAACCGAGTGCCCCAAACCTTGGCAGAATGTTTCCCTGGCATTTTTGCTTGGAGTTTTCAACAACTTTTGTATTAGAGTCAAGCCTTGCAAAAGGTGAAGAATATCTTTCAAGTATTGTGTGCACTGACACGATTTTCCTTTTTTTGAGGGCTAGTTGAGATTAATGTTGAAGAAGATGATTATCAACATTAACATGTTTCCCTTCAGTAATGTTTATTTCTATCAAGAATTCCATCAAGAATCAGTGTCTCCAGGAAGTGGTGGTAGAGAGGGTCAGAATTGAAGTATTTTGAGGATACCTGGGTGGTTCGGTTGGTTAAGCTCCTACCTTCAGCTCGGGTCGTGGTCCCAGGGCCCTGGGATCAAGTTCTGCGTTGGGCTCCTTGCTCAGCAGGGAGCCTGCTTCTCCCTCTGCCTGCCGCTCTCCCTGTTTGTGCTCTCTTTCTCTCTGTCAATTAAATGGATAAAATCTAAAAGAAAAAAAAAAAAGAATTGAAGTATTTTGTAGGCTGTTGTTTCTCTTCTTCCATGCCATATAGCTTTGGCTCCTTTTGGGATATAGCATGAGGAAACAGATTCGAGGAATTTACATACTGGCTGTGAAGTCAATATAAAGTTGAATTGGAATTTCAGAAACAATGAATATTGCAAGCACACCTTCCTCTTCTTCAACGATCCATTCTGTCCGAGTTCTTAACCAACAGGGAAACAATAATGCTATTTCTTTTCTCTGAGTCTCTAGCAGAGACAGCACTCCTCAGTTTGCACTCCCCCAGGGTTACATTAAGACAGAGTACTTCACACTTCCAGCAAAATCCAGAAACGTAATTGTTTTCCTTCCTATCTTAGTGTAATTAAGATACCTTCTTGTTAAATCACATTACTTTTCCCCTGGCTTTATATTTTTAAGAATGCTCCCAGAAAATACCTAAGGCTTATGGAACACTTTTATAGATATGATAGAATCAATTTTCCTAGCGATTCTAGAAAGGTGGGCCAAGAACCGACTACAGCAGAAAGGAACCACAGAAATCATCCATTTTACAGATCAGGGCAGCAGAGTCCCAAAGATTAAGTGAAGGATCTAAGATCACACAGCCTGGGGGGGAAAAAAAAAGTGAGAGCCAAGCTCGAAATCACACAGTTAGTGGTTGAGTCAGAATTGGAACTCAAGTCTCCAGCTCCCGTGCAAAGGAATTCAAGCGGCAAATCTCTCCCTTGTGACCTACTAAATTCAGAAGCAAGAGCGGCAGAAAAGTGTGCATTACGGAAGGTTTTAAGAATAAAATCAAAAGCTTGTTGTGGTGCCAGTCCTGGTGGGGAGCATGTGAGCATGTCCCATATTTCAAGGGTTTCTAAGCAGCATCCCGATGGCAGAGAACATTTAGGTCACTACCTGGAAGCATTCCTCCTTTAATTCACCCCACCGATGGTAGAAATAAACTTAGGGACCGAGAATTGCTGTGAGACAGCTTTTAAAGTTAAAAGGGCATAAAAAAGAGCTACTCATCAAACCAAATTCATCTCGAATGACTTAAATAGATTTCACAATCTGTTCCATTCTCTAGACAGGATTTAAGAGAAACACCCACTTAATTTGAATTTCAAGGCCGCATCACATCCTGTTAGAGAATCCAAATAGCCAATAGCATGACCTGAATCTTGTTACTGGGGATATTTAATTTTGAGTTCAAAAGTGGTGTAACAGCAATGAACGGCAGGGAGGATCGACTGAACGGGTATACAACTCTGTGTGGTGAGGATTATTCGCCTTCACATGCTAGTTAGGCCGTGCGTTCTTTTCTGTGCAAGATGAAATCCTACCCACTTGCCCCTTCCTTCGATCAGGGGTTCCTGCCTCTGTTCAGAGATGTACAAATCCCGCCTCACCCTTTATTAGATCTGCTGCCTTCAGCTCTTCTGCTGCCATTTCTTTTCTCGCCAGCCATCCTTTGATTCTCATTCCCTTTTTTGAATGGACAGGGGTTGACTCCGAATGTCCCCGGGGCCTGACAGGGCTGCAGTTGTGGGCAGCAACAAAGTCATCCCTGAAATAGGAGCGGGACAGCGGGATGTCTCACAGAGCAACAGCCAATCAAATATCCCTGTTGAGGATGGTCTGAGAGGAAGTGATTTGCCGGATTTTTCCCCCCTGGTGATATAGTCCCTTGAATTTCCCGAACTGGCACTGCCTACGAGCAACTTCTGCTGACATCGGGGTCCCTTCCGCTCCTCTCCCGGGGCTGTCTTGTCCTCTCCCCCAGACACAGAGAAAGCCTGCTGAGAGGAACGCGGAGATTACCTTCCTACGGGCTCTGAGGTTTGCAGAGTTGCTCACGCTCCTGTTTCCGAGGGCCCGGGTGCTCACCTGTTGCTTGCCTCACCACACGAAGGGGAAAAATCAAAATGCAAATCCTCTGCCTCAGAAATTCACTCAAAACTCAGAACTCTGAACACAAGAGATTTCCCTTTAAAGGAATCCCCTTTGCATGGATTTGCCTGTAGCCTCTACGCCTAATTTGTGGAGTTCTTTTTATTTTTCAGGTCCTTTGAGAGTCCATTCTCGTTTCCCTCTGACGGGATGATGTACTGCGGATGGACTCCTGGGCGTTATGGTCCAGGCCAGCGAATGGTGCCAATCTCTGAGTCAGCATCTTTGGGCCGTGATCCTGGCTTTATCGTTGCCATGCTCACCCACCTGGTGTCCCCTCTCTCTGCACTTGACCTTATACGGGGTCCATTCCTCCCTCTAAAAAAAGGAAGGGCACTCCCTGCTTTCTGCTTCCTACGACCCAGCAGGGCACAACAGTCATAGTTCTATGAGCCACCCATATGCTCTGGACTCTGGGTAGGGGTGGGGGTGATGACATCCAGTCTTGATGACTATAGGCAAGTGGGGTTGGGGTCCATCTTAAAGGTGGGCTTTTCTTTGTTTTTAGTTAGTAAACCCGTTTTCTTTATAACTTTATGGCACAGAAAAAAAAAGCTGCAGCGATTTTTGTTGGGGATCTAAAGCTGTCATCACATTTTTTAAATGGTTACATGTGCAGTGCTCAGGGTGCATTTTATCCCTTTGGTACACCTGAAGGTTGGAGGTCCCTCTCTGCAACTTGCGCTGCTGGTGGGTAGCCCTGGAGAGCCTTGTGCACCTCCCTGAAGGTGGCAAAGCACCACACATCTGCTGCCTGAAGATCGAGAGCCAGGACAGGCCCGAAATGTGATCGCTATTGAACACCGAACCCTTCTCAGCTGGCCAACTGCCTGGAGTTTGGTAAAGAGCAAAATAGAGGTTAAAATAAAAACAATAAAATTAGCCAATGCTTATTCAGAATTTACTATGTTCTGGGCATAGTGATGAGTTTTCCGTGCATGTTCTTATTTCTTCTTCATAACCATTTTGTGGGGTAGCTACGGTCATTATTCCATTTCACCAAAGCCGAGAGAGACCGCGGGACATATCCAAGGTTAAACGCCTGGCACTGCCATGGTATGACTCCAGAATCCTCGCTTTTTTTTTTTTTTTAAAGATTTTATTTATTTATCTGAGACAGAGAGAATGAGAGAGACAGAGAGCACATGAGAGGGGGGAGGGTCAGAGGGTCAGGGTCCAGGACTCCAGGATCATGACCTGAGCCGAAGGCAGTCGCTTAACCAACTGAGCCACCCAGGCGCCCCAGAATCCTCACTCTTAACCTCTACGTGTTGACTTCCAGGTTCTGTCTCATTCTAGAATTTTGTCATCATATGTAATGCTGCGGTGGAGGATCCCCTATGAAAAACACTGACAACAGTGCAGGGCTAATTAAACTGATTAGAAAGCATCCTCAAAGTGGCGTTGCCTTCAGGGTTCTGGTCTTGTTAACCACTGACTAAGGTTGGTGTCAGTATTTCTCACAGCGCTTACATTTCTGTCCGTCCTTGGCGCTGGGAGGACCAGTTTGATTCCATGAACCATATCCGAGAAATTCACTCATGCATCTTCTCCATCTGCAGTAAGGCTCATTCGTTTGTTCAATCAACAAATATTTATTAGGTCCCTGCTATATGCAACCTACTGAGCTAAGTGCTGGGGAAAGGAGGCAAAGAGGTAAAGGGCACAGTTACTGCCCGTCAGAAATTGCCACCAGTGGAGAACGAAATTAATTAAAATCCTACTGAAAAACTAGTTAAGTTGACAGTGGTGAGAACAGTGGGCCTTTTTAAATGTTAATATATGATTCACTTTGCCAAAGTAGATGATAGGCCAGGGGCTTCAGCACTTCCGAATGAATGGGAATGTTATTCTTTATACCTTATCAGTAGGACATACTTAAAAGTTATTTTTCAAATGATGGGGATGAGTATACACTGATGTTTCCTCATGTAGTTGGTCCAGTCCTTCTGGTAAATAATAACAGCAGATAATTTAGAAGGAGAGTAGCTATAGAAACACAGTTTCTTGTCCTGTGGATGGAAGATAAGTGTTACTATATCCTGTATATCCTGTGTGTATATCTTATATAAAGGATAAATCCATGTATTTCCACTCTCTGGGCTGACTTGTCCCCAGTTACCTGCTGGTAATTCATTCTAAATGAAACATGACAAAGAAATCTTGACTTCTCCTATGTGCAGTCCTATGATCTCTTTCAGAACATCAGCATAAGCCAAATTCATTTTCCCCACCTACAGCGTACAATGTGGTGTTCTAGGCACTGTACAACTATCAAGAAGTTTAAGACCCAAGCCCTGTCCTCAAAGGGAATATAGTCAGTCCCATTAAGAGGGCAAAATTATAAGCATAAAAGCAGGTCATTAACAATGAAAGGGTGCAATAGGATTAATTCAGAAGTGAGAGACACAAACTATAGGAATCTGAAGGAAGAGGATTTCTCTGGGGCCCACAAAGATGCTGGGCTTTTAGTTGGTCATCAAAGGCAGGCTAGGACTTGGACCATAAAGAGAAAGGACGGGGGCAAACCAGTTCAAGGCAGTCCTGTGGTGTGTGGAGGGCAGGGGCTAGATCACTGTGGCAGGAAAAGGTTTATGGATATAATGGAAGGTAAACTTAGAAACTAATTGGGAACCAATTATGGAGGCTCTTTTTTTTTTTTTTTAAGATTTTATTTATTTATCTGAGAGAGAGAATGGGAGGCAGAGAGCATGAGAGGGGAAGGGTCAGAGGGAGAAGCAGACCCCCCGCTGAGCCAGGGAGCCCCATGTGGGACTCGATCCCGGGACTCCAGAATCATGACCTGAGCCGAAGGCAGTTGCTTAACCAACTGAGCCACCCAGGCGCCCCTATGGAGGCTCTTTAATGATAGGTGATGGGGCCTGTACCATAGTCAATAAAAAGTTTTTCAAAATCGTGTCCATAGAAAAGATTGTAGGAAGAGTATAACAGAGTATGGAATGGATTGAAGGGGAACTCAAAGGTGACCAAGAGACCAATAGGAGGCTGGTCCTTGAAGGTGTTGCCAATTTCCTGGAGGGAGGACTCTGCCATGAGTATAGTATTTGGGTCAAGCTATGTAGTCCTCTTCACCGCATGCAAGCACACGAGGATGCCATTATTTGATGGTATATCTAAATTCCCCATTTACCCTGCTCTAGATCCATCCCAGAATGCCTATGGAAGCCGACAAAAGATCTTCCTTATGTGTTGACGGTTGTTAGAAGCCCACACAATGAAGAGCCTAAAGATAAAGACCTTGAGGCCCAAACCAGTCAGTTTCCTAGAGATGAACTGTTTTTACAGTATGAAGGGAAAACATCTCATCTCGTCAGGCATTTAACACTTTAGCAGAAAGTCTCAAGCACAATGATAAACTTAAGTGGAAAATGAACAGAAAACTTTAAGAGTTTTGTAGGTCAGTGGGCTCCAAGGATTTCCTTTTTTTGAGGGGGAAAGATTAAAGATTTTTTTTTTTTTAATTCTCTTGACTATTTGTAAAAGTTGAATCATGTTGCTTTTTTCTTTGCAATATGCTTGTTGATACATGCCAGATACTGCAATAATATGATTTTATTGTCATTTGGCCACAGCACTAGATGAATTTCATAATGAAGGCATGAAGTGAAAGTAAGCAAGCATGTTTACACAGAATCAGAGTAATGTTCTCTGCAGCAAAGTGAGGCTGAGCAGGCTAGGGCTTTACTCTCTTAGAGCTTAAATTAAAAAAAAAAAAAAAAAAGAGAGACCTTTGTATTATTGTATGGCAGTCATATGATCTGGTATCCTTCCATACCTCCCTTCCCTCTGGCTACCATTCTGTTCTCCCTGGAAGCAGGATTGGTCTATGACTGTCCAGGGTCATAAATCAGGACATTTAAGGCACACAAAGAATTCATTTTTGACACTGGGTGGCAAACTCTCCATTTTACTCTTGAGTTTCCCCTCGACCCTCCTCCTCCTCACCCCTGTGACCTGTCCATAGCCACAAGCCCCAGTGCTGGCGCCAGTTCTCAGGAGGATTGTCAAAGATGTAAATACAAGCTAAAGATCAGGCATGAGTGAGTGGCTGGGAGCCGCCCAAGGGGTTCAGCACCCATGGAAACATTCCCCTGAGGTGCAAAAACACTTTGACATGACAGGTATGGCTCGTATTTCCCTCCTACCGAAATAAAGTATAACTGAAAAAGTTAAGTATTCCCTGTAGACCTCGACGTGGGACAGGGAGGAAAGTCAGGTCTCTGGGAGATGAAGTCTGGAGCAGAAGACAAAGCTCCCCTCTCTAGCTAAGCTCCCCCTCTTCTATATTAGCACAGGGCTCAATCCACACTTGAGCAGATGATCACTGAAAGTCACAGATAGGAGCCCCCCCTCATCCGCAGTTCTGCTTTCCTCCGTTGCCCATTGGCAACCACGGTCGCTAAGCGCGTGCTCCTTCTCACTCACGGTGGGAAGGGCCGCAACAGCCCGCGCTACGTCACGACGGCGCCTGCGCCTTTCCCCTGCGTCACTCCCCCGCGTCATTCACTAACGTCATCTCATCCTGCCGACGTTTTGCCATCTCACATCCTCCCAAGAAGAAGAAGGGTGACTACGGTACGTAGAGATTTTCAGATAGACCGTGTTCACATAACTTTAATACAGTGCAGCATACCTCGGAGATGCTGCAGTTTGGTTCCAGAGCACCGCGGTAAAGCGAATATCGCCGTACGGCGGCTGTAATGAATCTTTTTGGTTTCCTCGTGCGTATGTAAGTTATGTTCACACTCTACTGTCTATTAAGTGTGCAGTAGTGTGATGTCTAAAAAAGCACATAGCTTAATTAAAAAATACTTTAACGCTAAACAATGCTAACTGTCATCTGAGCTTTCAGGGAGTCATCATCACTGGTCACAGATCACCATAGCAAATAAAATGATAATGGAAAAGTTTGAAATGTTGTGAGGTTACTAAAATGTGACATAGGCATGAAGCGAGCAAATGCTGTTGGAAAAATGGCACTGATAGACTTGCTCAGCGCCGGGTTACCTCAGACCTTCCATTTGTAAAAAACGACTATCTGTGAAGTGCAATAAAGCAAAGCACAGTAAAACGAGGTATGCCTGTATATTTTTATAATTATTTTATTTTATTATTAGTTTTTGTTGTTAATGTCTTACTGTGCCTAATTTATAAATTAGACTTTACTGCAGGTATGTATATATAGAAAAAGACCATAGTATAATAGGGTTTGGTTCTAACTGGTTTCAGGCATCCACTAGGGGTCTTGGAATGTATCCTCCATGGATAAGGGGGTCTACTGTATACTTAGTTAGGAAATGCAAGTGTCCATAGAATATATTTAAGTGTTTAATGTAATAGTTTCACGTAATCATTCTTTTCATTTTTCCCATGAGTCAGAAGTATGGTGTATGTATAGGAAGGCTGTATATACGCACAGTTATACTTCTAATTTTTTATGTATACACCCATTTATAACATATGCATATTCATGTCTTGTGTATGCTACCAGTATGCACACAACCAGAGAGGAAAACATGCCTCATCTGTGACTGTGATGATCTCAAGGACATTATCGGGTTTTGATCTTTGATATTCAGCACCCCCTGGTTTCTAGAATCTTATCTTCAGAAACTGTATTCACTCTGACCCCTCACTCTTCTTCTCCAGGTGTTAAAGGTAAAGGCTACAAAACTGGACTAGAGAAGGTTCGTTTATCCTCTCCTGGCCTGAGGAATCATGGTGTCTACAGAACAGATGTAGGATGGGCAGGAGTGGAGTAAACCTATCCCCTCTCCTACTGGAAATCACATTTAATTCTGACCCAAGGGGCCTCTGTGTTGCAAATGGAGAGGTAATTAAGCCTCCAGACTCTGAGCCTTTTGGGGTGAGAGGGCTTAGTTTTTCATATATACATCCAGTATATTTTTGAAGAGCAGAGGGTGGGGGGCCAGAGAGGCATAGGAAGCCTTGAAGAGAATGGAAACAAGATGACAGGTGTTGGGCATATTGCTGTTAGGTGGCATGGATAAATAGAACACATATTTAAAGATTAATTCCAGTTTTAAAAAGCTCAAAGAATTAGGGCGCCTGGGTGGCTCAGTTGGTTAAGCGACTGCCTTCGGCTCAGGTCATGAACCTGGAGTCCCTGGATCGAGTCCCGCGTCGGGCTCCCGGCTCGGCAGGGAGTCTGCTTCTCCCTCTGACCCTCCCCCCTCTCATGCACTTGCTCTCTCTCATTCTCTCTCTCTCAAATAAATAAATAAATAAATAATCTTTAAAAGAAAAAAAGCTCAAAGAATTGTACCAGCATTCTTGGTAGTGTGACAGAGGAATGGGGCCACCACCTTGCCAGTGAGTGCTTATGGGAAGGAGAGGGGGCTGGAGTGCCCCTTCTGCTGTCATTATTATTATTATTATTATTTAAAAAATTATGATTGAAGTAGAAAAGTTCCACCTGCAGAGACCTGGAGTGAGACCTTGAAGGACAGGAGCCCTCCGCTGGTAACGACATCTGGTTGTTAACCAACACAGTAAGGACTGAGCCCAGTGACCTAGAGGGAGATGGCTGAGGTAACCAATCCCCAGGAGTGGTCCTCCAAGGAGTGTTGGTCCCATTTCAGCCACTGCCAGCTAGGAACATTCCACCTGCTGCTGTTCTGTGTTGATTGAGACCATGCCTCCTGGGTGTGTGGCTGCAGTAGAGCTTGGAAAATCTGAAGCAAGCAAAAGGACTTGGGATTTCCATTTCGGAATGTTGACACCTTCCCCTAGTCAAGGGACATGGAGTGTGTGTGTGTGTGTGTGTCTGTGTGTGTGCACGCGCGTGTGTGCCTGTGTTGGACTTGTGTAGAGGGTAGGGTCAGTCCTTTCTCTATCACCCCACTGTGTTAGGGCTGGTGAAGTGGAAGGTGCTGTTGTACACTGCTCCCCCCTCCCCTTCCACCACCCTCTTTTGGAACCAAGCTGAGAGAACTCTTTAGCATGGGCACCCTTGGTTTTTTTTTTTTTTTTTTTTTTTGATGGGCCAAGCTTACAGTTTTCAAAGTGCTATGACAGGATGGTTGCAAAAATAAAAAGCTAGTGAAAGCTTAGTCACAATATTTCTATAGCTGGCAATCAAAAGATCATATTGCATGCAACTGGCAAAATCATCATAGGGAAATTATGCATTTTCCAGAATACCTTATTCCCTTCTGTGTATTAAACATTACTTTAATATTCTGGTGACAATGTTTTATAATTAATCTAAATGTAAGGGAATGAACACACCAGAGATTATGTCTCAGTGCAAAGAGGTGAAAAAGGCTTTTTTGCAGTGGCAGACCGGATTACTGACTCAACTCCTTTCACTTAAGAGCAGCCACGGATATCACTAAGGGCTAATATCCCGCCCCATCCTCCAGTGAATGCAAACATTCTGTACACTTTGGGGAGTAAAATCTCTTCACTCATAAGGGTGTTAACACAGAAGAAAAGCGTTTTAAAAATTGCATTAGTTCATAGACTTACATTGAACTCATGAGGGGGAATCTAGCCCCAGAGAGATAAAAACTAAAGAGCTGAGCCGTAAACCAGTATGATAACATCCTTATTATAAGATGCAAATTGAGGGACCCAATTCACTAAAACACATGTTACTGGTATTTAATTTTGCTTGTGGGAATATATCAGAAGTTGGCCTATGCCTTTTGCACAATGTACTTAAAACGAGGGCGAGTAACTTTAGCTATTAAAAAAAGTGATAAAGAAGCGCAGGGCAAGCCAGGATTGAGAGATAATTGCAGGGATCTAATTTAAGTGTCCGTGTACACAGCTTTCTTCCTTGGCTTGGGCTTAGAGGCACAGAACTGGTGTGGGAAGGCAAGTGGGGCTATGCTCCTGGATGGGGAGGCTGGGGTCCTGCAGCGGGGCAGTGGAATGGCAGCCCTGCTTGGCTGGCCTGGGCCCGTGGGGCCATAGTGTGTGGGATGGGGGCCAGATGAGGCTGGCCCACGCCCAGTGGTCATCGCAGGAACTTCACTCGAGCTAGTATGTTTGGGAGCCTGCGGTTTGGAGAAGAGAAGGTACACTTCCCCATGAGAAAAAGGTCACTTCCTCTTTCCTCGGGTGGCACAAACAGCCTGCTGGGTGTACTTGGACTTCCTGCCACCACTTCCACCCCTGGGTAGGTGAATTATACTTCCCTCTCAGGGTGACATGGTGAGGTTGTACCCTGGGTCTGCCCAGGTGGCCATTCCTGTGGGACTGCACGGACAAGAGAACTATTCCTCAGCTGTCACCTCCTTTCAAAAGCCTTCCTTACCTGGGGGCTCTAGGGAAGGGACATCGCCCCTCAAGACTCAAAGTGCTATCAGTGGACCCCAGGGTGTGGGCATCATCATCTGGGAGCCCATTAAAAATGCACAATCAGCAACCCCTCCCCAAAGCTATTGAGTCATGGTCTACATTTTAACAACGTGAATTAAGTTTGAGAAGTGTGGCCAACCCCATCCTCTGGCCTACTGCATGGGCCCCTCATTTGGCATTTATCATTTAGGGCTTGCAAGGTTTGTATAGTGAAGAGAGGGTTCTCCAAACATCTATTTTTATTTATTTATTTTTTTGGTGGGGGAGTCAAATCTTTGTGATTAGAGGGAAAAATATCACAGGAAGCATAGGAATGCACTGGAAGTTGTCAGGGCACAAGCATGACGCACTGTGAGATGCTACCTTAGATAACATCGGGGTCACCTTGATGTTGGCTGGGGAGGAAAGGGGTGTCCAACTGTGGGGGTGTGGAGGGTCTGCTGAGGGGATACATTGTTCTGGAGATGCATGGTGGTGATGGGCATACAGCATTGCGAGTATACTTGATACCACTGAACTGTATAATTACGAATGGTTAAAATGGTAAATACTATGTTATATATATTTCACCCTAACTAAAAAAACTGTTTAAAAAAGCAAGGAAACAAAACCAAAATAGAAAATAACAAGAACAGGAGCGCCCAGGTGGCTCAGTTGGTTAAGTTTACCTTAACCTTCAGCTCAGGTTATGATCCCAGGGTCCGGGGATTGAGCCTGAGTTGGGCTCCTTCCTCAGAGGGGAGCCTGCTTCTGCCTCTCCCTCTGCCTCTTCCCCTGTTTGTGCTCTCTCTTAAATAAATAAATAAATAAATAAAATCTTAAAAAAAAAAAATAACAAGAACAAATGGCAACAAAGTAAACAAACCCAAAGAGGAGGCGAGGCTAGCAAGAGCAAGCAAAGGAGAAAGGCCGGGGCTGGTTTGGGAGAGGCAGCGGCAGAGAGGGAAAGGAAACTTATGTGGGGACAGAGGCACTCTCTGGAGCCTGGGGCTCCCGCAAACTGTCCAGTCATTTGCAGCTGGAGAACAGCTGATTTTCTTTTACTGCCTGACAGTGTGCCTGGAGTTTAGGGGCAGGATCACCACCCTGGAGTGGGAGAAGTGTCCACTTCCAGTTTATGTATGTGTGTTATCCCGAAAGTAGGATAAATGGCTGTGAAGCTCACCTGATATTTATGTCCATTTTAAGGCCGGTGGTTGTTGATATGAGTGCTTTCTAGGTGAACTGCACGCTCAGGGTCATTTACTTTATGGACGGTTTCTGCTGGGGAGGACTGGGAAAAGTCATCAGATTGCATGTTTGCTGCTTCCCCTCATTATATTCTCACTTTTGAATAATTTCTGAGGACTTTGGAAGTGTAAGAAGGGGGACCCCCTTCAAGGTGTAGGAGCATTCCAAAGACAGGTAAGATGTTTCCTGCCCCAGATGGGCTCTTTACTATTCATTTGTGAAATCTACTATTATCATTCTAAAAGTTTCCTGTTGTTCATTCTGCCCATTAGAAAAAGTAGAAGATTTGGCTTTCAAACATGTGTTTGAGCTGGATCAGGGAAGACATATTTTAATCTTGTCTGGCCTGTTAATTTGTTTGGTCAGTCCTTGCTTGTTTAGGATTCCCTCCCCTCTCTTTTCTCCTTCAAGCAACAACATGGTATAATCATAGCCCTTGCCTGTAGAACTCCCTGCTTGTCAAACACTGAAGGTTTAGTCTGTAGACAGAAAGAGGCTGGAGTGCAAGGTGTGAATACTGAGGTAAAACAGAGGGTGGGCAAGAGTTTTGTCTGGTTGCTATTGGGCTTTAAGAACTTGCAGGTCAAGAACTGGCCTCAAAAGCAAAACTTGAGAGACTTGAAGTTATATTCTGAGACTAGGGTAAAGGACTCCAAGCTTTCAACTCTGTGACTTGCTTTCAGGAAGATGCAGCATGTATTTGCTGGTGATGGAGGCAGATGCTTGGAATTCATTTTTTGCCAAATGATTTGGTTTTCTGAGTTTTGAGTCCTGGTCAAAGCTTCCCTTTTTATCTTATTTTTTTAAAAAGTCAGTTGGTACAAACTGGGCTTAACTGCAAGGGAATTTAAACAGGAGGGGAAGCTAAATCTTTCAAGCTATCTGGTAAATCAGAGAGGTCTCTGAAAGGTTTCCAGAGAAATGTGAGTAAATGTCTGGGAGGAGGACAAGGAAGTGATTGTATTATTACTAATAACATAATGAGATACTCATACCTTTGAAAACTATTTTTACCTTCGTTGAACAGTTTTTATTTGCTCATTTTGTCCCTATTCTATCAAGGTATTGCCATTAACCTCACTTCTCCAGTGAGCAAACTGAGGCACAGAGCAGTCCAGTGGTTTGTTAGGGGCCATAGAACTGGTTAAGAGAGTAGGCAGGACTTGAGACCCCGGCACTATTACTCATTCTGCAGACTTTCCGTGAGGTTTTTAATCTTGTCCTTTCTGGACATGCTCTCTCCTGGGTTTAGACTCGTGCGAGGTGCTAGGTGGGAGGGTACTGGAGATAGTGGGATAAATGTGGGTGTAGGCTCTTGAATGTGCTAACATGTTCAGGCTGGAGCTGGTCCTAACCCTGCCACGGTGAGGTGATGGGAATTGAGGATAGACTCTTTCCTGGAAGGGAGGAGTATGAGTGTTGGGTTCATGATACTGGTATGTGGTTCTCAGTAATTCCACTCAGGCCAAGAAAGCGGGTGGATCCTCATACAACCTGCATTCTCTGGGCCATTTCTGAGCCTGGCCAGTTCCTACACCTTACCTCTAAAAGGATGGCTTACTCCATCACCCTCTGAGTTCAAGTATCTTCTTTTATTTTTTTAAAGATTTATTTATTTATTTGAGAGAGTGAGAATGAGAGAGAGAGAGTACATGAGAAGGGGGAGGGTTAGAGGGAGAAGCAGGCTCCTCGCTGAGCAGGGAGCCCGATGCGGGACTCGATCCAGGGACTCCAGGATCATGACCTGAGCTAAAGGCAGTCGCTTAACCAACTGAGCCACCCAGGCGCCCCTCAAGTATCTTCTTTTAAAGATGCTGTGTTGGTCTGGATAGCAGAGCCTTCAGAAGGCCCTTATTTTAATATTCTCAGATTATCTGGGAGGAGTCATTAATCTCCTTTCCTCAGGTAGGCTGATTTGTCAGATATTGCTCATCTCACTTAAACTATTCCAGAAACAAAGAGTCTGACCTTGAGAAAACGAAATATAGGGAAGTCAGCTAAGATAAGACTGGAGTCTTCAGGGTGATGGGTGGGAGGATGGCAGCCACAGAGAGCCTATCCACACAGATTTTGGAAGCCAAGCTGAGGCACTGAAGGCAAATTCTCTGGACTTCCCACGTGACCTTCCTGGAATGTGTGCTGGGGGAGGGGCGGCTGAGGATGTCTTCAGGTCTTGAGCCTAGTGGCCGAAGTCTAGATTCAGAATTAAGAGCCTCGGGTTCTATCTAGTCCCCACTTTCTGTTCATTTTCTTCTCCGGATCTTATTTTTCTCATCTGTAAAGTGAGTAGATGAATTCCAAGGTCACTTCTGACTCCACGATTCTATGTGACTCTCCCTGGAAGAGAGAACCTGAGAGGATAACCTGGGAGAATGCTGTTCAGTGGTGGCCAGGTAGGAAGTCACCTGGAGCAGCCATAGGAGGAATCAGTGAATGGTGGCACAGTCACTGCCATGAGCAATCTGTGGTGAGAGGAGTAAGCTCAGACCTGTCAGGGAAAGAAGGCCACTCTACAAAACACCAGGGAACCTATACAAGGAGGTTTTGCCCAAGTGACGCGCAAGTAGGTGCTGGTAGCAAATAAACCAGCTCAGGGTCTCAACTTGGTCGGGAATGGAATGCCTTTTTTTTTTTTTTTTTTTGGTAAGGAAATAAATCCAGTCAGGTCTTTTATCTTGTTTAGAAATCATAAATTTAACATGTATTGCGGTTAGTAGACCAGTTCAGGGGCTGTTTGGGGGCATGGATTCATTAGGCTGAGAATATTTATGGGGCAGGGTTTAAAGGACACCATTCAACAATCCGTGGCCCAGGGCTGTTTTGGCTGCAGCTTTGGGCAGTCTTTTGGAGTTCTGTTTTGTTGAAATATACTTTAGGACACAAAGAATTAAATGGCTTTTGAAAACATTTCCCTACTACTCCAGCTAGTTAAATTCCCAACACTTTGGAATCATGGCTATAATTCAGTTTTTAAATACAAATAGAGTGCCTGCTCTGTCTTACTACGTGCTGGACACATTTTGAGGTATTTTGAAGGAAACAATGGTGAATGATACTAGGGCCATGGCAGGTGACTCAAACAACATTTTTTGTTATAATAAGTTTGGGGAATTTTTCTTCTCCTATAAGAAGGCAAATCAGCACATACCTACACCTCCCCATGTCCTTTTGCTACAGGACTTGGTCTTGATTTCTGGAAACCTTTTCACAATCAATAGGCTAAACCTTGTCCTAATCAAAATATGGTAGACATGTTTCAGCATGAATACTGCTGAAAAAAAAAAAAGACTCTGAAATATAAACTGGTTTAGACAGTCAGTAAATGAATGCAGACTCATTGGGCACTTGGTGAAGGTAAAGGGCACACTCTGTCCTTGACCACCTGTTATGTGTATCTTATTTATTCCTCTGAGCCGTGTCATATTATTGCCATTTTCCAGATAAGGAAACTGAGGCTAGAACTGGTTAAGTGACTTGCTGAAGGTCATCTAGCTAGTAAGAAGTACCGTCCGGTCTTTCTGACTCCAAAATCCATGCTCTTATTTACCTGTTCATCTAACAAATGTTAATTGAGCATTTCTCATTAACATACTGCCTTCATATGGGGCATTCTGTATGCCTGAAGCATGAAATAAAAGCACAATAGAACATATTTTGTAATTAAGTGCTACTTTAAGAGCTACATGAACTCAGAGAAGGGAGAATGATGTGGGTTGTAGAGGCTTGGCAAGATGTCTTAGGAGTATCTTAGGCTGGGTCTCAGAGCATGGGAAAGATTTGCAATGTCACAGCCTTTTGGGTTCAAATGTATCTCCCTGAAGTAGACTTCCAATCCCTCAAATATTGGAGAGGTTGGAAGTACCGGCACTGTGTTACTCTCATCTGCCTGAATAGCAACTCTCTCTAAGTCCAGAAAAGAGACCTGGGAGGGGTGAGAATATAAAATAATTATTCTTTTTTTATAAAATAATTATTCTTTTTTTTTAAATCTTTTTTTTTTAAAAGATTTTATTTATTTATTTGACAGAGAGAGAATGAGAGAGAGAGAACACATGAGAGGGGATAGGGTCAGAGGACGAAGCAGGCTCCCCGCCGAGCAGGGAGCCCGATGCGGGACTCGATCCGGGGACTCCGGGATCATGACCTGAGCCGAAGGCAGTCGCTTAACCAACTGAGCCACCCAGGCGCCCTTAAAATAATTATTCTTGATGGCAATTTCCACATGCTTCCTAAACCTATATCCAACCCGAATTACCTTAATAAATCGGAAATAATAATGGGAGAAGCCTAAGAGTAATGATTTTAAAAGCCCCGTGTTCCCAAGGGGCATATGCTACCAGCTGCATGAACTCTTTCTGTGTGTGATTAAAACCTTTTTTGTTCCCTTTAAAAATAAGACATTTGTAAGTAGGTGCTTCATTGGTTGAAGAAGTAGTTGCTTGGTTGTTGGTTTGGTTTTTGAGAACAGCAATGCCATATCTATAGAATCAGCTTGAGCAGTGTATTTCATTCAGCTTCTCAAAAATTACCAGTTGGGGTGCTGGGTGACTCAGTCAGTTAAGCATCTGCCTTCGTCTCAGGTCATGATCCTGGGGTCCTGGGATGGAGCCCCCAATTGCATCTGGCTCCCTGCTCAGTTGGGAGTCTGCTTCTCCCTCTCCCTTTGCCCCTCCCCTACTCGTGCGCACCCATGAGCGCTCTCTCTCTCTCTCTCAAATAAATAAATAAAATCTTAAAAAAAAAAAAAACAAACTTTAGGGATGCCTGGGTGGCTCAGTTGGTTAAGTGTCTGCCTTCGGCTCAGATCATGATCTCAGGGTCCTGGGATCGGGCCCTGCATCAGGCTCCCTGCTCAGCCAGGGTCCTGGGATAGAGTCCTGCATCATCAGGCTCCTTGCTCAGTGGAGAGACTGCTTCTCTCTCTGTCTGCTGCTCCCCCTGCTTGTGCTCTTTCTCTCTTTCTCTCTCTCTGACAAATAAATAAATAACATCTTTGAAAAAAAAAATTTAAGGAGATTCTCGGTGAGGCTGTTGTAGTGACTCTGACTTATTGCATCCCATGTGCCTCCTTGCCCCTCTTTTTGTCTTCTTTTCTAGCCCCTGTAAAGCTGAGAAGGTGGGATAGAAAGGAAGTACAGGAAAGTTTGGGACCCTGCTGTTGGTCAGGAGGGTTTGGAGGCTGGGAGTGGAGCCCCAGAAAGACATGGCAGCTCATGGTGGTGTGGTGTGGCCTCCTAGGCACCACCTGAATCTCCCCAAGGGGCGGCTGCCACTGCCATCCTCTCCTTTGCCACTGGTGGTGACTATTGGGAGCATTTCTCATAAGATTTGGAAGGGATGTCCAGGATAATCTCTTGGGGCCCATTAACTCAGTTGCTTGGGCATTCTAGTGACAGAGTTGTGTGTTGCAGCGGAAAGAGCACCAGATTGGAGAAGAAGTCTTGCCCTAGACAGTTCTGCTGCATGTCCTTAAGTGTTTCTTAAGATTTCTCCATCTCGATTTCCTTATTTGTCATCTAGATGGTCACTAGATAATCTCCAAGCTCCTTCCTAAGCCCGTGACTGGAGGCCAAGTTGTAAATTTAGTCTCCTCATGGGATAGATAATGTTGCTTTGTGCCAGGGTCACAGACAGCAGCTCTGCCCTGCCCTCATCTTGACTTCTCTAGAAGGGAGAAAGTCAGTGGTTCAGCCCAAATCCTTTGTTGTTTTGGATAAAACAGCTCCCAGCTGATGCTGTTGGCAAATTTGTGTAGAAGAATTAGTGTGACCAGCCATGCTGGTTTGCTTGAGATGGAGGAGTTTCCCTCATTTTTAAAATAGGTTAAATCTTGGGCAAATTGGGACAAATTGGTCACCCTAAGAGGGACAGTCCTCACCAATTTAGCGTTAAGATGCTGCTCAACCAGGGCCAGTGAAGGTATCACTAAGAAATGTAAAAAAAAAAAAAATTTCTAAAAAATTCCAATTTCTGTTGGCAATTACTATAATCCCTGGAAGTCTCTCCAGGTCTCTGTGAAACAAATATTGAAATCTAAATGATGAAATGCTTTTTTTTCTCTGGTCCCAGGGCTGTGTAAGCAAGATACTTCCTACCCAGAGGCCTATCCTAGGGTCTTGAAACAAATGTCTCTTTTCATTCATCACAGACAGTCTCTTCATCCAGCACCCACCTGTTCAGGGCAGGAGGGATGATCCGGGTACATCTGACGACACCGTGGCCAAGCCTTACCCTGCTTCCCACATTCCCTCTCACTTCTCACTGTGGGCCTGGGAACAAGTAACCTTTCTTCCAAAACTGATGCTCTGATTGGGCTGCTAAGTTAGAAATGTAGGGCCACAAGAGAGCAGGAGCCATAAGAGATTGGGTGTTTCATGCCCAAGGTCTAAGATGTCCTAATTCAGATGATTTATTTTGGGAGGGAGGGTTCTAAGAGTGGCCAAAAGAGTCTAAAAGAGCCTTTTTGGGCACAGCCTGTAACCTGTTGCCAATAGCTATTTTTTGTAAGATATGGCAACTTCTTTCTAGGACTTGGATACCTTTTCCCCTTCTAAACCTCTTTTGAGTTGGGGAGCGATGCAAGTGGTTCCCCCAAGTCCTTCTCCTGTCATCTAACCCTACTTTTACTCTTAGCTTTGTTTACCTTCTCTATCTGCTTTGGGGGCATAGAACACTAAGCAGCTATTTTATAATTTCTAAAATCTACTCAAATCACACAGTTTATATACAGATATATTTTTTGTTGTAAAAATTCAAATTTTGTTAATCCAATGGATGAGAATGGTATGTTCTTGGTTTAGTTCACATTTCCCTGGGTCCCCTGAATGACTGTGTGGAATAGGTCCTCCTTCGCCACCCCCCACCCTCGACAACCTACACCAGACTGTGATATAAGGCCCTTTATGATGTTAGGCCACTGAAATTGGGGTTGTTTGCTACAGCAGTTGGCCAACCCTGATCAATGCAGGGCATTGCAAATATGGCAGAATACCAAAATCTTTTTGATCTTTTAAAATCATGCCATCTAGGCCCTGCCCTACTTGGTGTGTATATGAAGTTAACTTCCATTTCTTAAGACCAAGACTATGGTTTGAAAACCCAAGTAACTGCAGAGAATTGAAATAATCTTTTATCATCTGTTTCTGTCTCCCTCCTGTAACCATCCTTTCCCCCCATCTTTGTGAATATTCTTTTCCTTTCTCCCAATTTGTAGAAGTAAAATGGAAATGTTCGAAGGTTAATATAGGCCAATGGTTCTTTGGCTATGTCAACACATAAGAAATTGGGGTGGAGAATTTTAACAATTAAAAAAAAAACTCTTCCTGATTTTTCCTTTGGCCTTAAATACCATCTAGATAATTAATGCCACTGTGGTATCTTTTCTCCACTCTTTGGGTGACTAAATATTTGTACCTCAGCTTCCTCCTTCTCTTTGTATATGTGTATAGAAATAATTTCAATGCCCTAGCTTAAGATCTGGCAGGGAAAAATATTCTTATCCCCTTGGAGAAGGTCATCCTGTTCTGGAAAAGCAGCCTCAAGAAAGGACCATATACATGTTTTGTAAAAGCATGATTATTAAGTTTCAGGTTTATTATCATGCAAATGCTTCTATTTCCCCTCTTACTCCACCCAATCCCCTCCTATAACTGTGAATAAAATGACATCTGGGACGTTGGGAATTTAACCAGCCAGTCAGGAAGGCGGAACAGTGTTTCCTCAGCCAGTGGTTCATAGGGGTTCTCAGAGGGCCTTTGCAGGGAACTTAAGGAGTTGTTCCTCTAAACAAGGTGCCAGCTTATCTCACATTTTAAAATTCCCTTTGCTTTCAAAGTTAAGTGTTTATCTCCCTAGGAATATGGATTGGTACAATCTTTCAGGAAAGCAATTTGGCAACATGTATCAGGAGCCTTAAAAACGCATATAAACTTGACCTGAAGTCCTACTCCTAGGGCTTTATTCTATGAAAATCATCAGATATGATCACAGATGCTTATCACAGTGTAATTTATGAAAGCAAAACATCTGGTAATAGCCTAAATACCAAAAAATAAGGGTAGGGGAAATCTGCTCCATAATGGAATATTATGCTGCCTTTAAAAATAGCGTTAAAAATTGATAACATAGGGGAAATGCTCATGATAAAGTGTTAAGTGGAAAAAAAAAGGATACAAAACAAATTCTCACTTTATTTAAAAAAATTATTTAGGCACACATACATAAAAGACAAGGATCAAATACAAACAAAAAGAGTTCTGTTCTAGAACCTCAGCTCTGAAGCACCCTAAAACAAGTGGCTTAAACCCTCTGAATTTTTTTTTCAGGGTTGTGGTGAGGATCTGAAAAAATGTTTTCAAAGTTCCCCGCACATAATGGTTGCTCAATAAATGGTAGAAACTGTTATCATTCTGATTCTTACCACTATTATTTATTAGTGGTAAGAGTTGGTCTGTGACAAAGCTCGTGAAAGAATAGTTTTGTGGGAACAGTCTTCCTGTTACTGACAACTAACTTCCCATCGTTGTCTTCCCACTATCTTCTGTGAGGTGGTCCTGCCGACAATCTTGACAAAACAAACCCCAAGCCCCAAAGTGAAAATTGCAACAGGAATGAAATTCCTGGAAAATATATGAATGGGGACATTTGGAGGAAGCAGAACTTCCTTTGGCTGTTCAAACAAAGCAAGTTAAGCATTTAGGAAAGTGAGTTATTTATTGGGTCGAAAACAAATGATAATATACATCTGTATGGTGCTGCACTATTTTAAACCCTATTATCTCAAGAAGAATGTGTTTCAGTGAAGTAGCTTATACGCTTTGATATCATATATAGGTTATCTATTGAAATATAAGAGATTACCCCAAAACTTAACATTGACATCAACACACATTTATTATCTCACAGTCTCTATGGGTCAGGAATCTAGGTGCAGCTTCGCTGGGTTAAGGGTCTATCATGAGGCTACAGTCAAGGTGTAGGCCAGACCTGCAGTCTTCTTGAGGTTCAACTGAGCAAGCTCACTTAGTGGTTGCTGGCAGGATTCAGTTCCTTCTGAGTTGTTGGACTGAAGACTTCAGTTCCTCAGTGGCTGTTGGCTGGAGATCATCTTAGATTTCTTGCTATGTGGGCCCCTACAGGGCAGCTCACAACATGGTAGCCAGCTTTATCACAGTGAACGAGTTGAGAGAGAGAAAAGTCACAATCTTTTGTAACCCAATCTTGGAATTGACATCCCATTACTTTTGCCATATTCTTTTTGTTAGAAGCAAGCCAGTAGATCTAGCCAACACTCAAGGGAAGGGGATTACACAAGGGTGTGGATACCAGAAGGCAGGGCATTGGGGCCATTTTAGAAGGCAGCCTACCACATCCCCTTTTTACAGCAAAGGAAACCAAGTCTCAGCAAGGATATGTGACTTTCCCTAAATCATCTACGAAAGAAGATTCAAACCAAGGATTGTTTAGGTTCCAAAGCCTATACTCTGTTGTCCACTCTATCATATAAATCTCTACTCATCTTCTTCTAGCATAATCTTGTGCATAAAGGCATGTATGGTGTAATTTATTGAGTGCTTAAGGATTTTTATGTAATAAAAACATCCTAAGAAACCTACAGCATTTTATGATATTTTAGGATGGGGGCACATTTTGGAGACAAATAGAAAAATGTGATGATAATTAGAAAAATATACAGAGGCTCTATTACCTACAAATGCCATCCAGAGTTTTCACAGATAAGGGTCTGGAAAATAGTTCTTTAGGCCATCCAGGGTAGCAGCTATGATTAATTCCAAGCTGTTAACGCATTATATTATGCAAATACTCCAGCAGCTCAGCCATGGAGAAAGTCGGGCACCGCCCCCACCCCATTCACTCTGGACACTCAATTTGCATGGAAATGTGGCACTCTCACTAGGAGAGGAGACAGTTTGGTTCTCCTTGGGGGGGCTGGGGGGTTAGGAGGTAGGTGGGGGAGGTGGCTAGAGGGAGATCAAGCTACCCATTAGTGACATTGATCATTTTAACACCATTTGTGGTTAGAAAAACAATGATATTACCTTAATTTAGTAATTAAATTGCTTCAAGCAGGAGAGATAAGCAAAGCCTAGAGTCAATTGCAGTCGCACTGAATTTGGGGCCTTCTAGGAATGGGAGTTGAATCTTAAATTACAAGAAAGAAGGCTATTCTATGTGAACAGTGTTTAGTCTCAGCAGAAACAGGGGGATCTCCTTTCTGGGGAAAGAAAGGCAAGCAAAAGGAGAATGTCTCGGGAAATGAGATGGAATTTTACCAGGGAGTTTTTACTATGGGAAGTGTTCGATATCCAGGAAGTGATCATTGATGACTCTTATAGTTCTTTCCCTCATAGTAGTACTCGGGTGGGCTCAGCACTCTATTCAATGATTGAACCATCTTAGTTTAGGCGTAGCTGACTTACAGGGTAATTTAGCCCTGGGTTGTTGGAGATAGCTGTTGAGGAGGCAGAGCAGGGGCATGGATTGGAAGCCTCTCAAGAGATGGGCCAGGACACTGGCCTAACTTTGGAGGTAGAGTAGGGGTGCTGCAAGTTGAGGACTTGAGCAGCACAATTACCTGGGAGTGGGAAGGGCTTCCAAGACCAGAACAAAGATGCACTTAAATATCTCTGTGCAGGTTGTATTTCCAGATAGAGAGAAGAAGGTGGGGAAATTGGCAGAGAGTTGGGATGTCCACTCACTCATACACACACATCTTCTATAGACACGGAATGAAAGGATCAAATCAAGTTTTCCTATAAGCAGAGAGGAGTTCCACTGTGGGGAGAGAGTGTGCATGCAGGACATGCCCCCAAACCTCCTTTGTAATTTCTGCTTCTGGCAGTGAGGCTTCAGAAAAAGTCTGATTTGGTACGTGTTTTCTTCATCCCTGTACCTTCTACTATATGCCAGCTTATAGGTATTGGAGGACACTTCTGCTCTGTTTTCACTGTATCTTCATAATGTCTTTAAGCCAATAGTGTAAGTGTTATCATTCTTATTTGTCAGAGGAGAAAAACTATGGCTTGGTTCAGTGATTTGTCTCCTAACTTCTGGCTGAGAGCCTTTCCCATTTCACCAAAGTACCTGGGAAAGCCAAACCTGGCTTGAAGCAAGAGGCAGAGAAAGAGAGCTTGGTTGTAGTGGGGGCTTTGAAGAGAAGCCACTAAGGTTTCTTGAAATGGTTTCTGCTGATTGGTGGACAAAAAGGGAGGTAGGTAGCATGTGGGGAGATCTGTAGACCACCCTCTGACTTTTTGGAACAACCATCTGATTAACTTCTTAGAGCTCCAGCTCTGGAAGCAAATGGCTCTGTTAGTTGACAGGCAGGAGAGGATACACATTGCCAAAAAAAGAGGCTGAGATACGATGGAAAGGTCTTTGACCTTGGAGACAAAGACCTGTATTGTTTTCTAATCCTAGTTGTGCTACTAATTCATCATTTAACTGTGTGACCTTAATCTCTCTAGTTCTTGTTTTGTTCACTTGTAAAACATAGACTAGATGATCTCTAAGCCCTTTCCAACTCTTGTTAGAGGGAAGCTGGAGTCAGACAGAAATGTAAACTTCCATTCCATTTCTCAGTGATTGATTACCAGATCCCAGCCTCCAAGAACCCCAGTTTCTCCCTCTAGAATTCCCAAGTTCTGGACATCTTGGAACTTGCTCTGATTGTGAAACACACACTATGAGAGAGACTGACTTCTTCCTAGTCACCACTTTCCTCTGCCAGTCCCAGGATATATGACACCACCCAAGAGTTCCCAATCATTGTCCTCATGTCTGCATTTGACCCCACACCATTCCTGACCTGTGTTCCTTCAGCAATGCCTTCTCCCATTCTGCCCTCAGCCTTTTCTGCCCCAACTATAGCCTCATTTCCACCGAAAGATGGGTATTTGACCATCACTCAGGAGCCATGGGGAAATGTAAGATAGGTTCCTTGTCCTGCAGGAGCTTAAAACATAATTGGGAGAGAAATTGATCAATAGATTTAATGCATTTTCAGTCAAAATCCCAGCAGGAATTTTTGTTGAAATTGACAAACTGATTCTAAAATCTGTATAGAAATGCAAATACCTAGAATAGTCAAAACAATTTTGAAGGAGAAAAACACAGTTGGAGGACTTATACTACCTGATTTCAAGACTTAATGTAAAGTTAGAATACTCCGGACATTGTGGTGTTGGTGTACAGATAGACATGTGGATCAATAGAACAGAAGAGAGTCCAGAACTAGATGCCCACATATGATTAGCTGATTTTTTACAAAGATCAAAGGCAGTTCAATGGGGAAAAGATAACTTTTTCATCAAATGAACTGGAATAATTAGAAACCATATACAAAAAAAAAATTCAATCTTTATTTCACACCATACGCAAAAATTAACTTGAAATGGATTGATCTAAATGTAGGAGCTAAAACTATAAAAGAAAACATAGGAAAAAATTTATGTGATCTTGAAATGGCTTCTGCTGATTGGTGGACAAAAAGGGAGGTAGCATGTGGGGAGATCTGTAGACCAGACTACAAATACACACAATCAAACTATAAAATAAAATATTGATAACTTGAGCATTATGAAAATTGAAAATTGCTCTTCAAAAGACACTTACCCAATGAAAAGACAAGATAAAGACTGAGATGGGATGCCTGGGTAGCTCAGTTGGTTAAGCATCTGCCTTCGGCTCAGGTCATGATCCCAGGACCCTGGGATCAAGTCCGGAATCGGGCTCCTTGCTCAGTGGGGAGCCTGTCACTCCCCCTGCTTGTGTTCCCTCTCTCTTTCTCTCTCTCTGACAAAATAAATAAATAAAATCTTTTAAAAAAACCCAAAAAGATAAAGACTGAGAGAAAATTTTTGCAAAAAATATATCCGATTAAGAAATTGTATCCAGATTAAAGAACTCTTGCAACTTAATAATAAAGGAAACCCACAACCCAATAAAAAATGGGCAAAAAGATGTGTACAACAGACATTTCACCAAAGGAGATATACAAATGGCAAATAAACACCTGGGAAGATACTTAGCATTAATAGTCATTAGAGAAACACAAATTAAAACCGTAAGGAGACACCACTATATATACAATCAAGTGATAAAAATTAAAAAGACAGAAAATAACAAAAACAGGTGGAGCAACTAGAACTCTCATTCGTGGGAATGCAAGATAGCATACTCACCCTGGAAAAGAGCTGGCCCGTTTGTGACCCTGTGACTCAGTAGTTTCTCTGCTGACGCAAGAAATGAGAACATATGTCCACACAGAGACTTGTACTTAAATGTTCATGGCAGCATTATTTGTAATGGTGAAAAACTGGAAACAACTCGGATATCCATCAACCAATGAATGGGCAAACAAATTGTGATCTAATCACGCAGTGGAATACTACTCATTAATAAAAAGTGTAGAAGTACAGATGCCTGTGATGATAGGGATGAATCTCAAAGACATTCTGCTGAGTAAAAAAAGCCAGACACAAGAGTACACGCTGAATGATTCCATTTAAGGGAAATTCTAGAAAAGACAATCGTGATAGGAAACATCACAGGATGCCAAGAATCAGGGGCCCTGGATAAGGGGTTGACTGCCGAAGGACAAGGAGAGAATGTCGATGTCCTATACATGATTGTGGTGGTGGTTACATGACTGTATACATTTGTCAAAACTCCCTGAATTGCACACTGAAAATTGGTGAGCTTTATTGATGTAAATCACACCTCAGTCAAATTGATTATGGAAAATATCACGGGGAGAGAGAAAACATGTTGGCATGAAACAAGCAATGTCAGGTAGAATAAGAGAGAATGTCCAAACATGAGGGGCAGAGGGAACAGTAGGGAAATGTGAAGAATGAGACCTAGCTCCCAACTGTATGTGGGATGGTCTCGGGAAAGTGGGGAGAGAGGAGGCTTGTGTGGATGAGCCTTCGGGCTTGGTCAGGCTGGCACAGGAGGAGGGGGAGGGCAGGGGCTTAGCTGTGGACCAACCCCTGGGGAATGCCAGCTTCTAAAGGGCAGCTGGGGAAGTGGTTCCGGCTGTGGCAGTTTTGGTCAGCACCTTTACAGTAAGCTGTGGGGAAGTGTGGGGTTGCTCGAGTGTGGCGGCACTTTTGGCCTTGAGCCCCACACACGGGTCACTTTCATCAGAACAGGAAAACGAAACAGGCTCCCCTGAATGATTTATGGGAGGGCTTGTATTTTGGGGATGTGATACTGCAATTTGTGTTATAGGATCAGGACATCTGTTTCCAGGGAGGTGTGTTCTCTTACCATGAGTCTTTCCCACGAGGGATCTTTTGCCCCTT
Organism: Mirounga leonina; assembly: GCF_011800145.1. Lineage (NCBI taxonomy): Eukaryota > Metazoa > Chordata > Mammalia > Carnivora > Phocidae > Mirounga > Mirounga leonina. The sequence goes on from NW_023270305.1 coordinate 53,025,629, forward strand.
CAAATAGTTACACGTTTTATCTTGGTTGCTTATTAGCATAAGGGGGCCTTCTGGTGACAAGTGGCATCACCAGTACGTGAGTGTGAGTGGTCTGGGGCCAACTGGGAGGTGAGCAGGAATGGCTTTGGTCCCACCCTGCCCCTCAGATGGCGTCCAGCAGTGCAGTAAGCTGTAGGATTAGGGAGCGTGCCATCTGTCGGATGGCATAGGAAAGCTCCCACTTAACAATTAAGTTTTAGCCATTTATTTGATTAAATTTCAGTTATGCTAACTGTCCCCTTGTGGATTAATGTCCCTTGCTGGGGAACTCTACTGCCAGCAGATCTTGGCCTACAACCCCTTCTCACCAGGAGGCACATTCCCTTGGGGAGGTCTGAAGGAAGAAGGGATAGAATCAGAGTATCCTGGCTAGAGGAACTTTGGCAAGCTTCCTGTTCAACCCTGCACTTCACGGATGACAAAATTGGGTCTAGCTGGCCACAGGGAGCCAGTAGTGAAGGGACTTGCTCAATGTCACACAGCCTGTTAAGTGTTGAGCAGGACCTGGTGCCTCCAGCCTCAAAGTTCTTTCTAAATCATGCAGACTTATTCCTCTTGGTTTACGGAGGGTGCAAGCATAGCCCGGCATATGTGTAGATGGAAACACGGTGTGTACCTACGGCAGGCAGGTACCCTACTCCTGAGGAGGGTAAGGTAGGACGTTTGCTTGTGCTCACCTTTCCCTGCCAGGCTAGTTCAGGAAAAAGCCCTCATTAAGAATTCAATTTGAGAGGGAGGCTCAGTACAAGCCACACCTTTTTTTTTTTTTTTTTTTAAACCCTACCCCCTTCTGCTTTTAAAGGAAATACAAATCCTCAATTCTTAGTGAGGAAGATCTTTGTCTGGTTTAAATTTCAGAGACTTTGTTTTGTCAAAAGAGTGTTTGAGATTCTGGAAGCCCCACCCTGCCTGGTTTTTAATACTCCCCACTAATCCCTTTTCACCCCAAGGCCTTGTCCACATGGTGTTCATGGTCTCCTAGCTTGTCTGGGTGAATCCTCCCAGCTCCCACCCTGGGAACCTCCTGCAACCCAGGATCCCCGTGAGCATATTATGCAAGAATGTGTGTGTACAAGCACCTCCCCCCACACTGTATGTGGGATCGAATATTCATTGTATAAGTCAAATTAAAATGTATTAACTTTCCTTCCAGATGCCCCCTGATAGCAAGTTTAATTACTCTGGACATAATTAAATGAGTTTAGGAGATTAGAAATATAAGGGGGTAGTGAAGAGCATAAATTTATGGGGGAAAAAGGAAAATGTAATTCTGAGTCTTTTGTCACTTGGTGGGTCGAATGCTGCGGAAAAGCGAGATGGAGGAGATGCTTGGGTAGAGGTGGAATGAGGAGGGTTTTAAGAGGGTTGAGCCAGTTTGGATGTATTAGGATGTATCAGTCTCTTGACCCACAAATGTAGAAATGTAGGAGACCCAATGCCTGGGCATCTTTCCCTTGATTCAGGGTGTTTTTTTCCTGCAGAAATCCAGTAAACTTGAGGCAGATTGACCAACTAAGGAGCTGGGCAAGCAAGCAGCTATACTGAATCCCGCTCGCTCTCCTGCTTCATTCTAGGACATGGCTTCATCTTGCCATAGGCTTTCCCTCCTGGGGTAGGCTTTGCCAGGGACTTGAGGTCAAGTTCATAAACCTCAGAATGTCTTCAACGACAGAAGTGGATCCCTAGAATGTTTGCTGCTTTGTGTTTCTGTGGCCCTTGGCTCATTGCACACCTCCGTGTACTTCAACCCCAATCTTGCCCTGACTGAAGGAGCAAGGGGTGGAGGGCAGGTTTCAGGTGGAGCCAGTAGGCCCCTAATCCAGCTCATTAATTAGATGCTGGGTTACTCCATTAAAAACCCAGCACACACACACACTCCTGTGGGCACACATGCATGCATACAAATATACTCATGCTGACATACACTAGCACATTCACACATACATGTACACTCACTTGCATGAACATGCACTCACATATGTTCACACACTTATTCATAAACCCACACACATGAACATACACCAACACACACACGTACATACACTCTCATACATATAAATACATTCACATAACAACACATTTATACACATGCACACACACTTGTACACACATAAGTCACTCATTCCCATATACACTCTCATGTATGCTTATTCACTTTTACATATTTGCAGAAGTATGTATGTATGCATACGCATATCTATACACTCAAACACACACACAACTAGACACACAGAACTCAAAGGTGAGTGTTTTGGAAGAGAAGATATCCTCTTTGTGATTAATCTTCCCATAGGTCCTTCTCTTCAGCATCCAGTTTTTCAACTGGAGGGGATGTCTTGCCTCTGAGTGGAAAAGGCAGTTGTGGTTTGTTAAATTTTTCAGCTGCACAGGGCGGAAGGATATTCTTCCTTGTGGTTTAGAACACTCTAGAAAGTTGCAAACAGATTTCCACACCCTTTCTGAAGGTGCCTTCCCCTGCACTGGGGCTGTTTTCAAGAAGCTGGACAAAGCTCTTTAAGTAAGGTCCTGATATATATATATATATATATATTTACAAAATATATATATATTTATTAAAAATATATATATTTATAAAAGATATATATATATATAGCCAAAAGAAAGCACCAAGACACTGAATCAATAGTGAAAGTGAAGGCAAAACAAGCCTGAGGAGATAAAGTGAAATTCTCTTACATTTGAGCCTTGGGTTGGGGGGTTGGGGACTGCGAACTGCTAGAATGGTGTTTAGAAATAAAGAGTCTGTGTTATGTCTAGTGGTCCTAGTATTTTGTGTTACTCTGACCCCGGCATTGTATCATTTCAATGCAGTCGGGTGTGCAAATGTTCAGTTCTGGTGGGTGAAAGGTATTTTGTATTCAAGCCAAATCTACATTTCAGATTTGAAATGGGGGGAAGCTGGGAGAAAAGGGGGTGGGACTGAAAGGGGGCAAAGGTCAGTGTTCACAGGTCTGAGACCATGTTTAATATCACATGACACCTTTGTCAAACAGTGTGTCACTGGCCCTCCCCTCCGTACACACAGGCTGTCTGGGTTTCTGTACCTAAGGGACCTTTCTCTGTGTTGTCTTCCCGCCCAAACTCTGAGACTTGCTTTCCATAAATCAGAAGAAATGAATGAAATTTGATCTATCACCTTTTTTTAATGTGGTGGCAAGAGAAGCCCTGGAGGGTCATGTGCTCCCTTCCCTCCCTGATCAGGCCTGTCTGCATCCCCTTCTTGGGCTCCTGTGGGTTGTCTGAGGCCTTGGGGATTGACAGGAGGGCGGGGAGGGAGTGGTATTATATTTCTTACTCACAACCTTGAAGGTGAGCCTGGGTCTGCAGCCCAGGGTCAGGTCATCCCCTGAAACCTCAGAGGTGATGAATGAGACCCGGGCAGTGAGACACGTTCGAAGCAGCTTGAGAGTGGCAGTGAAGACTCTTGGCTTCTGGGGCCATTTGCTGCCCTTCTGTGTAGGGGAGACACAGGATAGCATGGGCTAATAATGGCCTACTTTTCACCTTGTGGACCAGAGTTCACCATGGCTTTGATCTTCACCTACACCCTGGGGTGTACATCTGTCCCTATCACCACAATCCCCACATAAGCGTAGCTGCTCTGCATGAGCATCCTAACTGGGATGGTGCAGTGACACACCTCTCTGTGTCTAGTGTCTCTGGGTCTCCCCAAAAATGCTTTATAAAAGGGAAAGCCTGGTGGATATTTTTTTTTATTAAGATTTTATTTATTTATTTGACAGAGAGAGACACAGCGAGAGAGGGAACACAAGCAGGGGGAGTGGGAGAGGGAGAAGCAGGCCTCCTGCTGAGCAGGGAGCCCGATGCGGGGCTCGATCCCAGGACCCTGGGATCATGACCCGAGCCCAAGGCAGATGCTCAACGACTGAGCCACCTAGGCGCCCCAAGCCTGGTGGATATTGTAGTCACTTTCCTCCTTCATCTTTTGGACACCGAGTTTTGAAGACCAGGGAGTGGGAGAATGAGCCACCAGAATAAGCAGTTTCCCTGTGAAACTTTGTCCAAGCTTTATGAAAAAGGGACAGCTCTATTAAAGAGCATAAATCAGCAAAGGCAGGAGGACTTTGGAAACACACAGACCTGGGTTCAAGTCTAGAGTGTCACTTGAAGTGGTAACTTCTCTGAGATTCTTCATTTCTCATCTGGAAAATGGGGATAATAATAACTTGACTGTGAGGTTATTATGAGCATTGTATGAGTTATTGCATGCAAAGTGCCTGACATGAATTTGGTTCTCAATATATGTTAGTCATTATTTATTTCTTAAGATTTATATTTAGCCCTTATTTCAAAGAGTGAAGCAGTTTCTACATAAATCTGTGGGGCAAAGGCAGAGTTTTAAAATGGGCATTTGGAAGACAGAAAACAAACATGCTCAGGAATGAGGCTTAAATTCTTCGATCAACCAACACTCCTGACCAAATCATGATTTCCCTTATTTTTAGGAGCTGAGAGGAATCCCTTCCACTTGGTACATTGTGGTGGGAAGAATCCCTGCAGAAACCAAACAGTACTCTCGGCCACATGAAGGCTCGTGCCCTGTTTATACCAGCTGCCATTTTGACAGTTGTGCTTAAATGGATCAAGGTCAGTTTTACCTGCTTAATGATCTGCTTACACGAAGAAACGAGATGCCAGGAACAATTTAGGAAGACTAAACACCATGCAGAAAGGCCACAGCCTTGTCCTTCCCCCGCCGCCCCCCATCTCCCAAGCCCTGCTTCTAGGCTGTAGAGGTTACTCTTAAAAATGAGGATATAATTTTCACAATATGCCCGAGACATCACAAATCCACCCAGCAAGCCACTAATTCCTATGTACATGAGCTTCTTAATTTGTTAGTTGTTCTTAAAAAACTTCAGTTCCTTTCACTGTGGAAGGTATCTTCTCACTGCCAATTTTGAAAGTCCTAAAATCAAGGAAAAAGCAAGAAAAATTGTGATATGGTGGAGGGACCAAGAACTGGATTTCACTTTTGGCTCTGTCACTAATTAGCCAAAATTAGCCATCCAATCTTGGGCAGGTAAATCTCATTCCTGCCATCTCAGTTTTTAGATTTGTAAACCAGGGTGATGGTATCTGCTCTATCTCACGGTTTTGTTTGGGCATGCACCAAGATAAAGGATGGGAAGGGGATAAATTGCTCTGCATGTTGTTTGCCACCCTTACCTATGAATCTTCCCTGAAGAAGGTAAACCCAGCTTCAGTTCACATGACCAGTTAGCCTGGGGTTGGGACTCAGCACATTTTCCCCAAGTATTAGTAGTAGTCACCAAAAACCCTAATAAAAGTTGACTTACTCAACCCAGGGGCAGTCTAGAGGGCTTAACAAACTGATAAGTGTGCCCACGATTCTGTTTTCCTTAATTCTGGTATGGAGACTCTAGTCCTCCAGACTCTAATATAGAGTATGGCAGAATCTTCAGAGGTAGCGCTGTGATGCTCAACAGAAGCCACAGAATGAGGGACTTGTTGATATAGAACAGGGGTCAGCAAACTATAGCCCAGGAGCCAAACCCAGAGCATTGCCTGCTTTTATAAATACCATTATTAGAACACAGACACGCTTGTTCTTCTATGGATCTATGTCTGTCTAAGTCTCTGGCTGCTTTCAATGGCAGGGTTGAGTAGTTGTGACAGAGACTGGCCCTCAACGCCAGTAATATTTACTACTTGGCCCTTCACGGGAAAAATTGGCTGACCCCTGGTATAGAATATAGATCAAAGTAGGCTGTCACTCAAGATCCCTATGAGTGTGTGGCTTTCCCAGTTATTCAGCTTATTTTATTAATGAATTCCTATCTATATCTCAGGAGGGGTTAATACTAGTTCTGGGCTCAATGGTGAAACAAGTAAAGGATCATTTTCTTTTTTTTCCCCCTTTTTGGGAGTTTCCTCCCTGTAAGAGACAGAAGAAAATTGACCATTTACGCACCAGCCACTTTACTTATGCCATTACCTTTACTTTTTATGCTAACCCAGTGAGTTGGATATTTTACATATGGAGAAGCTGATTTTCAGAGACGTTAAATAACTCAGCCAAGATTACACAGCTACTAGGGGGTGAAGCCAGGATTTCAATCCAGGCCTGGCTAATTCCAAATATCAGAATCTTCCCATCAGAGGTTGTTGCCTCCATGCCTTCTGGCCCTCCCTCTGAAATTTCCCCAGAGGCCAGTTCTAGATACTACCTATGCCTTGTTGGCATGAACTAAAGCCAATGAGTTACTTCTTGAAGGATTCCATAGCCTCAGCTCCAGTTGTGGAGTATAAGGCTTTCTAATTTACGGAAGGGAATTTAGGCATCAAGTTGAAAGATGAAAAGGGTGTTTTTGGGAAGAGGGGATTAGGAAAGCGTGGCAACCTTCCTCGAATCCTAAAATCACCTTGAGGGGGTGACTGCCTTATCACTTGTGTGAAGAGCAATTTAGAACTGTTGCTAATTTATATGAATTGTCCATGTAACTACCCCAGTACCAAATGAATCACACAGTTTCACTGCATTAGTAATACTTTTTAAACCTACATTTCTCTCAGTGAGGGGTAGAGATCTGATAAATATGGCCTGGGAGGACCCAGGATCCAGTAGCTCCAGCCTCATCCCATAAACATCTGTCAGTCCACTCCACTGCTTCTCTCTCTATAGCAGAGCAAGGGTCCTTGCTGGCTTTGCCATCTAGGGTCTTGTCAATGGCTCTGTTTTTGAAGGCAATGGAAGAGTCTTGGGTTCTGGAACCAGCCTGGACATGGGGAACTGTCTGCGCTGGCTAAACTGAGCTTCTGGACTGAAGCCAGCCCAGGAGAAGAGGCATCTGATCTGTGATAAGGAAGAGGGGCCATAGGCGGCTGTAGCTGCCCTTGGTCTGGCCCTTTTGCTTAAAATATGGTCAATCTTCTGATGAAAGGGCTGGGGGTTAAAGGTCAGCTCTGAGTTGACTGTTAATATACCTGCCCTCCTCTTGCTCCCTGGGGGAGGGATTTTTTCTGTGAGGTTAATTCAGGGTAAATCCTTTTTAGGGAGAAGCAGGAATGGTAAAGACATTTCTTAAAAACTTAAAAAAAACCCAAACAAACAGGGAGAAGGCCAATGATTAATCTGTTGTACTCTGGGTTGCAGATCTTAGCAGTACACACGTCTAATTCTATAAAGCCTCAAAGCTCCCAAGCTTATGAAGGGATGATAAATAATAAATAGTAATTAAAGCTGTGCACATTGGCCCCTCTGCATTCCAGGAAGTTTGAAAATGGAGTCACCCTTCATCATGATGGAGACCCTCCCTGAGGATGTTCTGGTAGTACTGAGTAGAAGAAGATGTCATGGGAGCTTCCCCACAGACTTCTCAAGCTGTCACAGTTTAGCATCTCCTTTGGGGCAAAGAGAGGTGGAGAAAGAGGGCCCTGGGCAGGGGCTGAGGTGGCTGTGGCTGCCTGGGCAGCAAGAAGGAGAGGCTGTAGAGTGTACAGACAGACGTTTGTGGGAGGCGGTTGGAGCTATTGGATCTTGGGTCCATATTTATCAGATCTCTACCCCTCACCTGAGAGAAATGTGGTATATAAAGGACTGCCAAAGCTGTGAAACCGTGTGATTCATTTGGGACTGGGGTGGTAGTGGAAAGTCCACTTAAAAGCCGAGCTGACTCCTCTGGAACAGTAGCTCCACCATAGGGGGGCCACAATAGGGCCTGAGGGGGCCACTCCTTCAGCCTCAGGTGGAAACCTTGAGCCACCCACTTACTACCCAGTGTAACTACGGGAAGACAGGCCATGGCTCTGGGCACAATCAGCCAGGGCCACTGCAGCTCATTTCTCAGGTTATGTGGTTTTGAACAAATTTGAAACACTGAGATAATGACTCCTGGAGGGAGGAGGCCCTGTAGCCAGAGATGTGAGGGTCAAGAGAAGGATCAGAAGCGTTGATAACATCTGGATGGGTGCGGGTGAGGAGGGACAGAGTCATGGGAAAGTCTGTCTCCTGCAGTCACTCGTGGGGCTGAGGGAATTGGTGTGTGTGTGGGCTGAGGTGGGAAGGGCTGAGCCTCTGACCTCTGGGTTAAGGAAATGCCATTTTCTTTCTTTCCTTAAAGAAGAAACACACACACTCACACAAACACGCATACCAAAAAAAATTCCAACAGTTCATGGTCCTGTTTATTCTCAGACAGGGAGTGGATGGCCATTCAGAGGTGTCCGACTGTGCCGTCCAGCCAGACTGACATCTGTGGGAGTTCAGGGTTTTAAATGTTTAGTCTGCACGAGACCCCCAGGTCCCAGTGGGCTCAATTCCTGATAGGCCTGACTTAGTCATCCACCCCCAACCCCTCCTATGAAATGGAGGCCTGGGGGTTTGGACAAGGGAGGGTTGGTTCCCTCTCAAGTCCAAGGGGAGGCCCAGGCACAGGGTTGTCATCAAATTTGTCAGGAACCTAAGCCTGGGGACTTAGTTAAGGCTGTAGGTCAGCATCTGCCCTCCACTCCCCTTCTGTCGCGAGCCACCATTTTCTCCTCTGATGGGGCATGGTCAGGGCAGGGCCTTTCTTTTCATTTGGCCCTCGTACTTACTGCTATCACTGTACTTACACAGAGCCCTGCAGTTGGTTGTCAGCTTCCCCCCGCCCCCATGGTTCTGTTCTCTATTTCTATTTAAATCTCCAGCTTTGAACACAGTGCCTAGCACAGAGCTTTTGTTCAGTAAAAACTTTTGGAATTGGCCTGAGCTGAACTCAGCTGAACATGCTTGTCAAAATCCTGAAGATTTCACTGGGCATGGTGGCGTGTGGGACATACACAGGGAGAGAGCTTTGCAGGTCTCTGAGCTTGCCACCTATAGATTTCCTGGGCCGCAGTCATGGAATAGCCAGTGGGTGGGGGTTGCCCTCTGACATCTTTGCTGTGCTGGAGCTAGTTTGGCAATGGAAGAGGGACACCTGGGGTCCATGAGACAAGGAGGGGATGACTCCTGCACTGCCACAGCTTTTGTAACTGGCTTTTCTGCAGGGCCTGGGATAGGGACACAATGGGAGTGACAGCGGTTAGATCTAATAATCACCTATTTAGTTCTTGCCTACTCTGGAGTAGCAGCAGGCAAACCTCAGTTAAATAAGTCTGGTTTAAAACATATGTTATTGCTGAAAATATGCTTTTTAACCAGTTTATGTAACACTTTGCCCCCTCATAGCTCCCAAGGACTAAAGTGTGTGAAGATCCACAAAGCAGAACCAAACAAGTTCAGAATGCAAATTGATAAATGTAATTTATACAAATCAATTAGCAGAATATAAGTTGCAGGAAGGAAGGGAAGAAGGAAGGAAGGGAGGAAGGAAAGAAGGAAGGAGGGGAAGGAGGGAGAGAGGGAAAGAAACCAAAGTTTGAACTGTGTATTGAAATAATGTCTAATATATTTAGCTAAATGCCTAATTTAGAGGTAACCTCCTGGAAGAGCGCTTGTCCTTCTGGAGTTTCTTTCTGGCGGCTCCTGCAATTTAGCCAGTTGTTCTCTGGCTATGGAAGCTCTAGGTTTGGAGATTCCACATCGTTACGTGCCAGCAGCTCAGGAGGTAAGCTTAGTTTCATTGTTCTTCAGTCTGCTTTGATGTTGATCCATGTGTCTCTCCTTCCATCTAACATTTATAGTGGGCCTACTCTGTGCATTGTTGGCATTGTGACGTTGTGAAGTGATTCTGAGAATGTGGAATGTCCCTACCCTGAGGAACTTACTGTCTAAATCAGGATTTCTTAACCTCTGCACTATCAACATTTTGGGCCAGATAATCTTTGTTGTTGGGGGCTGTCTTGTGCATTGTAGGATGTTTAACAGCATCCCTGGCCCTGCCCACTAGATGTCAATGGCACCCCCTCCCTGCTCTGCCTCACCCTCAGTCGTGACCACCAAAAATATCTCCAGACGTTGCCTGATGCCCCCTGGGGGCAAAATCACTTCGGTTGAGAACTGCTGGTCTAATCAGAGACAGACACTCCTGACATAGAGCAATGTGTTAAGTACTTTAATGGATGCATGTTCAAAGGATTATGGGATGAGAAAGGAGGGAACCGGGATGTTTGTGCTGTACCTTGAATGGTGCGAAAAGGTTCGCCAGGCACGGCAGTGAGGCAAGGGCATTGCGTGCAGAGGGAACAGTGTGCAAGGTGCAAAGGTATTACAGAGCATGGTGGGCTTGGGCAGCAGAAGGAGCTGGATGTGGCTGGTATGTGGGCTGAATGATGGGGTGGGAGGCCAGAAAGTAAGCCAGGACCAGGTGGAACGGGGCCCTGCAGGCAATGATACACTTGTTCTTCACCATTTTCTGACAGTGGAACCAATAAAAATCTTCACACGTAGTCAAGCCGGGGGTTGGGTGGGGGGCAGTTGAGACACTGCTCATGCACTAACCAGCCAATCAAACCAAAACAAATCAAAGGGAGGTATGTGACTTATACTTGGCCTCCTCTTCCTTGATCACCTCCCCAACTTTTTTTTTTTTTTTAAAGATTTTATTTATTTATTTGAGAGAGAGAATGAGAGACAGCACGAGAGGGAAGAGGGTCAAAGGGAGAAGCAGACCCCCCGCTGAGCAGGGAGCCCGACGTGGGACTCGATCCTGGGACTCCAGGATCATGACCTGAGCCGAAGGCAGTCGCTTAACCAACTGAGCCACCCAGGCGCCCCCCCAACTTTTTTTTTTTTAAAGATTTTATTCATTTATTTGACAGAGAGAGACACAGCGAAAGAGGGAACACAAGCAGGGGGAGTAGGAGAGGGAGAAACAGGCTTCCCGCTGAGCAGGGAGCCCGATGCGGGGCTCGATCCCAGGCCCCTGAGATCATGACCTGAGCCGAAGGCAGACGCTTGATGACAGAGCCACCCAGGCGCCCCGATCACCTCCCCAACTTTAAAGAGAAATTAGAAGTCAAGTGAACTGAACATAGTCTCTGTCTTATTCATCATGTGTAAACCAAGATTTTTTCCTTGGACATAAGATTCTGAGTTACTGTGGAAAAGATAGTCCTTTTCCGTGTTATAGAGTTGTCACTGAGAAGGTGCTACATGTCTCTGTCCCCTTGTTGCATCCACGTTAGAGACATGACAGTTTCTCATCAGGGAATGTGGGTGGATGTGGACTGACTGTGCCCCTTCCTGGTCAAGACTTTCTTATGTTCTTTTCCTCTTTCACCAACCGTAGGGGAATGAAACTTCAAAGCATGGCAGAGGCAAATGACAGAAGGAGCCTGGGTCCTTGAAAGACGGTGTGGGAGAGAGCTGCTCACAGACCAGAGCACTCTTCCAAGATCTTGTGTGAGCAAGAAACAAACTTCTGTTGTGTGAAGCCAGTGCATTTAGGGTTCATTTGCTCCTGCATCTAGCCTATCTAGTCAAATGCAGAGGCTGCATTTGCTAATCTGGTTCTAAAAGCACAGATGTGCACTCTGTTGCCAGTGCTAAAGACTGGACTCTGAGGCTGAATACCACATTTGAAATGGTGATGACTCAGGTGATGTGGGGGGAGATGAGGTGTGGGCTTGATCCTCCTTTCCATTGCTTGCAAGAAGAGTCCCAGATTGTGGCTTCCCTCTGGACTTAACACCTTTCCCTCCCCACCTCCTTTCACCCCCCACTATCCTCTGCATTCCCTTTCCCCCCGTTTACTAGCAAACCTCCCCATGAAAAGCTGGGAGGACCCAACCTTTGGTTTTATGCTAAGTCGCCAAGGCAGAGAGCTCTGTGGAGCTCCTTGGAAGATGTAAATGTCCAGTGCTTCTCTTTTCGTGGTCTGGGCCCTAGCACCCCAGGCAAGTCTGTTCCATTTGCAGATATATCTCTAGCCCATGGCATATAGTAGGTACTCAATAAATAAGTGTTTAGGGCACCTGGGTGGCTCAGTTGGCTAAGTGTCCAACTCTTGATTTTGGCTCAGGTCATGGCTCAGGGATGTGGGATCGAGCCAGGCATGGGGCTCCCCACTCAGTGGGAAGTCTGCTTGAGATTCTTTCTCTCTCTCCCTCTGCTCCTTCCCCTGCTCTCTCTCTCTCAAATAAATAAGTAAATAAATAAATAAAATCTTAAATAAATAAATAAATAAATAAATGTTTAAAGGAAGAGAGGATGATTGAGTGACACTGCTTCTCCATGTCTTTTCTTTTTTACACTTCAAGTTGTCTGTCAGCTGTCTAAGAGAGCAGATGAAAATAATTTTGCCAGCACTCTTTTTAAAAGGGAGGGCTGAGTAGCCCTTTTATTTTTTTTTAAGATTTTATTTTATTTTTTTAAAGAGTTTATTTATTTGTCAGAGAGAGAGAGAGAGAGAGAGAGTGCGCACAGACAAGGGGAGTGGCAGGCAGAGGGAGAAGCTGTATTATCTGGTCCAGTTGGTTGCATCTAAATAGTAGTTGCTTCTCATGCTCCTGAAAACAACAGAGCTGCCTGGGGTGTGTGTGCGCATGTGTGTGTGCGTGTACTTGCAGGTATATGTACTGTAGGCCTGATATTAGACACGGGCAAGTGAGATGTTAGTGTTGGGGATCAGATGACTGTTATGGGGAGTTGCAAGAGTATATGCACTGATACCTTTTGCCTTTTGGCTCCTGGGGAAAATAACCTCTAGGATTTTATATGGAGCTTTGTATATACACATTAGTGACTGTTGGCAACAAGATGGCATGAAGAAAGGCATTGCTTTCTGAACCCCCATTACGAAAGGATCCTTTTTACCCAGTCTGCCTTACCTGTTTGCATACTGTTCATTAGAGGAGGAGGAGAAGGAGAAAGCAGGGGTGGTGGTGAAAAATAGAAGGGAAACTTGAGTATGCCTTTTTTTTTTTTTTTTTAAAGATTTTCTTTATTTGACAGAGAGAGACACAGTGAGAGAGGGAACACAAGCAGAGGGAGTGGGAGAGGGAGAAGCAGGCTTCCCGCTGAGCAGGGAGCCCGGTGCGGGACTCGATTCCAGGACCCTGGGATCATGACCTGAGCCAAAGGCAGAAGCTTAATGACTGAGCCAGCCAGGCGCCTCAAGTATGCCTTTTTCTTCTCTTTCTCTTTCTCCACCTTCAGCCATCATTAACAGAAAAATATTTTTAAAAGATCCCTTGATGGCATCCCCAAATGTGAAGGCTGACATTTTCTTAGCTGATGGCCTCCTTCGTGAAGGTATTTTGTGTCCTCCCAGCATGCCTGCTGGATCCCCGGTTTGCTGCAGTTGCTAAGGTAAATACTCTTTCCATTAAGCACCACAGCCCAGGAGTGGCCTAAAGCTCAAATAAATGACCAAGGAGCAAGTTAAACATTCCCTGGGGCGATTTTAACCTATGCAATGGCTTTTGGGAAAATTGCCTATTTTTTCATGTTTTGGCCAGGGGGGTGTCTCTTATTCCCTTCTTTTTTCTTTCTTTCTTTCTTTTTTTTGCCCCTCAGCTGAGTACACCTTTTCTTTCATTTATTCATGCATTGGATGAAGGGTGGAAACAGGATTAATAAATCACACAGGACTGCCCTCCCCCCTCCTGCTACCCCCCATCTCCCATCTCAGCTCTGTATTTGTAGAGAAAGAGCAGAATACGTGCATTATGTTAACTTTGGGGGGACCTGGGGCATGTGGCCAATTTGAAGAGGCCCTGCTTCCCTTTCCTGTGAAAATACCACAGTATAACAGGCACTGGAGAATGGTGTCCTTCTGGAAGATTCCTCTGACAGGAGGAGTATTCAAGGATCCTGGTCCTCAGTGACATTTCGAGAAATGTGTACCGAAAGCTTTACAGGATGGTTTAGTTTTGCTTGTTTTCCTTTGCCTCAAGAAGGATGTGTTCACAGGCCTCAGGGGGAAAAATAGTGTCCCGACAGTTGTCACGCTTCGTCATTTGATTAAGAAGCCATGGAGACAGCCTTATTTTATTTCAATCTTTTGTAGCTGAGGAGTGTGACTGCCTGGCAGAGAAAGCAGTGCTTGACCGAGTGAGGGTAATCAGGAGTGGACAGTGACCTCTTGCTGCCTGCCAGATCCCCCAGGAAGAGAATGCTTCACTGGAAGTCCACTCTCAATTCTTGCCTGATTACTGCATTTGGGGATTTGCTACTTTGTGCAGCCTGCTTGACCTTCCGCTAGATGACACATTCCTGCACCCCAGGATCCTGTCTGTTCCGTCTATGTTCTTGTGTGTCCACTACATGTGAGATTCTTTTTTTTTTTAAAGATTTTATTTATTTATTTATTTATTTGAGAGAGGGAGAGAGAGGGGGAGGGAGCACGGGAGCAGGGGTAGGGCAGAGGGAGAGGGTGAGAGAGAATCTTAAGCAGACTCCACACTCAGCATGGAGCCTCATGTGGGACCCGATCCCAGGACCCTGAGATCATGACCTGAGCTGATATCAAGAGTCTTATGCTCAACTAGGCACCCCTACATGTGAGATTCTTAGCAAACCACCTGAAAGCACCTCTCATGACCACAGAGGTCAGGCTCTGAGGGGACTGAAGACCATGATCGTATTTCGCCAGGTTGGTGGTGGTTTTCAAACCATGTTTCTCAGAGCTCCCAGGACAGGGAGGGTCCTAGGCTGTGGGTGGGTAGTTCTACGCGGGCCAGTGTGATCTTTTTAAAAATGTTAATTGGATCATGTCAGTCCACTTATTGTACTTAGAAGAAAACCGCACCCTGAGTTTGGCAGCCAGGCCCTGTATGTGGGGCTCTTCTCAAACTGCATTTCATGCCCCTTTCCCTGTGTGGAGCTGTGGGATGTTGGCCTCCTGCACAGTAATGGCCTCTCCCTGGAAGGCTCTTGCCCCATGCTTCACCTGGCTACCTTCCCTGCGTCCTTCGGGTTCCCCTTATATGTACTCTGAGAGGCCCTCTCTGACCCAGAGACTAGGTTAGTGACTCCGAGGTACACAGTCATAGAGCCCTGGGCTTTTTTTCCATTGTGTGATGTTCAACTGAAATTACATATTTGGTATGATTATTTACTGTTAGTCTTCCGCACTAAACTATAAGAGACACAGGGGTAGGGGCAAGTCTGTTCCATTTGCAGATGTATCTCTAGCCCATGGCATATAGTAGGTACTCAATAAATAAGTGTTTAGGGCACCTGGGTGGCTCAGTTGGCTAAGTGTCCAACTCTTGATTTTGGCTCAGGTCATGGCTCAGGGATGTGGGATCGAGCCAGGCATGGGGCTCCCCACTCAGTGGGAAGTCTGCTTGAGATTCTTTCTCTCTCTCCCTCTGCTCCTTCCCCTGCTCTCTCTCTCTCAAATAAATAAGTAAATAAATAAATAAAATCTTAAATAAATAAATAAATGTTTAAAGGAAGAGAGGATGATTGAGTGACACTGCTTCTCCATGTCTTTTCTTTTTTACACTTCAAGTTGTCTGTCAGCTGTCTAAGAGAGCAGATGAAAACAATTTTGCCAGCACTCTTTTTAAAAGGGAGGGCTGAGTAGCCCTTTTATTTTTTTTTAAGATTTTATTTTATTTTTTTAAAGAGTTTATTTATTTGTCAGAGAGAGAGAGCGCGCACAAACAGGGGGAGTGGCAGGCAGAGGGAGAAGCAGGCTCCCTGCTGAGCCCGATGAGGACTTGATCCCAGGACCCTGGGACCGTGACCTGAGTGAAGGCAGAAGCTTAACTGACTGAGCCATCCAGGCGTTCCTTTTTTTAAAGATTTTATTTATTTATTTGAGTGAGAGCACAAGCAAGGGGAGTGGCAGGCCGAGGGAGAAGCAGGCTCCTCATTGAGCAGAGAGCCCGACGTGGGGCTCAATCCCAGGACCCTGGGATCACGACCTGAGCCAAAGGCAGATACTTAACTGACTGAGCCACCTAGGCATCCCTGAGTGGTCCTTTTAAAGCACATTGTTTAGGCAGCCCTCAAAGAGTATAGTCTTTATTTCCCTTCCTGGTGTGGGAAATTGGAGCTTCTAATCGGTATGCACAGGGTCTGTATCCTGGAGATCTTGGAAATGACCTGGATGTCCTGGAGGCTGTCCAGGGCCTGGAACCAGATGAATAGGCCCCACTGCCCTTTGCTGAGTCCTGAACTTCTTGTTCAAGCAACGCCTCTGCCAAACCACCTCGGGCTACAGGACTAGACTCTGGAGTAAGACTTGGATGGAGATATTAGAGAATAGTTCTGACACCAACCTCTTTTTTTCTTCTGAAAATTCCCAACTTTATGGCCCTTTCAGGAGATACGGGGGGTGAAGGCCCAGAATGTAACTGGGGCAGGAATAGGGGTGGGGGTGAGGTGGAAGAGAATTCTTATGTTTTTCGTTCTTGACTCTAAGTCAGTCTGTTTTTGTACTTGTGTCTTTTAAGCTTTTCCACATGTGCCCCAAGGGCCCATCGGTGAGTGTGTTTTATAAACTGGAAAAATGAATAAAAATAAGACCCAGAAGGGAAACACCAGAAGGAGTGTGAAGGGAAAAGTGTTAGTTCCTTTGTACCTCCCAGCTAGGCCTGCCCTGCATTTGTGGGAGTCCCAGGGTCAGGGTTATTTGGCTTTATGGGTAAAATGTGGAGTCTTCGCTTAGAGAAAGCCTCATCGGTTTTGTACTTGGCCTGCTGCGTTCAGCATTAATTAACTTCAGGAAAGTAAAGAGTGATCCTTTTTTATTTGGCTATCTGGCTCCACAAACCTCATTGGCTTCCTGTCCCATAGGTGTTGGATTGATGGGACTGCAAATGTGTAAAGTCTTGCACAGGAAGCCCCCCGGCACGGCCATTCAGAGGCTCTCACCTCCTGCTGGACCCTGAACGCAAGCAACCAGGAGGTCCAGACCCCGTCTCTCAGTTTGCACCTTAGGAAATAGTACCTGAAAGAAAACTATTTTCTTTCGAAGCCCTAACATGCTTCGGCCAAAACAAGAGCCTGGGGAAGGGGCTACCTGGAAAATAAATTCTCCAAATTGCCTGAAAAATTAATCACAGCCAAAGCTCCAAAATTTTAAAAAGCAGCATATTTAGGAAATTTGAAGAACTTTGAAATAACTCCAGCAGGTTTGTGTTTACCCCACCACAGTCTCTGTCTGTGACTCTAAACCCTGCTCGAGCAACTTTATCAGTAAAAACATTTTTGAGAATGTATGTTTAACATATGTTTGTTTATTTATACTTTATGTACACATACATTTTGTACTTACATGTTGCATATATTTAAAAACAAACTCCTAAATAAAATTTTAGGAATTGATATAAATGAAATAAATATTTTAAAATAACAATTTTAATCTCTCAACAATATGAAAACCTTTTTGTACTAAAGTATGTTATCAATAATCATATTTTTAGTGAGAGCAGTGGGGTTGGATAGGCTCATTATTTTTGAAAATCTTGGGATAATGTTCTGTGACATAGTAAATCAAAAGTCTGCTTCTAGATATGGTTTTTCAATACCTGGGCTGTAATAACTAACAAAGTATAAGATATATAAGCCCAAATGAAAGATGGGAATTGGGGCTCTCATTTCTGAATCCCAGCCTCTGTGGAGGCATAAATTTTAATCTGTCATAATGTGCTAAAAGCAAACAAACGAGTGAGGGTGTTGTTACCAACTCCTCATATGGGATTCCCACCTTTTCCTGAAGACACTGTTAGTACCATATTTGACACTGATCCTCTATCCCAAACAGCAATCTATCAAATATTAGTAAAGTTTATTTTCTTTATAATTGTGATACAATTATTTTATTTATAATTTATTTTCTTTATAATTATTTTCTTTATAAAAGGTTCTCCAAAAGTGTCCTTGCTCTAGTTCCTGGAAACTGAAAACATGTGACCTTACATGGCAAAGGAGACTTTGAGATGTGATTAAGGTTAAGAACCTTAAAATAGAGAGATTATCCTGGAATATCCAGGTGTGCCCAATCTAATACCATGAGACCTTAAAAGCAGGGAACTTTCTCTGGCTGGAGTCACAGGGATGTGGCAAAGGGGAGGTCAGAGCAATTTGGAGTGTGAGAACAAGTCAGCCCACTGTTTTGAGAGGAGTCACCATGGAAACAATGACTAGTAATGCCGGTAGCCTCTAGGAGCGAAGTCTGGCCCCCAGCTGACAGCCAACAAGGAAACAGTGACATCAGTCCTATAGCCACAAGGAACTAAATTCTGCCAACCACCTGAATATCTTGGAAGAGGATCCTGCCCCAGGGTCTTCAGTAAGGAATGTGGCCTTGCCCACACCTTGATTTTGGCCTTGTGAGACACTAAACAGAGGACCCAATCAAGTCCAACTGGACTTTCAACCTCCAGAAACAGATAATGCGTTTGTGTTGTTTTAAGTTGCTAGGTTTGTGGCAATTTGTTATGTAGCAGTAGACAACTAATGTAATTATATATTAGAAAAACTGTAACTAGAAGTTCTAATCTTTTCTTCCCACACCCCAGTGGTTCATCTTGTGCTCCTCTTGGGGTGTGGGGACACCATTTTGAAACTACTATCTTCCAGAATTGTAGCCCCCATGTGGGAAAAGACACAGAGATAACTTTTAGGTTGTACTTCTGAGCCATTCCCAACAAACCTAGAGAGAAGAGGTGTCCTGCCCAAGTGCCAAGCAGCATGACAATAAATTATGGATGTAACACCTTTAACAGTTTTCACCAACTCTCCCAGTTGTCCACCCATCAGCTCCGTCTATCCTTTCTGTCCTCACGGCAATGAGAGGGAAGTAGTGGTGAGGCCCAGAATCCCAGCCGTCATGGTACCTGTGGCTGAAGATTCCATTTTAAATGGAATGCCATTCTTGCTCATGGCCTGATCTCATCCTTTCAGGTTTTGTAGCTGGTTATACTCCTGATGTTCACATGGCAACATTTTTCTGTTAGCATAACAGACGTGATGATGACACAAGTCTGCAGGACTCTTTCCTACTTACAGTGACTCAACATAGGGCTCTCTCTGATATTTACAACAGTGGGTGAGCGAGGGCACAATCCTCAGATAAGCGAAAGCTTAGAGAGGGTGAGTGACCCGCCCAAGCTAACAAGACCAATAAGCCACAGAGTCTACATCCTCAGGGAACCTGGCTCCCACAGGGGTCTGGGAGGAGGCAGCAAGGGTCAGGGCTTACAGCACCAGGATAGCGGGGAAGAGAGCATATTGACACATGGGGCAATGAACGTCCCTCAGCCAGGACTGTGTGGCTGTGTTCTGGTGAGTGGAGGAGCCCGCAGCACCAGGCCTCACTCAGCCCAAATGTGCCTTGCTCATTTTTACCATGGTAAACCTGCTTATTCCGGTCTGTCTGTTTGGGATCCTCTCCTGCTTTCTCTCAGCTTCTCAATCCTTCAGAATGCCGCCATGAAATGCCTCTCCTAGGCTTTCCCTAACCTTTCTTTATTACCTTGAATTCCCAGTGTGTTAATTGTTCAAAAGATTCTGACACTTACCATGTGCTGCTTTGTATTACTATTAAAAAACCCAGCGGCTATCCGGCTGTCTTGACCTCTAAGGTGGACTTTCTACGCCATGCTTTATACGTTATCGTGACCCTACTGTACCTGTAACAGTGGCACATGCTAAAGGGGCTTAATAAGTATGTATATGTTGAATGAATGAATGAAGAGGTGCTATTGAATTTCTTCTTCTCTATCTCCGATTCCATGTCTTAACCATGGTTTCCCCCTTTAAAAACAATAATCGTCTGACTTATGTATAGGTTAAAGTGGGGGATGTAAGACTGCCGTCCTAGCTGGATGAATAATAGTATACCCATTTCTGCCTGAAGCACAGATGCTAAATCAGTTTAAAGGCACTGCATGAGAAGGCCAAGCTGGCTTGCAGTGGGCTCAGCCTTGGAAAGAGCCACAACACGAACACACCAGTTTCCATGTTGTGTCTGATTTCGGGCAGCAGCTTTGTCCATCCTCCCCTCACCCACAACCAGGACCACAGTGTGGAATGTGCTACTCAAAGACTGGCTCTCAAATAGAGCTACCCTATTACCCAGCAATTGCACTACTAGGTATTTACCCAAAGGCTTCAAAAATACTGATTGGAAGGGGCACGTGCACCCTGATATTTATAGCAGCATTATCAACAATAGCCAAATTATGGAAAAAGCCCAAATGTCCATCAACTGATGAATGGATGAAGAAGATGTGGTATAGATATACAACAGAATATTACTCAGCCACAAAAAAGAACAGAATCTTGCCATTTGCAATGATGTGGCTAGAGCTAAAGTGTATTATGCTAAGTGAAATAAGTCAGAGAAAGATAAATACTGTATGAGTTCAGTCATATGTGGAATTTAAGAAGCAAAACAGATGAACATAGGGGAAGGAAGAAAAAAAAAAAGAGAGGGAGGCAAACCATAAGAGACTCTTAACTATGGAGAACAAACTAAGGGTTGCTGGAGGGGAGGAGGAGGGCAGGGGATGGGCTAAATGGGTAATGGACATTAAGAAGGGCACTTGCTTTGAGCACTGGGTATTATATGTAAGTGATGATTCACTAAATTCTCCTGAAACCAATATTACACTGTATGTTAACTAACTAGAATTCAAATAAAAACTTGAAAAAAAAAAAAAGCCAAAAAAAAAAAAAAAAAAAAAGCCTGGCTCTCAAGCTTGGCTCCCAGCAGAGCTCTCTGAAGGTCCAATCTAGCAGGGTGATGGCAGCATTGACCACTTGAGACCTGCACATACAGGCTACTGGAGACTTCCTTTGGGTGATGAGGCTGCCAGTGTTGTATTTGGCTCCTGAATGCCCTGACCTCACCTCTGGCTTGGCTCCATCAACTCTCAGGGTTCCACCACACAGGCTGAGTTAACACCCCCTCCAGGTAGCTCTTGCCCTTCTCATTGGGATTGGCCCTTCCTGGACACCCATTGCCCAGCAAGCCAAGCCACATACTCTGCCTGGCATTCAGAGCCCACCAAATGGGCTTTGCAAATTTTCTCTCTCCTTTCCCATACAGCTCCTGAGCTCCCGCCAGGCTGGTCTCCTGGATTTCCCCTGCAGACCACGCCACACCTGACACTGAGTCTATGTCAACACCTTCATGCAAGCATCCACATTCCCTGCATCCCTTCTAACCTCAAGCCCCACATTGCTGAGTACCCTAACCTAGCTGGCAGATTCCCTCCTTGGTTGCCTGCACATTCCATTATTTGTCCCACACATTTTGCCCATAATAGTCTTTGAATTAAATTTAAAAGTATTTATTTTAAAGCACTTTTAAAAAACACTTAGAAATTATTAGTAAATCCTCTGCCTGGTTCTTAAGGGGGATCCAGAGGAATCCTCTGAAGCCAGAGGAACAATGGGCCACCAGTGTGAGGCCTAGTGCTGAGTTCTTTACGATTCTGGCATTATATGATCAAAAAATACCCCATGCCCGGGCAGTTCTACTTGGAGGAGCAATCCTAGAGAAGGAACTCTGGTGCCTGTGCACAAGGAGGTCTATGTGGGGGTGCTTTCTCCAGCTTTGTAGCTGTAAAACAACAACCATCGGAATGTCCATCAAGATAAATAAGTTGTGGTAAATTAATCTAGTGAAATCCTATATAGCAGTTAAAATGAATAGTTATAGGTAACAACTCAGATAAATAGCAAACATAATGTTAAAAAAGTCATCAGTTGTAGAAGCAAGTGTACTATAGAGTACCATTTGTATGAAATTTTGAGACACACCACACAGTAGTTTATATGGATATGCACACATGAAACTGCAGCATTAAAATACGTGTGGGAATGATATAATGCCAGGGATTGATTGGCAAATACATCCACTGGCCCAGTCCAGCCTGCCACCTTCTTTTGTATGGCCTGTGAATGAAGAAAGGTTTTTACAGTTTTAAGTAGTTGGTAAGAGTTCTAAGTCAAGGGGCGCCTGGGTGGCTCGGTCGTTAAGTGTCTGCCTTCGGCTCAGGTCATGGTCCCAGGGTCCTGGGATCGAGCCCCACATCGGGCTCCCTGCTCAGCTGGGAGCCTGCTTCTCTCTCTCCCACTCCCCCTGCTTGTGTTCCTGCTCTCACTGTCTGTCAAATAAATAAAATCTTTAAGAAAAATTAAAAAAAGTTATACGTCAATTATATCTTAATAAAGCTGGGAAAAAAGAAGTAGTTGATAAGGAAAAATCAAAAGAACAATATTTCATGACAGCCGAGAGTTAAGTTTCAGTGTCTGTAAATAAAACTGATTGGAACACCGCACACGCATTCCTTTATGTCTTGTCTGTGGCTGCCTTGGTGCTCCAGGGTGTGGTTGAATACTTATGACAGGGACCCTGGAGCCCACAAAGTTGAAGATCTGTAATATCTGGCCCTTTATGGAAAAACTTGACCAACTTTTGTTCTATATTAAATTCAGGGGACTGCTTACCTCTGGGAAGGGGAAAGGAGGAATGGATGGAGTGGGATACAAGTGGGGTTTCAGTGATTACATTTTATCTTTTAAACTGCTGATGGGTTATACATTATTACTTATATTTTCGATGTTGAAAATAGTTCATAATCCTAAAAGAGATAAAACACTCCCTCCTCCCACCGCCGCCAAAGAAAATTCCCTTTAATAAGTATTATTATTGTTCCTCATTCACAGATGAGGAAGCAAGGTTTGGAGCTGGCATAGACCGTAAACGCTGGAAGAGGAGTAAACTCAGGACTGTCTGTCCCGGAGCCTCCAAGGCACTGATCTGTGCTGCCTGCCAGGGCCCGCAGGCCGGCTGGGAGGAGAGACTTCATGTGGGACTGCTCTGGAGTGAACATTTGTCCCCAGGGGACAGTTGTTTTGTGAAACACATGTTATTGGCATCTTCTGTGGGTGAAATGGGTAAGATGGACAGGCCACCGTCTGGGTTGTCACCTGTGACCGATTGCCTAGATGGTCATAACACCCTCCCGGGCTTTCCCAGAGCTTTCTGTTTCTCCCAGGTCATTCCCATAGATTCACTCGGGAACCCTGGGAGGAAACAAGGCAGTTGTTATAGCCTGCATTGTGGAGATAGTTAGACGGAAATTCTGAGTGGCTGGTCAGTTCTTTAATATCCCCAAGGGCTCGGTCACGGAAGCCTGACTTCCAACTCCTGTGGTCACCCAGCTGAGTGCCCTTGGACAGGTCCCGCCTTCCCTCCAAGCCTCAGGAGCCACATCTGTAAGACAGAGACAATAATTAGTTCCTACTGCATGGGCCTGTTGTGAGGCTTAAATGAAATCATGCATGTCAAGTGCTCAGCACTGTTTCTGGAATGTGAGACTCCCTACATGCCACCTATTGCATCGCTGTTGTTTTATTATTACTCAAAGACCAGTCTAGAATTCCTCCCCACAGAGCCGTTTATCTTTGTTGACTTGATCAAGTTTGGGATGATTCATCCTGTACATCGCTCTGGTGGTCGTTAATGCTACGTGATTCCCAGCATAAATATAAGGAAACTGAGTCTCAGAGAGCAACTGCTGTGTCTTTGCTTTGTGTGTGGGAATGAGTGCCCCATGTTCCGGGCACTGGGACCTACCTGCTTTTCTTGTGTGAGCATCACAATCCCAGAGTGTCCCAACAGGGCAGCACAGCCATTACAAAGCAGTTACAGGATGTTTATCGAAGCAGGACATGGTTTCCTCTCACGTGGTACACAGTTTGTGGCAGTTACTCTTCTTTGAAGGAGGGTTATTTTTTTTCCCCCTGGTGAGGAACTTATAGCAAAGATGGGCAGAGAGAGGCACTGGAGTAAAGGGTTAATGGTGGGTGTGGGGGAAGTGGGATGGGATTGGTATGGTTTGAAGGCTGACAGTCCAGACCAAGGGGGTGGCAAAGAGACGCAGGGAGGGACGGAGGATGAAGTTTTTACTTGCTGTGCTCAACTGTTCTAAGAGTTTGTGTTGTCTGGTAGTCAGTGGTCAAATGAAGCAAGGAGCTTGGTATTCAAAAGCAGTGGCTGCAGGTTCTTCAAAGGGGCTTGACCAACTAAGGCGAATGCCTTGGCTGGGATTTGCAGGCAGTCCTCTTTAGGTTGCAAGTGACAGAAACTCAGCTCAAACTAGTAATAAAAAAGGGAAATTACTTGCTCTTATAACCAGGGATGCAGGTGCGGCTGGATCTGGGGGCTTCACGAGGTTGTGAGTTCTGTTTTGCTCTCCGTCTCTCAAGATAGTCCCTGAGGTAGGCAACCCTCAAACTCACAAGTTATCCGCTGACATGGGAAGAAACAGTCTTTCTATATGATGCCAGCAGACTCTACTGGAGAGGGTCTGGCTGACCTGGCCTGGGTCACTGGCCCCTCCCTGTTAGGAAAGGAGATATTTACTGTAAGTATAGGGCAACATGAACTTCATGCCCTTTATGCCACCTTGCCATGAAAAAAAAGAGGATGATTTTGGTGGTAAGCACATTCCTTCTTAATTTGTCTCAGCATCTGCTACACAAACAGGAAAACTCAAATGTGCGTGTACTTTTTAGCTGTTTTTAAAGGGAGAAATGAGCAGAATCTGTAAAACTGGAATCTGAGAACAAGAAAACCTACTGTGTTCTGTGTAAGGTATACTTAAGTTACTTCACAGTTACTCCTTGAGGCCTCCTTGCTCTGCTCTCTTCTTTTGGCCTGAGTTGGGGATGAGTTCTAACTTTAGTTTTGCTTATAAATGTAGACAAAGTCTGACCTCCACCCCCAGTACATCAGAGCTGTGCCCACAGGGACCTAGAAAATGTATGGCTTTCCCTAGAGCCCCAACCCAAGGTCCCTGGAGACAGACTGGCTCTCTGGACCCTGGGAAGGGATCCAACTTCATTTTCTGGTGTGGACGGGCTGCTCCAGGGAAAAGCTCTGGTCCTCCTGTAGTAAATCCTCTCTCTTCTTTCCTTCTCCTTTGATAGGGGATAGAGCTGGTCCTTTGCATGAAGATGAAAGATACTAAATATGGGTTCAAGAATTAGCTTTTGGAGGTTTTTAGTTATGGAGCAGAGTCTATACACGTGGCTCAGGTCTGCCGACTGCCCTATTTTGGAGGTCCCAGAATCAACAGGTAAATCCATTCATTTTCTGGAACAATGTCTTATAGAATCTTTGCAAATTTTGCTTTGAGGCTGCTGGAAAATTCCTTTGTGTCCTTCCTTTGTGTCTGGCTGGAAGGTTTATCTCCCCACAACTGGCACGTCCACCTGGAGCCACCTTGGAGTAAGTTAGAAGTATTTACCTTTTATAGGGCAGCCTTGAGTCTCATCTCCTGAGTGATAGCTAACACAGCTCTTTTCTTTCCCAAAAAGCTGTTTGTGGAGTCCCAGCTCCTCACATGGTGGCTGAGAGGACTCTTCATTCTCAGCTTTCCCATCCTTTCTTCTTCTCCCCCCTTTCCTCTTCTCCCTCTTGCCTATGCAAATCCTTTCCATTCCTTTTTTTTTTTTTTTAAAGATTTTATTTATTTATTTGAGAGAGAGTGAGAGAGAGAGCATGAGCAGGGGGAGGGGCAGAAGGAGAAGCAGACTCCCCGCTGAGCAGGGAGCCTGATGTGGGGCTTGATCCTGGACTCCGGGATCATGACCAGAGCCAAAGGCAGATGCTTAACCGACTGAGCCACCCAAGTGCCCCCAATCCTTTCCATTCTTTACGGCTTTATTTCAGATCTTCATCATCTGAACTTCAAAATCATTTCTGATCTGTGCTGCCTTTTATCTTTCAGGGCTGCTCTCTATTTATGTGGGTCCCCTGTGTTTTTTTACTACTGTGCTAAGCTGTGGGATGGCAGGGGTCATGGCTTTTCCTTTCCCCACCTCCCCACATCCTGAACTCACCTTAATGTTGGGCACATAGTAGGAGCTGAGGAAGTACTTGTTGACTGAGATTTTTTAAAAAATGCAACAGAACTCTTCATTTAAATAGAATCTAAAGTGGAAACTGAAATGTGTAAAAAGAACAAGTGGAAATGTTCTGATGGAATGAGAAGCCTGGAGTTCCACCAGCTTGACCCTCTCCCTATCTTATTACTGGCCCCTCCCCAAGCCCCTCCCCACTCCAGCTGCCAAGCAGGCTATGGATGTCTTGGGGACTGGCCCGTAGCTGTGCTCACTACATATCTATTGATTTGCTTGATTGATGTTGATATTCATGGCACATAGCTTCTGTGGCTTGACTTGCTGGCATGAGTTCTCACTGTGCTGAATGCTTTAGCTTTTATTTCCTCCTTTAAGGCTCAGAAGGGTACATGAGGGCCTTTTAATCTCTTTTAGAGGAACTGCTGTTTTCTGCTGTCCCCACAAGCCACATTTTTGGGACTTTTGTGTCTCTATCAGCTAGATACTTCCAGTTTATGGAACTATGACATCACTTTAGATGATGGAGGACTACAAGAAGGACATACAGGGAGCAGACATGGACACACAGGGAGGTGAGGAAGAACAGAAAATCTGAGCAGTCACAGAGCAGCCTTCACTGAGGACCAGGACATGATCATGGGCATGTGAGAATGTAACCTAATGAATGAAATCTCATGTTCCATAATCACACTGCCCAGTTCAAATTCCAACTCTGCTAATTTAACACCTGTGCTGATTCCTTAGCCTCATTTTCCCTATCTGCAGAATGATGATAATAATGGTACTGACTGCATAGGGTCCTTGTGAAGATTCACTGATGCCACACGTAGAATAGCCTAACACTGCCAGGCACAAAGTTGTGCTCAGCAAGTATGGTTGCTGTTGATAATGGCTCTGTGGACCATGTTGTTATTAATACTTGTTATTAACAGGGGTTCTACCCCTCTGAGGTAGATATCCATTATTGTCCACTCCAGTGTTGAGTAGTTGGAGCGACTCAATTACTTTTTTCTGTTCTCCTGCATCTACCATTACTTGCAGATGATGGTTCCTCATGTCTCACAGGCACATGTCCAAGAGAAGATCTATTGGCGCTGCCAGATATATCCAATATTGGTCAGCCCTGCTGGGCACAGTTTTTATACTAGGCCACTTCATTGGCCCTCCTGGCTGTCTATCAATGAATACCTCGTTCTGTCAGTAATGGCCAAAACAACCCATGACAGGGAACCCCCTCAGGCTGTGGGCAAGAAGGCACCTTGCAAAGCCTGTCCAACATGACACTCAGGAGGACCCAGTTGCCCATCAGGAGACCTACCTGGGTTATATGAAGGCACTTGTGCTCTGCCAGTGAGGACCCCATTTCCATCTCACACAATGAGCATCCCTCCTTGCCTCTATTGGGCTTCCACTTTCACTTTTCCTCTCACATGTTTTCAGCCTAAAGTGAAAATAAAATACCTATATTAGAGGCTAGAAATGTTGGGTCCCAAAGCGAATTCTTCAGAGAGGGTCCCCTTATAGCAATGTCTCTGGACTAAGGAGATGAGGATGGAGAGGTGACTTTGGCACATTTCCTAGGGTGCCCCCATTCTCTTAACTGAATGTCCTTCCCTTAGATGGTCCCTCAGTCACTGAAAAGGGAATTGTAGGTAAAACGGGTGCTTGGCATACCTTTGAAAATCTGCTAGCTCTCTGAAAACATGCCCTAGTGAATGAGCAGGGAGTTTTCCAGACTGGCTTCTTGGAGACCCTTTTGGGAGTTGCCTCTAGGTAATATGCTCTTAGGTTCTTGGTAGATTTTAGTTGAAGCTTCAGAATCTCCTTTCTTTTATTCCTTCAGTGAAGTCCCAGCCTGTTGACCTTTGGGTCCCAGTGCTGAGCCCAGCTCTGGATTTATCTACCCCACTGGGGCTAAATGCCCGACTTGTTAGCCATGCTGAATGGTTTTATTTATTTTCGTTGTGCATTTTTATCATTTTTGTTCATGTGTCTGGAGGCTTTCCTTAGAAAATGATGGATGCGTTTTCATAAATCAAAAAATAAATGAGAAAGAATATAAAGGCAAGAAATAGACCCAAGCCTGGAATTTGCCTCTCTAGGTTGGAAGGACCTGCTAGCTATTTCCCAGTGAGCATGCACTTTTGATTTTACAGGGTCAGATCCTGACTTATTTCAGAGTCCAGTTTTCAGAGTATTTCCTAATAAGAATGCCTATAATAATGAAATGATAATTCCAATTGTGCCTACTATAATGCTAAGTGCTTTACATACATGATCACATTTAACTTTCACAACTACCCTGTGAGCTAGATTCTGTTATCCCCATTATACATATGAGTAAAGAGAGGTTCAAGTGGTTTTGTTATTTAACCAAGATCCCATGGTTGTTAAGGAGTGGGATTAAAATACAGGTTTCCCTGATATAGACCTCATGCTCTAAAGTGCTACATTGAACTCCTTTTTAGTGCTTGCTGGATATACTGAAGTGTTGTGGTTGTGGCTTCTCCTGCCAGCTCTGCTGAAAGGCAGGTGGCTGGGAGTGATATGGCAATTCTTAGCTGGAGGAACTTATGGAGGGAATCTGGTCTCATTGGCTCTGTTCACAGAGTCCCCCTGAGCCAGAACACCAACTTGCTGGGTGGCACATTGCAGACTTCCCCACAACTGTTTCCCCATGACACCTTGGACAATGTCACTGTCACCACCAGCAGAAATACCCACCCCCCCGCTTCCTCTGAGAGACAACCAAGTTCCCTTCTTCCCAGGGTGTCCTTTAGGACCTAGAGGGAGGTCTGATACAAACCAGAGGGCAACTGGTAAGAGTCCACATGCATAAGGTATTAGTTACAAGTCCTTTGGTTATTAAGTCACAGAATTACCAGAAGAAAGGAGGTATGGCATGTTGATTGGTTCACATGACCCAAGCAGAAGATGGTTCTTCTTCCTCTTGGGGAAGGATCCTGATTTCCCTGCTTAGTCCCATGCCAATCCTTGAATCAATCAGATGGATGGGGAAACTGATTGGCTCAGTCTTGGTCATGAGCCCATTTCTCTGACAGGAGGATGAATAACTATGATGAGCTGCTGGAACCCAATCTGGGATGGAGGAGGCTGACAATAAAGGGGATTGCTCTTCTTGCAGACAACTAGGTAAATGTCCAGGACGTTTTCTATTGCTTTTCTTCTATTCCATGCCTCCCTTCTTTGTCTGGGCTACAATATGTCAGCCCAAGTAAAGTTGTGGCATAAATCTCTGGTGATTTTTTTTTTAACAATCCCATTTCTTGTTTCCCTACCCAGAATGATCCTGAGTACCCCATCCCACTGGGTTGTCTTTTGCAGTAGGTGTCCATATTCTGTCTCAGGGCTTCTTAGGTCAGACCCTGTTCTTGGCTCAGGCTTGGAGATCTCAAGTGGTGTCATTAGAAACTATGCAGGATTGGAGAGGGAATTAAGCCCATAGGGTTTCTAACTGTATGGCCAAGTTTGGAATTTTCCATTCAGCAGAACTTTACCTCTGGTAAACATCTGGTAGGACCTGAATTCTATTGTGATTCTGTGTTCTTTTTTTTTTTTTTAGAGTTGGGAGGGAGGGGGCAGTGGGAGAGGGAGAGAGAGAATCTTAAGCAGGCTCCACACCCAATATGGAGCTGGACGCAGGGCTTGATTTCACAACCCTGAGATCATGACCTGAGTCAAAATCAAAAGTCAGACACTTAACTGACTGAGCCACCCAGGTGCCCTATGATTCCATGTTCTTTTTTCAACGTTTGAAGAACAACAACATCTGTAGTTTTGCAAAAGTTCTTTCACAATTTTATGAGTGTGTGTAAAAGGCTAATTAGCACAACCACTGGCCATTTCTTCATCTGTGTGGTACCACCAGGCCCAGGAGTATATCACCCCCTATGAGCCCCAGACAATGAGACAAGGCAGACAACCACCTTGACAGGACTTGGCATTAGGAATTTCAAGACCCTGCCTTCGAGCTTTGGCGAGGAAGCCTACTCTTCTTGATGGGCAAGGATGATGTTTTGGGGACTTTCTAAGCAAAGTACATTTTTTTTAAAGCAAAATATATATATATATATTTTAAAGATTTTATTTATTTATTTGACAGAGAGACACAGCGAGAGAAGGAACACAAGCAGGGGGAGTGGGAGAGGGAGAAGCAGGCTCCCCGCAGAGCAGGGAGCCCGATGCGGGACTCGATCCCAGGACCCTGGGATCATGACCTGAGCTGAAGGCAGTCGCTTAACCAACTGAGCCACCCAGGCGCCCCAAAAGCAAAATATTTTTAAAAGCACCTTAAAAGAGAAAACCAAGAAACTTTGAGTAACTATCATGAACCTTTAGGGTAAATGATTCTCTCACTGTTTCCTGCCCGGTGACACTGTCACACAATGATGTATCAGCTGCTCTGCTCCACCCAAGAAGCAGTTTAGAGCCTTGGCCAAATCCCCTCTTGTATTGTTCCAGTTTGTTTTTCATGGTTGATCTTATCTCTCCAAAGGTGTCATAAGCTCTCTGAGGACGGGAAGTCTATCTACTATTTGACTCACCAGGCATGTGGTAGTTCTTGATAAGTCTTCCTTGGCTGAGGAGTAGTAGTTGTGTGTGTATTGGGGTGGGGATAGGGGTATGTATTAGTTCACTAAGGCTGCCATAACAAAGTACCACAGACTGGGTGGCTCAAACAACAGAAATTTATTTTCTCACAGTTCTGGAGGCTGGAGGTCCTATATTAAGGTGCTGCCAGAATTGACTTCTGCTGAGGTCTCTCTTCCTGGCTTGTAGACAGCCACTTTCTCACGGTGTCCCACATGGCCTCTTCTCTTTATGTGCATGGAAAGAGGTCTCTGGTCTTGCTCTTCTCATATGGACATCAGTAGTATCAGTTCGGGCCCCCCACCTTTATGACCGAATTGAACCTTAGTTACCTTCCTGAAGGCCCTATCTCCAAATACAGTCACACTGGGGCTAGCACTTCCACATGACAATTCAGTCCATAACAGGGCGGCAACTACAAGCAAGTTCTCTGAGATTCCTGTAGACCTTATCTGCTGGGGATATTTAAATCGTATGTATAGATGTTTTAATTTGGGGGGGGGTGCTGTTTCCTAACTGCAAATTTCCAACTATTCTGCTGTCATTGCCAGGTCAATGTGAGCTCTGAACTGTGTGTTAGAAATACGACTGCTCTCCAGCACAGTCATGTATTTACATGGGACAGAGTTGAGGTCAAACAGTTCTGGCAGTTATTCAAAGCCTTCCTACCAATAACCTCCTGAAGTTAAAGGCCACTCACATGCCTGACCTGTTGTTCTGGCTTCTCTAAAGCCACATTGCAGCCTTGGCTGATTTTCTGTCCCTTTGAAATATATCTGTATGAGATGTAGGTGTATGTCATGTGAGAGGGTGTGTGGGGAGAGCCAAGTGAGTTAGAAGAGAAGAAGGGGGATCTCTCCCCCTACATTTCTACAGTCTGCTTTCTTCTGATGAGTCTAAATGGGCTTACAGGATTTGATGTGGCCACATGAAAATATGCCTCAGAGAAAGCAAAATGTCAGTGTTTTGAGGCCTTTCCGTTGGGGAGGGTGGGAACACGGTGGTCACTGTGTGTTCTCCTTAGACCATGCAGGGGAAAGGGAAGTATGTGTAAGTCTCTGATAATTCTCTTCTCTTTCTTCCCCTCGTTTTTGTTCTTCAATAAATCACTCAGGACAATCTGCTTCTCTTTAGTGGTGTGTTTCCTAGGGCTCAGCCTTTGTTTGAAATTCTAGAACAACAGAGTTGCAGTAAATATGGTCAACCTACGTGTAATTATGCTGGTATGTCAACTTTGCCCCTCAGAATTGGGTCTACTCTGGTTAACCAGAGGCCCCCCTGACTCAGAAAGGAGACCTCCTGCAGAACCCTGTGGAGGGCCGACCCCGAGCCCTGCATCGGAAGGCGGTAAGCGAGCCCATAATTACCCTCATTGTTTAGGTCGGAGCACAGGAGGGTTTACATTAAAGACCTCAGCTGGCACACACAGTGTGCCTATGGAAAAAATGAACTGGTCTCCTCCTCCTGCTCCTCCATCCCAGCATTGCCTGTCCAAGGGCTTTGGGTTTCACAGACGCCTTCCGTGACTCCACTTTCTGACCACTCCTGATTAGAAGCTTGGATTCCCCCAGGTCCAAGAGGCATCTCAGCCTCGAGGTCTGGAAATGGAGCCATGAGCTGCCTTTTGGGAATCACAGAATTGAGGTCTTGGGAAGGACCTGGAGATGTCCTCAGCTGTATCTCAAACCTTAATGTTCACATAAATCACCTGGAGATCTTGTGAAGCCTGCAGAGTCAAATGCAGCAGTCCTAGGGTGTATAATCTGGAAATATTATTAGGCTGGAAAATCTGCATTTCTAAGAAGCTCCCTGGTAATACCCTGCAGCTAGTTGTTGGACTACAATCCGAGTAACCAGATTCTAAACTAAGCCTTCCATTTTACAAAGAGTAAAAGAGAAGCCCGGAGACCTGAAGGAGTTTGTGGGGCAGAGTAGAGACTTGAACTTTTTTCTCATCCATGGCGTGGTCATGCTCCTGTGCTGGTGCTGCTGGCAGGGATGGGGTGGGTTTTAGCAGAGAATACCCTTCTGTGACCACACCTGGAATCTTGAAGCATTGGCCTCTTTCCCAGATACTCTGGGGTAAATGTGGATCCCCAGAGCACTTGCATGATCCTGCAGGCCTCAGCAACTGGGCATCTGGATGGAAGTGGATCCCTGTGTATTCCTACTTGGTCTTCCAAGGGGTTTGGGAAGGGAGGGTACTTCAAGCATGTTGTCTATTGAGAGATATGTGCGTTCCCTAACCCCGGCTGCTCTGGGAAATGCTAGGTAGGGCAAATGGAATTTGGAAGGGAGTATACATGGTATCATGGTAGAGGGGAATGAGTGTTTTTAGTAGAAATCAGAGGACATGAGGCTTGATTTCTGTCCACACTTTGATGAGACCTTAGGCAAGGGAGTAAACCTCTCCAAACCCCATCAGTAAAATAGCTGCCTTGTGTTACCTGCCTGAACCCAGGGACTAGGCCATGTGCTCTTTTGAAGTTTATTTTGACCTTAAAATTGAAATTGTAGATTTTATCTATCTATCTATCTATCTATCTATCTATCTATCTATCTATCTATCTATC
>NW_023270305.1:53058632-53185913 GCF_011800145.1 Mirounga leonina
ATCTATCTATCTATCTATCTATCTATCTATCTATCTATCTATCTATCATTTATCTATCTATCTGTCATCTATCTACCATCTTTTTCTACCTTTATCTCTGTTAAGGTACTTTGGTATCAGAGCTCTAGCCTTTGCCCTTAGCTACTGGGAGGTGATTTCTAGGCCCCTGAAATGTCCTGCCTGAGAGGAATGTCTTTGTCTGGGGGCTTTGGCCACTAGACAGTATAACAATGTTGATTTATGGTGGGTCTTTGGGAAATGCCCTATGAATTCTAACTTCCAGAGAAACTAAAAACTCAAGGTATTGGCCTGAAGCTCCAGGGAGGGTTGGAGACCAAAGTTAAACCATGTAGGCAGTATGTGACTGGGCCTCAATAAAAGCTGTGGACAGTAAAGGCTTGAGTGAGCTTCCCTAACTGGCAGATACTCTGCATGTATTGTCATACATTGTGGCTGGGAGGAGGTAACACACTGTCTGTGACTCCAAGGAGAGAGGAAAGCTGCAAGCTTTGCATCTAGACCCCTATGCCCTATACATTTTTTCCCTTGACTGATTTAAATTTGTATCCTTTCACCATAATAAAACTGTCATTGTTAAGTATAGCACTTTCCTGAGCTCTGTGAGTCATTCTAGTAAATTATTGAATCTGAAGGTGTTTAAAGGGACCGCCAAATTTGTAGCTAGCCTATCTGAAGTGAGGGTGGCACCTGAACTTGCAGCTAGTATCTGAAGTGAGGGCAGTCTTGTGAGGACTCTGCCCTCTAACTTTGTAGTTGGTTGAACTCTTAACAACAGCAATATGTCTATTTAGTAAATATTCTGGGAAAAACAAATAAATCAACTCCTTTAAGCAAAGCCTGCCTGGTTGTAGAGCAGATCAAGGAGTCTAGGATATTAGTAAAGAGTGTGGGCTTTGGAGAAAGACAGACCTTCAGATGGAGCTGGGCATCCCTACTTATTGGTTGACTTGGGCATGTTACTTAATGTCTCTGAGCCTCAATTTCCCCATCTATAAAATATACTTATATTGTAAAGCATGTTGAGAAGATGAAGTGAAATCATACACATAAAGCACAGGGCATACAGGAAGCACCATGTACATGGTGGTTGTGGTAGTTACTGCTATTATTATTATTTCTGGCTTTATTGGTGGTGTGATTTACATGTTTACTTAATTATATACTTACTAATGTTTTACCTTGTTCAAAATATGTTTGAGTGGCTCACATATGTGGAAATAAGATAGCCTGATAAACTACCAAGAAATAGAAAAGAAAGTGATCTTCCTTGACTTATGATGGGGTTACATCCGATAAATCTGTAGAAAATTAGAATATTATAAGTTGAAGATGAATTTAATACACCTAACCTAGTGACCATAATAGCTAAACATCATACCTTAAACAGCTCAGAACACTTACCTTAGCCTACAGTTGGGCAAAATCATCTAACATAAAGCCTATTTTATAACAAAGTATTGGTTATCCCATGTAATTCATTGAATACTGTACTGAAAGTGAAAAATGGGGTCATTATATGGGTACAGAATGGTTGTTAGTGTATTGGTTGATCATCCTTGTGGTCGCATGGCTGACTGGGAGCTGTGGCTGCCTGCCACTGCCCAGCCTCACGAGAATGTATTGTGTTGCCTCTCCCGAGCTGAGGAAAAAGATCAAAATTCAAAATTTGAAGTATGGTTTCTACTGAATGCATATCACTTTTACACCATTGTAAAGCTGAAAAATCATAGGCTGAACCATTCAAGTTGGGACTGACTGTGTGGGGTAAATGGCAGTGACAGCTGAAGAAGTGATCCCTCCTTTTGTGGGTCTCTGGGAGGGCCAGGTCTGGCTGAGGGGTAGGCTGTGAGATTGGGCCTGCTCATCTACGACCAGGAGAGCTGCCACCAAAGGCATGGTGACATGTCGTTTATGTCAGCGTAGTGGAAAATCTTGTGGGGGCCAAGAGTTAAGAACAACAGCTCCTGGCCTGGAGAGGAAAAGAGAGGCAGACTTGCATCTTTGGACTCGTTTGGTCATCCTTGTAGCTTCTATATGTTTCTATTTGGTAAATAGACTGTTCATTAAGAGAGGTATGAGTTGTGCTATAAAAAGCCGGGAAGAGAATAGAGGTGACATCCGTGTTTGGAAAACTTCTATCTTCTTTCTTTTCCTTTTGTCACCTCTGGGCGTTGCCAAGTCTCTCCAGAGGCTATACCTTTTCTCATTTCTATATTTTTATTACTTGATAACTAAGAAGTTAACTGATAAGGGTTTTAGACACTGCTCGTTCCAAGAAGATTTTGTTTTTGATGGAAGTGGAGAGGGGTCTCCTTCTGAGGCAAAAGAATAAAACTGTAGTGATAAGAAAGGGTGATAAACTCTATTGATAAAAGATGGTGAAACTTAAAAAATAAAACAACACTACTGTCCCCATACTCTCACATCCAATCCTGGAGAGCTGCTACTGAAGAAGCTCTTAAGTGAGCATTGCAGAACCCACAGATAAGAGCAGAGTCCAGAATCACAGCTCTGAAATTGACTAGCAGACCACTTCTCTGTGCCTCAGTTTTCTTTTTTTTTTTAAATTAATTTTTTTTCATGTAGTGTTCCATGATTCATTGTTTGTATATAACACCCAGTGCTCCATTCAATACGTGCCCTCTTTAATACCCAACACCAGGCTAACCCATCCCCCCACCCCCCTCCTCTCTAGAACCCTCAGTTTGTGCCTCAGTTTTCTTATGTGTAAGATGGGGATAACAATAGTATCTACCTCATAGGGTTGCTGGGAGGAATAAATGACCTAATAATATAAAGGACAATTAGATTTTGGTGGCCAGTGGTGTTTTAATAAAAACAAAGACACCATATTAGTGTAATTCAGTTTTTGATCACAAAATACTTGAAATTGCACAAGTTGACCACTGGCATCTTGGGGTCCCTCAGAGTTTTAACAAGTTGGGTGGGAGTCAGGCAGAACAGAATAAAAATTTGGAAAACAATGTTCTTTTGTGATTCATCAAGTCTGATTAGCAGTTGGAATGTGCACGGATCTTATTTGGTTAATAATGGAAACCAACATTCTCTTGCATTTGGCAATGATACATTGAGGTGTTGGGGATGAGTAGGCCCTGGTTTGATGGCAGGTCCAGATTTCCCCAGCCTTGTCTTTGACCTTGAACTTCAGTTGCTGGATCTTGAACCAGAACACAATTGAAAGAGCATAGTGGAGAGAGCTGGGGAACAAACGTCAAAACTGAACTGTGGGCCTGGATTAATCAACAGCTTCTGTGAGCCTTGGTTTCTCCATCTCTAAAATGAACACTACAAAACTTCCTTCATAGGAGGACTAAATGAGATGATGCACTTGAAATGTTTTGGAAATGATTAAGGATAAATGCAAATGTTTATTATTGTTTTGTCCTTGAAATGTATTGACTTAATGTCGTTGCTTCTAGAAGGAGGCCCAGAAGGGTTCAGTGCCTTGCCCAAGATGAATTAGAGGGAGGATGCAATGTGCCTTGGGGCTACAACTGGACTGAGTTTAGCAATCACCTCCCACACTTGTCCAGCATGTGGGCTCAAGTGTCTGCTGATCGGGAACACACTTGCATCTGTGGGTTTTTTTTTTTTTTTTTTGTCCGCTTGGTTGAATTATCAGGGTCTTTGCTGTGTGTTGGATTAGGTTCCATTCTGTGTCTAATCACCGATTAATTTTGTGACTCCATTAAGTCATGTAGGTCTGGTGTCTTCATGAAATGGGTAGCCTTGACTCTCCCTGTCTCAGAGGGAATTTGGAATATAAAGGATTGAAAGTATAAAGCACTCCTTGGAAGACACTTCCATTCTGGGAGCAGGATAGCATCATGATTAAGTGCACACTCCTGAGTCAGGTGCTCTGACACTGACTACCAAGTCACTTAACTTCTCTATGCCTTGGTTTTCTCATCTGAAAATTGAGGATAACCCTGCTAAATTGGGATTGTTGTATGGATTAAATGACGTACTAATCTAAAGAGCTTCAAATACTGCCTGGCCCCGCCAGGTGCTCTGCAAGAGTCAGCTGCTGTAGAGTAGGGCCTGTCCTTTAGGTCTCCTTTGAAGGTAAGATTCCTACAGAAGAAATCAATAAAGGCCTGTCTGGGACCCCTTGGTCCTTATTTTTCTGCAGTATTGCCCTGTAAGGCACTGATAAGGGGACAATTGGCCAAGTGTTCTGCCAATCTTTGTAAAAAAGTGTGGGGGGAAATGTTTAAAGATAAATTCCCGAATGTCAACCCTTCTCTATTTCTTCATAGAGCCTGAAAAGCAGATTTGTATTTATATGAACTTATGGCGAAAGAGGTCGTTAGTGGCTAAATTAATGCATATAATGATTTATTCAGTGGTGCTTGCCCCATCTCAGTCAGAATCTCCTCTCATGTTTTAGAACGGACAGTCATGCTATAAGGTTGGTCAGTTAGTCTACTTTTATTCATAGTCTGTCTTCCCAAGGCTGAAAGAATTGCTGTCTGTTTTCTGACCTGTTCTTCAAAGTTCAGTGCAGACAGGTAGCTGCCCATTTTATATACCGGGAGCCTGAGACCCAGAGGTACACTGATTGGCCATTTTCCCCACAAGTGCTGATAATGGTTGTGTTATTTTGAAACTAGTTGGGACAATTTTGGACACTTCTTACTGGATAGAAATCCTACTTGGAGGAACTTTGTAGGGTTTTATAGGAAAGCATGCTGGTCTGGGCCTGTTTAGAAAGGTTCAATTTTATTCATTATGATTGTTTACAGGAAAATTCAATCAATATGACACTTCTGACACAGTGTCACCCAAAGAATACCAATGTTGATGTAACATAAAACACTGTTCAGATGCCTGGGGTCCCAGCTTGGTCCTGGAGCTGGACCTGCCCATATCAGGTTTGGGTGTCCTTGCTAAGCTTAGAAGGAAAGAAAACAGAACCAGATGAGCAGGATCACCAGGAACTCCGGATTCATGTGTATGCAAGAGCTGCTGGGGGTGTGTGCCTGGCGGTTTGCTCCTGGTGCAGCAATGAAGTTCCTAAGAAAGCTTTGCCTTACTCTATCCTCTCTCCTAGAATTGTTTTTATTATTGTTCATGAAGAAAAGAGTTATTTTTTTCCAAACACAGGTGAAATTTGTCCAGTGAAATTCAGTGCTTTGGGCCAAAGGGGAAGGAAATATCATCCTAGCCATTTCTTATTTACAACTGTAGTTAAGGTCTGATGTATGTCATTGTCTAGGGTATGGCATGGTGCAATATTCTTGGAAATTGTGGGAACATTAGGTATGAGGCTTGGCATTTTAGATCCAGGAGCTGTGTCAACATTTGGGCTGTGGCATTCTCTTATCTGTTCACTCAGTAAATTTTTTTCTTCCCATTTACTCCTCATCCTTTCTGGAAGAGATGCATCCTTTCTAGAAAAGAATGTTTTGGAACATCTGAAGATCTTGTAGTATATGTGGTGGTGGGCTACCCAGCTTCTGCTTCAAGGCCAAGAGTGTTGGCTGTGGCTGATTGACAATTGTACTCTCTTGAACCAGCCCTGGAAGAAGGAAGCTGCCTTGCCCAATCTTACTCCCTTTCCTTTGGGGGCTCCCTGCATCTAATTATTAGTTGACTTGAGAATAAAAAAGCCTGGCTATGTTGCTTTAACTTGGGACAGTTCACAAGGACATCATAAGTCCAGAGCTCCCTACGGGATTGGCTGCGGTCTTTGCTATGTACAGCTATACCACAGCTCAACTCCCCAGCCTATCCATTTCTGCTTTCCCCTTTCTCTTGCAGGTATCATTCCCAAGAGTGCTTCCTAATTTGCTCTGCACCCAAATCTTTGTCAGAATCTGTTTCCAGGGAATCTGATCTGAGGTAGGTTCTTTGGAGCCATGATTAGGGATAAAGTGGTGGCACTGGTCTCTGACTCCATCTTTTCTGGAAATGTTCCCCAGTCATTTCTTTCCTACCATGATCTTGGAGGCAGGGACTTCTGAACCTGTCTAGGTCAATACTGTGTACACACATATATGTGGAAAATCTGGAAGGATATCCACTAAGAACAGTTATTATAGGAGAGGAGGCGAAAAGTGAATTTCTATTTCAACTGTATAAACTTCAATATTATTTAAATATTAAAATGAAAATGCATTAATGTATCACCTGTATAATTATTTTATTTCTTGCTTATTCGTTGTCCTTAGTATCTGAGGGTGACCATCACACCAGCCCATGTACTCACCACCCCACCCTCGCCCTTCCTTCCTTCCCACCTCCCTCTGTTCTGTTGAGGCCATGTGTTGCTGGTCCTCCAAGTATTTAGTGAAGGGGCTGTGATTGGATGAGGGATGCGGAAGTGGGGATGACTCCCAACCATGGGGGTCAGCTTCCTTCACCTACTTATTGAGATGAGTCAAAGCAGTGTGATGCTCTATACCCTTTATCATGATGGGACCCTCCTACCTCAGTGTTTGAGGAAGTGTTTGCTAGTTTGTTATAGCAAGTAAGATAACTGGAAAATATCTCATGTGGTCAGGAAAATACTTACTAATTACCATTGTTTTACCGTTATTATTATGATGATGTTGTTGCTATGTTTCAGTTTGGCTCACTAGCTCTGAAGTTTTTACCAGAAGGGCTTCCCTTCCTGCCTCTGGAATTCCATGTTGAAGCAAGAGAATTTAGTGTAAGCTGAGCATTGTGCTGGGTGTCTGTCCCTCCAGTTTCTTCAAGGGGTAAAAGACTGTGTGGGGTCCCTGGTCTGCTGATGAGGAATGTTTAGGAGGAGGGAGCTGGGGAAAGCTGTCCTTCTCCCTGAAAATTTCCTTCAGGGTTTAGGGCTACTTCTTTGGCCTTATCTATAATGCAAGGTGTCAGAGACTGATTCTTTTTCACTGGGGCAAGGACAAATTGTTTACACTTTGGGGAGGGGGAAGAAAGGTGAATCATACCCTCATATACCTCCCACCTCCCTCTGTCTACCCTCTGTGTGAGCCCCAGGTTTCTGTCCCTCTCTTTCCCAGGTAGCACTGGGCACAAGATGTCAAAGGACAAGGATGCTGCGGAAATTGAGCCTGTTAAAATAACTTACCAGTTCAACAGTATTCTCCCAAATGGAAACCCAGATCCTATACCTTGTTCTGAGAAAACTTACCCCCCCACACACTTGTCTCAGTTTATTCATGTGGGACATTGAAGAAGTCAGATAGAAGCTGGAGGGATGGGGTGTCTGTTTGCAAAATGAGACCTGGGGCAAATTCTTATACCTGTCCTGCCTCCCTCACAGTGCTTAACTGGATTAGTGGATGTGGCTGTGTAAAGCAGAATGTATGTAAATATAAGATAGTCATCAATGAAAAATATGGTTTATTTGCTTTAAATAAGCTCTTCAAATAAATGTCTTCCTGGAGGTCAAATGCTATAGTGCAGCATTACCATGATAGGTAGATGTGGATAAAAAGAGGCTATTTTGCTCTGGGGCACTGTTTTCCAGATGTGTTCCAAGGAACCTTAAGCACAGAAGATGTTGCTTTGAAAAAAGGCTTGCATGTATTTGTGTGTGTGTGTATGTATGTATGTATTTGTGTGATTAACATGTTCGGGAAATAATACATACAAATTTGGGAGGAGGGGAGCTATGAAAACGAATTCATATATTGAAGGAGAATATAGATAGTAAGTTATACAATTATTAAAAAGGCTGACAAATGCTACAAACATGATAGAATCTAGAAACTAATATAATATTTTATTTATTAATTACTTGAGATATTTCTACGATATTTTTCTTCTATATTTTATGGCTACACATTCTTTGTTCACCTCTTCATATGACAACAATTTTGTAATATTTTTGACTGAGAGAATAGAAAGATAATTTAGTTTTTCTCTAACATGGTTGATGGAAATTTGTCTTTTACTATTGATAAGTAAGAAAATGTTAACTTTGCCACTTGTTATTGGTAATGTCATGTAAACTTTTAGGTTGTTGACAAATTTGGGACAACCTCTATCAAGTTTCCTTTGTGAGCTTCAAGATTTCAGGATGTTTCAAGTTTTCTGATGTAGTAACTCATCTGGCTCTTTACATCGATAACTCTCATTAACCTACCCAGGTCTTGGAAGGACCCTGTCTAGTGAGGGGCCTTGATACTTAAGCTTCACCCACTTCAAAGTAACTTTACCCCTTCCCACACCCCAAGTATTTATTTGGAAAAATTTCAAACCTACGGAGAAGTTGAAAGACTAGTGCAATAAACACTTGTATACCATTAACCAAGATACACCAATCAACCTTTTACCACATTTGCTTTACTTCTCCCCCTTCTGCATCTACACACACACACACACACACTTCAGACTATATCTTCTAGGAACAGGTCATTTTCCTACATAACTACAATACCATTTCCATGTTCAATAAATGTAACATAGATATAATACTGTCTAATGTATACCCCATACCACGTTTACATGTCCCCTATTCCATCTAAAAATTCTTTGTAACCTTTTACTCCCTTCCTCTCCCCTCCCTTCCCCTTTCCTTCCTTTTCTTCTTCTTTCCTTCCCTCTCTCTTCCTCCTTCCCTTCTTCTTTCGTTCAGCTCCTCTATCCTTTTGTCATGTCTCTGTTAATTTTTGTGTACTACCTTGCTTTCTGGATTAAGATATTCCATTATCACATGGTACTTTTTAGCTTCAGACCTAGAATCAGTCATTTGCCCCAAGGAATTCTGTTCAAGGACCCTTTACAAAAAGAAAATACCTGCTAACATCTCATGGTTGTTAGGACATCACACTCTGTAGGGTGAATACCATCCTGTTCAATCTGAATCCCTGTGCCCTTCTCCCCTCCTTTGTGAGTCATGTCCTTAGGCTAGGTACTTAAGTAGCAGGGAAGCCACTGGTGCCCATGATACCTGGAGACTTTTTGTCAGGTATTACACAGATAGAACTTGCTCCATGGAATAAAGCTGAACCTACACACCTGTTAACCTTCTCTTGTCTACTCCTCCTGTAGTTGGGGGAGTGAGAGGAGGGGAGGGTAGACCAGAGAGATAGCCTATAAAGGAGGACGATGTTTCTGGAATTTTTCTATATCCAAACACTCCCCCTCCACACACAATGGCTGAGCCATTGTTTAAGGTCCTATCTGGTGTTATCTCTTACAGCTTCAGTATCATGTGTTTGAAAATCTTGGGAGTCAGTCTTCATCTGTGTCTGTGGGGCTTCTTTATGGTGGAAACTCATGAAGAATAACAAGAAGATTTGCCAAGGCCCCCAGCTGAGAGTTTAGATATTTTCCAGGAAGAGCAAAAAGTTTCCCCCTAGAACCCCTGGGAGGACAGCTTTGGAAACCTGAGAACACACCCTGAGCTAAGGAGAGCCAACAGGCCTGGGCCCTATGGGGGCAACTAAGGTGATACAACTAGGGTGCCTTACATGGACTTGCTTCCCTAGAGTCACTTCAGAGTCATTAAGCTTCTTTGGAGAACTAC
This sequence comes from Mirounga leonina, assembly GCF_011800145.1. Lineage (NCBI taxonomy): Eukaryota > Metazoa > Chordata > Mammalia > Carnivora > Phocidae > Mirounga > Mirounga leonina. The sequence goes on from NW_023270305.1 coordinate 53,068,141, forward strand.
CCTTTGAAAGAGCTCCTATGTGGGGCTGATTCTATAAAGGTGGTCCTACCCAGAAATCAGAGGGTCAAATGAGCTGGCTGAGGAGATAAGGAACCCTGGGGATGTCATGCAAGTATTTATTGGCATGCCCAGGAGAGGCCCTAGGGAGGCACTGATGAAGTGAGAATGGAGGTGGCCACTGCTGAGAGCTGCCAGGTGTGGGGACAGGACAGGAGAAGCCGCTCCAGCTGCTGCCACAATTAGGAGCTTACCCTGAGACCAGGGACCCTGGCAGGAAGCCCTTCCACTAGAAGCAGAATTTCCCATTTTTATTCTGCCTGGGCAAGTGGTTAAGGGAGAAAAAGAGTTTTGTTGCTATGGCTTCCGTGGGGGAAGGTTAGTCCAAGACATCATTAAAGGTAGAATTATGACCACTCAGCAACAAACTTCACAGCACAGATTGATATCCACTGAGAAGAGTTGTGCTCCCCACTCCTGCCTGGCCTCCAGTTGTAACTGCTTTTCCTTTAGCTCTCTGGGGCAGCAGGATGTGGCAAGAGTCTACAGACCTGAATAAAGCTCCTAACTCTGCTGCCAATGGGTTATGTGTCTTGGGCAACTTCTCTGAGCCTCAGAGGATATTGGACTACATCATTGTTTCTCAAAGTGCCATGCTGGGGCCACCTGTTACAGTTGTATGTGTGTGTTTCTGGGTGGCTTCTAGTCCCCTTACACCAAAGCAGAGTCTCTGGGACTGGGTCACAGGCTCTTCTGGTGATTTGGTGGCCACCACTAGGCTAAAGAGTCCTAGTTGTCTCTCCATTTTGATACTTCTTTTCAGCAGTAACCCTTTGCCTTGACCTTGGGAGAGCTGAGGTTTCTGTAGGGAGGAGGTGCCCTTTATTTAACTGTATAGATTTAAAAATCTGTTTCAGGGAATGACTTAGAAGAACCTGAGAGTATAAGGGGGAAGTTACTGAGCAGGTGGTACAGGTTAGTGTGTGGTGTGAGGTGTTCTTTGTGCTTGTTTCAGGAACTGATGTAAGTTCTTAAACTCTGCTCATGCCAAACAAAAGTATGAAGACTTATTTATCACTTTTCTGGGGAGTTGTCTCTTCTTGTTCTCCTCTGTCTAGCTCTCTTAATTCAGCTGCTGTCTAGGGCTTGCACCCAGAAGAGCTAAATTCTTCCTTCCATTTTCCTGGGAAGACTTACTGAAATAACTTACTATGTTGACCAAAGAAGTGAGACCAGAAGCACGGAGATGAGGAAGGAGGCCAGCAAAAGAGTCACATTTTAAAATATGTGCAATACTTATTATAATTGTTTTGTGTACCCTTATGGTGTATTAAAAGATTTCACACTCTATAAGGTCTGGCTTCCAAACTGAATATGATATTGTCTTGTATTCAGGTTGCATATAAAAGTAGCTGTAACAGCTTAAAGAGCTAGTCTTAGGAGGAGACTCACGGACCAACATTATGCTTTATGCTTATGAGCTTGAATTTGGATATTTTAATACACTGGGGTTGATAAAGTCATCAAAAATATCATGGCAAGAAGCCAAATCCTAAAGGGAGGCCATTGTCTTAAAAAAGGATTAACATTTATAGCTTGTATGGGAACATTAGTTCTGCTCACCCAAGACTACAGAAAAGGTAGTTTTGTTATACAGAAATGTGTGACCTGTATGAATTGCTATGAAGTACTGAAGTACAAAGAGCGTAGCCAAGTGAGTGAGATATCCTGCTGAATAAACTTATGGCTATCCAAGTTTTCCTTGTATAATTTAGAAATTTATTTATTGTTAGCTAATGTCTGTAGATTATTACCAGCTGCCTATGAGATAAATTTTAGGTATACTCTGTTCTGTGGGGTCCAGAAGATATGAGTTTGGATCAAGAAGTGGGCATGATCCACTTCGACAATGAGAGGTACTATTTGGAAGAAAGAAATAAGATTGTCCCCTGCCAGTGATGCTTTTATTTTCATTCTTCTTAATTTTTCAAAGATCATGCATGGTGAATCCAAGGCCAAAGCTGTAATTCATTTCAGTATCCTGGGATCTTATCAAGAGAGCCAAGGAGATTCAAGTTCATTTTAAATTGTGAGGCTCATATTCTCAGCCCCTTATGTCTCCTATGTGGCCATTCCAGTGTCCACCCATGAGCAGTCTCTTTGCAGCTGACAACCCAGTAGCCAGCCAACTGGATGCCAGCCTCTATGGGTAAGTGGACTTCTATGCCAGCCCTCAGTTTCAGCTCCTGCTGCTTTCTCCCATCCAGTGAGTATACTGAAATAAACTGTTCAGGTGGAATGAAAATATCTGGAAAGAGGACAGTTAATATGAGCTCATGAAAGAGACTGCAGAAGGGAAAGCTCTCCGAGATGTACGCTAGTGGTAGGAGCAGTAGTATGGGGTGATGTTCATCCTGCCAGGGTCGGTATTTCCACGTGGAACCTCTTAATTTGGGTTTAATGTGGTTAAAATATTTTGCATATTACTGTTCTTTATTTCAAAATTATAGCTACTTTAAAAAATAATAGTTCTTAAAAATTTGCTGGGCTTTCCATTTATTTTTTAAATTATAAAGGACACATAACATTACTGGTAGTTTGAGAAGTAAGGATAAGGGAAAATAATCACTCATAATCCCTAACACAATTATTATCTTTGTTTATTCCCTTCCAGTCTTTTTTTGTAAGTATGCTTTTATCTAGTTGTAACCACAGTGCAATACAATTTCTAGTCCTTTTCCCACTTAGCATTTGTCACTTGCATTTTCCATGTTGCTATATGGTCTTTATCCTCCTAATGGTGGTATGATGGTCCATTGTAGTGTATCATAATTTACTTACCCATTTACCTATTGTTATCATTTTGATTGCTTCCAATTTCCCACTGTTATGAAGCATATTGTGATAGGCATCTTTGTGCATATTGTTTTCCCGTATTTTTGTTATTTGTTGCATTTTTTAAAGTGTCATTCAGGAGCTAAGATATTTACTCAACAGTGGGAATCACATTTGAAGCTAATGGGGAAATGGGGCATTATTTAACAATTACAGTGGGAAAATAGGGCATCATTTAACAATTTGTTGGGTCTTCACTATTCTATAAATTGAGGGGGAACATGCAGCATTATGGTATTAGCACAATCATAGATGTTTAGACACCTTAAAAGTACCTCTGATTCATTCAGAGGTCTTGGGGTGTTGTTAGGACTCTTCTGTCCTTAGCAACATGATTAAGTACTTTAGTGGTGGTCTTCATTGCAATTTCAGAGCCATATGCAGATACACAAGAACCTATGTGGAAGGGTGACAAAAAATCAGCATATTTTGGTTAATATCCTGCAGGAAGGATACAAGTACGTGATATCCTATTTATCTGGACTTCACCTAAAGGTGGGGGTTTGTGGCTGTAAAGCAATACCATTCTTGTAATGTTCAATGTCAATAATATGGTACTCAGTGAGCATCCAAATGAAGGCTGTGATCCTTTGCTTAATACTTCCGAGGCACTGAATGTATTGGTCACTCACATGCCAAGTATAGGCTTGTAGTTACAGTGACATTCTTGATGTTTTTTCATCATTGCAAAAGTTTTCTTTAATGAAATGTGTTTAAGACTAACTAGAACGCTTTTTCTGTCTGTTTTCTTGACTCCTGAACTTCATTCCCTCAGTGTGAATATGAAAGGGTAAGTTTTGGGAGGCAAGAAACTAGGGTTCATGTTGTTGGGTCTCTGCAAGCTAATAGCAGGGAAGAAAAATAAGCATTGCATTTTTTTTTTTAATGGGGGAAAAATCAGGAAAAAGGCATGCATAAAGGATTTATCCTTTCCATGAAAACATTGATTAATGAAATCTAGTATGAACGGGGTGTCATGCCCTTTAAATATTAGATTTCATTACTTAGTGGATGGTAGGCTTCTGAAAAGGGATATTCTGCCTCTGCTGGCTTTTTAGGGACGCAAATGTTTCATGCCCTTGCAGTGATCAAGGATGAAATGTCTCAGGTAACCGAATCACTGGATGGGGTGAAATATTGTGCTGGACAGATGTGTTGTCAGGAAAGGGCTTTTGCCGATAAAAGGGACAGCTGCCCTCAGGATGGGGTGGGGTGGTGGGGAGTCAAGCAAGAGGGAAGGAAGTATGCAAGGGAAGGTGACCCAACCACACGAAGCTAGTCTCTCGAGCCCCCAGCTGGGAAACTCCACCAGCTTGCTAGCTCTTCCGGTGCTAGCAGAGCTGGCCAGACATCTGGCCTCTGTTCTAATTAAAGTGGGCAACCAGTTTGGTGGCTGCAGTGAAGGAAACAGCAAAATCCTGATGGCTGTAGGGTCACAAAAAGGCCCTACATAATTCTCCAAGACTGAGGCTTTACCAAATTGTATCCATTTCCGAAGGGCCATACAGTTTAATTCCACTTAGATTTATTGAGTGCCAGCTATATACAAAGCCCAGACCTGGCCCTCAGGAAGCCCTTGTTTACTGGGGAAGGCAGACAAGGGGACAGCTGACTACAGTATCAAGAGAAATGAATTAAACGCCATGTTAGGGAGACATGCAGGGTTCTGCAGGAGTGTGGAAAAAGGAGCAATCTATTCTTATTGAGAGAATCTGGGAAGGCCACCTGGGGGAGTTGACATTTGCTCTGAACTCGGAATTTTGGAGTTAGGTTCTAGGCAAACATTCTGGAGGGTTGCCATGAACAGAGAAACAAATTCCCTATATGGAATTTCCCACCCAGAATTCTCCCCTCTCTTCATGGGACTGGGACAAAAGACTCATTCTAGTACAGTCACAGAATTTCTCACATCTCATGGGTGGCAGCTCAAGGCCCTGTGACCTCTAAGACTAGGATTTAGACAGAGGCAACAAACCAAGAGCGTGGCTTTTCACCCAACTCGAATTGTTGGAGAAGGATCAGTTTGGTGCCTCGGTATCTGGCTTATGTTTATGCCCCAAACAATGCATAAGGTAGCCTGTTACTATCAGGAATGATTAAGCCCAATCTTCCCAGGTTATCTCCTGCTAGGTAGTTAACCTGCTCTTGGCTCCATTGGTGGCATTGGCTACAGGCAAAGTGAGAGCTGCCCATCTCCATGTAAATGAGCCAGTTGGAGCTTATTTGTTAACTATTTTCTTTCAGTGTCCCCTCTGATATTCCTCTTCCATCCCCCTCTTCTCTCCAAGTGCCCAGTGATTGGTTGGCAAGACTGTGCCAGGGATCCAAAAAACTCTGATTTGATTTTTGTTACTGAAGGCAAAAATGATCTGCTATGTATATTTTATAAGAAAATGTGTTTTGTTTATAGCTCTACAGTTAGCCCTCCTGCCCCCCCCACCCCCGCCCCCACCTAATAAGCTCATGTCAGAGCTCTGAAGTAAGTTTGCCATAATGGTAGCCTAAAGGACGTATTTTATAAAAATGAAAAATGAACATATTATTTATATATCAATAGTGTAAAAAACATTGATCAATGCAAAGCAGCCTGATGTTTTGTTTTTCTATTTCCCCTCAAACCTTCTTTTGCCTTCCCCTGATTTCCCCTCCCTTCTTGCCCCAGGAGCCTGTGACACTCCTAACATTTAGGAAGAGAGCCTGTCCCGGTCACTTTGTGCTGGGATTCAGTGTTTAATACAGAGCCTTCAACGGCTGAGCCTCCAAAATGACTCTCTGACAGCCAGCCATTAATTACCATCATCCGCGTCTAATTCATTCATCCCTCTCCCTCTCATGTAGAGGGACAGCTAGGGCTGAGGGCACTCAGGGAAATGTAGGCATGATTCCATGTTCTTTATGCAGAGAGGGCTGCCGGAGACTTTGTTGGATGCAGGGGCTTTAATTGAATTGGCTTGCCAATAAAGCTGTTGTCATTCAGTAAGTGAATTTGTTGTACTACTCGAACCACAGCTGCTGCAGACAGCCCGGAATTTCCTGAAGGCAAGCCAGACCCTGGGCTTGCCTGGGTTCAGCCTTTTTGATTGATCTCAAAGGCCAGGCATCGTGTGTCCTCCCCCCCGCCTTCCCGTGCCCCCTCACCGGTGGGGCTTGGTTTTGGCATCCATTTGGATGGCAGCGAGTTGCGGAGGCAGGATTGAGCAGGAACCTGGTGAGCCCTTGGGTGTGACCTTAGGGGGTCTCATAGGGAACAGGGAACCCATAGGAATGTTAGAGATGTAATTGGAGGGTAGGAAAGCCTTGCCCACCACAATTGGATGTTTTTCAGTCCCTAGACAGCTGCTGCCCTGGGCTCCATCAAGCTGGCCATAAGAGGTTATCGCTTCCCATTGTAAAAAAGAAATTGAGAATATGACAGTTAATATATTTGTAAGAGCCTTGTTTAAGAGGTCGGGCGGTATGGAGGAAATACCACAGCAGTAGAACTGGCATTTGTTATTGGGAGATCGTTGGGCCAGAAATGCTCTACCTCTCCCCACAGTTGATAAAACATAGCAAGATTGGCAGGTTGTGTGATTTATGATGGCTTTAAAGTAACATCAAGATTAAGGAAAGTTTTTCAAGGCAGTGCAGGGCCATTTTTATTTTCTGTGTCCAAGTGCATGCATGTAGTGGGCTCAAGTAAATGAGTGCAGGACCTGCAGGCAGATTTTCATGTTTTTGGTATCTTTACAACTTACACAGATTGAGATCTCTCATTGAGCTCTTCTTTCAAGGAATTTCTCCCCTTGTAATTTGGAATTCTCTGACCAGTGCCCAGACCTTTTTGGGGAGCCTACTCTCTAACTGTAGGGAGTTCATAGAACAGAAGGATCTCTAGTCTGCCTTCAGTTATTCAAGAATAGAGGATTTTCCAGCTCTTTGCACCTGTTCTCCATAGTGTACCTACCTGTTGGCCATTTCATTGTACCTTCACTGGGGAGTTGGAGGGAAAACACCCTCTAAGTCAAATTTAGTTTTTGTTTGAGTCCTGAAATTCTGACAACTCAGAAACTCTTTAAATTAAACCTATGTATTGTCTCCATTCTTGGCCTGACAAGTGAGAACTGAATTGATATATCACCCACATGGCTCTAAGATTATAAGGAAAGAAAAGATGGGGGTGCACGGGTGAAAAAGACTTTGGGACTCTTTGTCAACATGAATACATGGAGGGAGAGAGGGTGAGGTGGAGTGTATATGGATCCAAGTGTGTGTATACATGTGTGTGTGAGAGAGAGAGCAAGCAAGCAAGAGAGAGAGAGAGGTTACTTTGATGTCTGACTTGGGGGTGAAATAGAGAAAACAGTGTGCTTCTAATTCTAATCCGTAAATCCATTGACCATAACTTTCCCTAGTATAATCATGCCTTGTAGGCTTTTCCCCCAAATCAAATAATGGCAGAAGATGTGATCATGGAAATACAATAATTATAGTTTTGTTTCATGGAGGTGGATTGAACTACCAATCAAATTTAAGGTCCATCTTCTGAAGCTTCAAATTGATGCTATTTTTTTTCCCCAAAATTGGTTAACTCTTAAAGTCATAACTAAATTTTTCTCTTTTCAAATGAGAAGCTTATCTGTCCAAACCACAGATGTTCTGAAACAGTAAGAAAAAGACAAAACAAATTAAAGATATTCCTCCACATGGCACAAGTATGCCTCCTGAGGAAAGGATTTTGGTGGCTGCTCTTCTCTGTTCCCATCACCTGGACTCTTCCTGCGCTTCCTATTCTCTGTCTTCTGGGTTTTGCATCTCCCCGCTCCTTCTCCCTGCCAATTTCCTACTTTGTCTTTCTCCCATATCTCTCAATCTTTTCCTCCTGGTCTCATCCCATCACATGTCAAATTATCTAAGAATAATATTAAAATTTTAAATGGTCTTGTCTTTATATATATGATTTCCTTAATCTGTTTCCCAAAATGATTATTCCTCCTTCATTCATGTTGGGAGGTTTGCACAATTTGTACCCAGTGAAAAGGCTACCAGGACCCTGGTGATTGCTCCCAGATGCTACTTTCCACTAGCTACCGTCTTGGTTGGAAGTCTTAGATCTGTGTTAAACTTTCTAAGGTAATAAATTCAGGGGAACTCAGCTGAGACCAACCCATAATATACTTCATTTTGGGTTTCTGCTTTTCATAATGAGTGCCTTTTTTACTTTTCTTCATCTCCACGTGAACTGGAAATGCTAAGTTGACCATAGTCTCTTGAGGACTTTGCGTCTTGCTCTGACACCTTCAGTGACTTTATCAGAATTTAAGTGTATTAAGGGATCAAGGAGCTTGGCTTTTATGTATGAGGTTCTCAAGGTGTTCTCAGAGCATGTTCCTAAGCCAAGTTCTGATGGTCCCCAAGGAGAAAACTTTCTGTGTGCCAAATGAACACACTTCAGTGTGAAACCTCACGACAAGCCAGCATAATATTTTAATCATTTTCTATCTGTGGCTATGGAAAATGGTTGTGGAAAAAATATAATCAGTATCCTTTGTTCTTCCCCTGCTTTGGTAAGCATTATTTTCACTTCTCTTTCCAAGATTCAGAATTCTACTTTGGTTCCCCTGTTGCTTTTCTTCTCAAACCAGGGTATGTGGGGTGAGGTGGTGGTATGCTGGATAAACCTTGGGGCTGTAGGATCAGCATGGTGATTTTCTTGGAACATTTATTTTACTTTAGAATTTTTGAGGAAGTGTTGCTGTTTGTAGTGGGCATGATGGCTTCAAGGTTACTTCATGGATTTGGAGTACAGGCATCGCAGGCCCTCAGGGCCTGTGGTCCCAGTGGAGTCACCATGGTGTGCTCCATGGCATTGGGAGGTGGTGTTCCTACTGATGATGAGCAGGTGCCTGGGCTGGAGAGGGAGGTCATGACGGCTGCACAGAAGGGACTGGACCCATACAATATGCTAGCCCACAAAGGCAGCTTCAGGCATCAAGGAAGACCCTTATTTAGTCCCATCTGTCACCAACAAGAAAATAGTGGGCTGCATCTTTGAAGAGGACAATATTGCCATCATCTGATTCTGGATACACAAAGTTGAGACCCAGTGATACCCTAGTTTTAGAACCCATGGGAAGCTGGTTGCCCACCAGCTGGCCCACTGAGCCTTTGCACTAACTTACTCAAAATGTGCTGTAAAGTTTCTTCTTTCCAGTAAGGACTAGCTATTGCATTGGCTTCTTCTCCCATAAAAAAAAAAAAAAAATTTTTTTTTGAGGAAAAGTTAATTAGTAGAAAGATTATTATTACATTATGGAGTTGAAGTTTACATTAATTTTAAATAAATTATAAAATTTACATTAATTTTAATAAAATCAGGAAACTTCAAACTTCTGCTTGGGACTTTATATCAACCTCCATCTTGGGGTCCCCAGAAGTATGCACTCTTCTCTGAGTGAAGGGTGGGAAATCACATGACCCTTGAACCAATCACCCTACTGAGTTCCTTATCAGAGCTGAGAAAGATTTATTTGTCTGACTGTGAATTTTAATATCTTTAGAGTATGGATCTTATTGTATGTATAATGTCAAATTCAGTCACCCCCAATATTATGGTGCTAGATATTAGTAGTCGTATTATATACAAGTGTAAGAAGGGGCAAGACTTCAGTCAACTTTAACTCTTTGTGGTTTATGATAATGTCTGGATGTGCATATAGTCAATCCATAGTCATTTGAAGACGTCGTTCGTATGTGGATTATCTCAGCTTCTTAAATTCCAAATTTCCACTTACTAGCTTTCTTCCTATTAAATTAGTTGTGATGAGTTGAAAAGCCATTTAACCAGGATCTTACACATGAAACCTTAGATCAGGCTTAAGGGAAATATGCAGAGTGGGCACTCTTGGCAAAGGCATTCAGTTGATTTCCACAGGGCTTTGGCCCCAGGCCCTGATGTGAAACTCCCGTTCTTGCTGAAATCTGCTGCACCAAGCATGGGCCACATGGGCTTTGTTAGCCCTTCTGGCTGAAGGCCTGGCCCAAAAGTAGGCTAGTAATGTCCTTGGCCCTGTAGCCCCATGCTCTGAGCTTGATCTTTCAATTTTGCCTTTTGAGATGAGAAAAAGCATGGGTCCTCAAGGAAGAGCCAGCGAAGAGGAAATTTCTCTGTAAGGCTAGAGTGGAATTGACCTAAGATGCCCACCTTGGCCAGCCCACTAAGGTAATGGTCCCAGGCTCAGTGGCATGGGAGTGCTAAGAGAGAGAAGTATGAATAGATGAAAACAGAAAGAGCACCAGACCCGGACACTCCACGCTTCTTTACCCTTCTCTCCTCACAGGGTTCTCAGGGAAGAATTCAGGTGATAAGGCAGCTAGCGTGGAGCAGGATGTGGAGGGAAGATTAGTGGAAGATGCTATCAGGTTTCTCCTGATGGCTGAAGTGCGGGACTAGCATTTTGTCCCCACCAAAGGAAGGCCATTGCTGAGAGAGGCAATGATACTATGTACATTGCCTCCTTTTTATTGTTGTTGTTCCTTTTCAGGTTCTTAGATATGGTAAAATGGCTCCATATCAATGGAAGATGCATTGTGTCCCAAAGTGGCATTGGACTATGTGTGTGCTTTCCTGGCATGGCACCTGGTGCTGATGTTTGCACAATCCATGAGGAAAGCAGATTGACAGTGTGAACAAGACTGCAGGAGGGACCATTTATCTGCGAACAAACTGTTTTCTAGTACTTCAGTAGTACCACTTACATACAATTTTAATGTGCTAATGGCAAGTAATTATTATCAGTTAGTGAATCTACTTCAAAGATATAAAATAGCCTTTACCGTTCTCTGGTTCAGACACCTCACTAAGTTGGACTTGCTAGGTGCTTTGAACTGGAGCGGTGTGACGGGAATGTTCTCTTGAATTTTGGTGTTGAGCATGCATGCAAGCAGTGTTCCTTTCTCCAGACGAAAAATAAATGGTAACATTCTGTTTTGGGTCTTGAAACTGCATGACTGAAAACATAAAGGCGACAACCGTGATATGCTTTTTTAATGAGGGCAGAGATGTCAAGAGAAACCAGCCTTCTAGGAACAAAACAATACTCTGTCAGGTGCAGTGGACTTAAGACCTTTTTCTCTCTTGGAATAATGTCCTTAAAAATAACCAAATTTTCCATTCAATAGAAAAATGTTCATACCTCCCTCCCCATCAATATGAATGGTTGTCATCGAATATGGGGCACGAGCAAGCCGTATTGATTTTGGAAATTAAAATGGGAACGTTCAAGAATGTTTTCAAAGAATTATATGGGATTTTAGCCTTCTGAATGGCTTTCTTTTTAGGGTCAGTGAGAGTATTCTTGCTAAAATGTAGCCCATTGCTTTAGAAATAGTTTCCTTAATGTCTTTCCTGTCGCCCCTGCTGGGTCTGTGCAGGAAATGTAAACCAACATACAATATGTGTGTTTATTTTCATGTCCCATTTTATGGGAAATTGGATGGGATATTCCACTGAGGCTTCAGCTATGAACTGTTGACAATATGGGGAGAGCAGGGTAGGCTGTTGCTGAAAGAGTTTGCAAGGGAAAAAGGGGCTTCCGTAACCTTTGTGAGCTACGGGGAAGAGCCAGGCCTGCCTGTAGGAGTTCTGTTACTCAGAGGTGAGGAGGAAGGCGTTCAGTAATGAAACCGGCCGGTGAGTTGCCGGGCCATTAAATGACATCCTCACCAGCCAGCCCTAGTTGACAACACAGTAGGTCTGTTGTGCCACACCTCATCTTGTGGGATGTTATGTCTGGTACTGTGTGGTCTTCCTGCCCCTGCTGGCTACAGGAAACTCAGGATACCAAACACCCAGTCCAAAGTCCACAAGGGGTCATTAACCAGGTGGGGGGCAGAGTTACCCTGAGGACCCCTGCAGGACCAGAGAGGCGATAGATTGTCAAACCAGTCATATACTGCCCATGTGCAGGGGCTAGTGAAATGGAACCTATTCCTGGGATCCTACTGGAAAAGCAATTTAGAAAGTGTCTGGGGAGAGTGGGGCCTGAGCAGGTGTGTGTGTGTGTGTGTGTGTGTGTATTTCCCATAGAAGGTTTGAGATCTCGGAGTTAGGCCCATCTGTAAGACAGCAGTAGGTGTCAGTGGGAAGGCAAGTTCTTCCTGCAGAAGAAAGGAGTTAGTATGTTTGCATTCTAGGCTCGTAAACAGCTGCTGCCTGGACCATCCCCGCAAGCACACTGGGGCTGGAGGCGCTAAGGGCTGCTATTTGCCAGTGCACTGTGACAATTTCCAAGTTGTAGACTGAGTACTGTATAAACTTCCAATTGATTAGGATTTGCTTTGTGTTTCTAAACAAGGAAATTGAGGAGTGTCAAATTAATTTCGTAGTTTTGGTCATTTTTTAATTCCAAGTTGGCCATCCCAGCCTAGATTTGTGCAAGTACTGATGATTCCAGAAAATAGTCGAAGGACGGAACTTGGTAAATAAATGTGTTTATTTTACAAATGGATTCAAGATGAAACACCCAGCACTTCTCCAGGGCATTTTTGTCCCTGCCTGTTCATTTTAGCATCTTGACCAAATGAATTCTCTTCCCTTAGTATAATATTTAAATGGACTTCTGGCGTCTGATGCCTTGCCGGCTGCTCCAGTTCCCTGAGAAAGTCATTTAAATAGACTTTGACTATCTTGCATCTACTATGAAAGCCAATCTATTAAAAATCCTGGTCACTTCTCTCTCTCTAATTTTAGACAAGCCATGTGGAATTATTGGCATTTGAGAAAACTCATCTTATCAGAGCTGAAAGTTTTGGATTTAATTTTTAACAATCTTTTTATTTTTTTCCTTTTTTAGCTAGAAAAACGAACACAAAGTCAAATAAGAAAAGTTTGCCATGAGAAGTTAGCAAGCTGTCAATAGAGATTTCGCTACTAAATGAAACTTTACTTCAGCTTTTTGGGGAAGATTCCCACCTCCCCTTCTCCCAATTCCCAACCTTCTCTCACCCCCATTCTTCCCATGCCCAATATAACAAAGGAAAAGAACCGTGACATGTGTCCTGCCTTCTGGGAATTTGCCATCTGGTCAAGGAGACAAGCTCTACTCATTCAGAGGGTAGACCATGTGTGTTGGGTTGTTTGTCATGCCCAGATGAGGGGTGCAGAGTGGAAAGAGATCATTATGCACTGGTCAGGGACCAGGATGTGGTGGAAGTGGCCTGAAGGGATGGTGAGATGTGGGTATGTGGAGAGCAAGGAAGGAGATGCTGACAGCACAAAGATGGTGAATATAAGTGGAATAGTGACCTCAGAAGAAAGAAGTGGAAAGCAGGGGCACCTGGAGGGCACAGTCTGTTAAGCATCTGACTCTTGGTTTCAGTTCAGGTCGTGATCTTAAGGTCATGAGACCCAGCCCCGGGTCAGGCTCCACGCTGAGTGTGGTGTCTGCTTGAGGTTCTCTCTCTCCCTCTCTCTGTCTCTCTCTCAAATAAATAAATAAGTAAATCTTAAAAAAAAAGAAGTGAAAAGCAAAAGGTAGAACTGAAGGACAGGGACTTGGCCAGTTTGACTGCATCCCCAGAAAGAGGGGGGGCATGCAGAAGAGTGGTAGGAGATGGGGCTGGAAGAGGAGTGTGGGGCCAGGAGGGAGAGGCCTTGGGGTCGGGCTAAGGAGTTTGGATTTTGTGGTGTGGCCAGTGGGATGAGTTGTGCCAAGAAGTGGTGGGGACAAAGGAAATCCAAGGTGGAGACTCCTGTTCTCAATGTTCTTGGGCTGTGCGTGGTGCATATATTAAATCACAATGTGTGCCACCAGGATGAGAATGTCCTAGGGGCAGGAGGCTGAAGCACTCCTCTAAGAGGGGGAGATAGAGAATGCCATAGACTGGGGTTGGCTGGGAAGGTGTAAAGGAAGAGCAGAGTACTGCACGGTGGAGGGAGCAGTAATAAGTTGTACTTAGACCCGTCTTCTACCACAAGAAGATGACTACTAAAGCAGTACTAGGTCCTACCTTGGCAGTCAAGATGTATGAATAAAAATACATTGGTCACCAATTTACTTCCTGTTCCCTTTCTTCCCGTTTAAAATAGTAATTGGTTTTTTCCCCCCAAACAGATGTTCTTAATTTTTTAGCACATTGTGGGGTTGCAGTGTGTGTGTGTAGGGGGCAGCAGCTGGTAATAACATCTTTTATTTTTGATTTTCTGGCTGTGGGTTGGAGTCAGAATGAGGATTTAGAAACGGGGAAGCAGCAACTTGTGGCCCTGGGTTCCGACACCTTGCACCACCTCAGGTAGCAGTTGTCTTGATGAGCCAAACCTGCAACCTGTTGATAAGTCGGTGACGTCTTTATATTACATAAGTTAGACCTGCTTGTGGTGAAGAACAAGAAACTTTCCTCTCCTCCAGTTTCTTTCTCCGGAGGAAGCCAGGGTTAACAGTTTGGTGTTTATCTCTTGTCTTCTTTTCTTTGCAGAGGGTAATACTGTTGACAACTAACTTCAATTGGGGGCTTTCTGTGTGCCAGCCACTTTTCTAAGTGCTTTACATGTCTGAACTCATTAAATCATTTAGTCCATACATTTGTCCTATGAGACGGGTGTTATTACTCTCTCCATTTGACAGATGAGGACACTGAGGCACTGAGAAGTCAAGTAATTTCCTTGGGGTCACATAGGTAATGGGAGATGAAGCCAAATTGATATGCAGTTAGTCTGACTTCGCAGCTGTGCTCTTAGCGATGACTCTATGCTGCCTCCATGAATGTGTTTACTATCTAGCACACACAAGTATAAATTTAGTTCTTACTTAAGAAACTAAAATTTTCTTAAGTAAGTTAAGAACTTAAGAAGTTCCACAATTTGTTTTTTTTTTGGTAAACAGTAAAAGTGTGGATATTTTACTATGTCAGTACATATACATCCACAGTCTTTTTAAAATCTGTAAAGAATTGTACCATCATTTATTTAATAATTCTATTTGTGGCCATTTGCACTCTTTCCAGGTTTTTGCTATTATAAACAATATTGCAGGGACCCTCCCAACAATAGCAGCACCAATAGCTATCAGTAATTCTGAATAGCATACTCACTGTGGATTTTAGTCTAAGCTCTCTCCATGTATGAACTCATTTAAATATGTGTCTTTGTGTAAGTGAGCAAGTATATCTATGGGCTAGATGACTGGAAGTGGGATACTAGGTTGGGGCCAAGTGCATTTAAAATTTTGATTGCAACTGACCACTTTTCCTCCAAAAAAGTGGTAGTTATTGCCTTTCAGCTTTCAACTCAAGACCATTAGGCATTATTTGGAATGCACAGACATATAAGAGAGGGGGACTCCCAGGGGTCTCCAAGGGTGAAGAGACGAGTCACCAGGTGATTGAAGCAGTCTTTCCATGGGCAAGGCTGTGCCGTAGCTGGAAACATTACAGGAGTGCAGAGAAGGTAGGTTTGTGAGGGGCCAAAGGTTTGGGAGAGGCTTCAAAGAGGCTTCAAAGAGGAGGTGGGCTGTATGAGGCCTGGAGGGGGGGCCTCCAGGATGGGATGGGGTGGGGGAGCAGTCCTCCAGCTTCTCTCTCCAGAACAAGAAGAGAAGAACAAGGCTGGAGGAGGGGCTGGTGTAGTTTAAGGATGAGCCATTGAGTCAGTGGGATTGTGGTCTGGCTGAAGCAGAGGGTGAGTGTTGGAAAGTAACAAGCCAGCCTACTGCCAGGAGAAGAGTAGGGTAAGAGTAGAAATGGAAGCCAACCTGTCCTATGTCTAAATTTTTTGAAGTTATACACAAAGCTAATACGTTGCTACAATATGTCCTATTCTTCTGCCTTGACAGAAGAATCTTCACAACCACCTGAAATACGTTCGAATTTAGAACTTCAGCTCCATGGAACATGGCACCTGAAGGTGGTGACTTCTGTTTCTAGATTAGCACAATTCAGCCAGGCAAGCAAGCTTGTGATAATCCGGTGTATTTGCGGCAGTCCCTTTGATTAGTTCTTCACTTCTGCCAGTGCTGAAACATGCTGGTGGTAGGCTGTTTGCAGGAGCAGGATGTCACAGCCCAGAAAAGGTGAGCAGGTGCCCCGGACACACAGAGGTTGGAACTCCCAATCTCTGACTTGAAGCCGAGATGTGGGCATGGAAACATTCCTCTTCGACCTCCGTCCTCACCCCACCCCCAGCCAACAAAGAGAGAAATGCAGGTGTCTGCTGATGACTTCCTGTTCTGCAGTGGAAATGGGCTCCTGTGTTTTTGTTTCACAAACACAGTTAAGGTCTGATTTCAGTGCTGCAATAGGGAAGCGAGGGCGATGGTAAGAAACCCAGAACTTGGATGCAAATGATGGAGCCATTTTTAATTTGTTCAGTGTAATCAGGTAGGGGAAATTCTATCTTTAAATATAACCAACCACTTCGAACCACATATGGAAGTAGCTATGTAAGAAATGCTTGGTGACGCATTGCCAGAGTTGTAACATTTGTACCCTTCAAGGCAAGGACATTGAGAAGTTTCTCACGGTGATGCTAACACATCTGCATTGCACCGTGCGTGCAATTTCACATCATAAATAATGGATTTACAGGCTTACCTACTACTCAGGAATATTACACGTGTGGAATGTAGCTGAATTAATGTCACTGTGAGACCCTTACCTTTCGTCAGGAGGCTTTCTCCGCCATAGGCTGGGACCAGGCGGGGCCAGGCGGGGCCAGGCAGGGCCAGGCTGGGCCAGGCTGGGCCAGGGTGGGCCAGGCTGGAGAGAGCTGATGCTGCCTGACCTTGCAGCTTGGCCTAATGAGCACAAACACTGTTTTGGACTCAAGGATTTTGAGCTCCACAAGCCACAAATCACTGGGAAAGGAAAATCAAGCATTAAGGTAGTCCCCAGATTATTATTGACCCGAATGGTCTGGAAATGGTAGGGTCTTTCTAAATGTTGACGGGGGCCTCTGTGAGGTCCAGCAATGCGGTGGTGTTTGCTTTTGCTGCTGCAATTTCTCCATTTCACGTTTTGCTTGCTCTGATCCCCTCTCAGAATGGGTGTAGAGAGCTGCTCTCACCTGGCTTTTTCCTAGAGCTGGAGGAAGTCCTGGGGGGAGAGTTTGGTGCCGGGTAATGCATGCAGACTGGGGCATGGCTTTTACTCAAGTCCATATGGGCCCTAGGATAAATCACACCTGTCCTAATTTATCCATCGAGGAGGACTTGGGTGAAGAGAGACTTCAGGGGTAACAGAGTAGAGAAAACGCAAGGACATTGTGTGTGTGTGTGTGTGTGTGTGTGTGTCTTGTGATGACTGGACGGAGGGGGAAGGTGGGACTCACAGGTCCTGCTACCCTGAGTCTGGTCCCTGAGGCCATGTGAAGCCCACCAAAATGGGCTCTAAGGCTGACCCCAGGACCTTGTTTCTTGGGAGATTACTTGCCACCATGCTCTTCTGTCCCTGTGGAACCAGCTGGGCTGCTGGGTGTGGCACATGGGTTGATTTCACTTTCCTTCAATAGGAAGAACTGGAATGGGTTGACCAGCAAGTTGCTATTGTGCACCTTTTGTATGTTCTGCTGGGCTAGGGGCTGTGGAGGACACTAAAGAAATAGAACACCAGCCTCTTCATGAAGACTCCCAGCCTTTGGTCATATGATTGTGCGTATCCACACATTCTAAGGAGTGGTCCAGGATACATTATGGGTGCCTGGTTCAGAGGATAGAGACCTTGTGGGGCTGGGGGAGGGGGTTTGTAGTCAGGGAAGGCTCTGTGGAAGAGAGGCTGGGCTGCTTTTCAAAGAGAGAGGATTTTAGACAGGCAGAGGGAAATGAGGATAACTCAATAGATGGAGAAAATTCTATAAGCCCTACGATCACTAGCCCTATAAGGAGCAGGGCTCCTAGTGATAGCTTTATCAGTCTGAGTTCAGGCCCCAATTTTAGCCTAAAGGCAGGTCAGCTAAAGACAAACCTGTTACCTTGCTCTCCTCCCTGGCTGTCCTGTTTGCAACTGTCATGATAAATTTTAACCAAATTACACCCCCAGAGGGAGGCAGGCAGCCAGCCAGCCTTTGTCACTGGTGTAGAGAACCAAATCAACCAACCAGGGTTCCTGCCAGAACAGGAAACCATGAGAAGTGTCTGCCTGGCTGCATCCTATGAAGCATTTTCCCACCCTGTTGCTGCCGAGGACAGCCTTGCTATGGCACCTGCCTCACTGTGGATGTGCGGATGAGGCCCCCGGAAGGCAGGAGAGAGTTCTGGCTGGCTTTTCTGGCACTTGCTGGGTGGTTTGTCATTGAAGACTGTGCCCCTCAGGCAGCTGTGTGCCCTGGGTGAGTGACTTCCTCTCTCTGGACTCAGTTTCTGAATCTGTATACTGAGAGGGGGGGCCAGATGGCCTTGGAGGTCCCTTCCAGATCAGCTCTTTCCTGTCCCTACAGACAGATGAAGGCAGGTGGGGAGGGCAGTGGAGCAGAGAGGAATTGAGAGGAATTCCCCAGCAGAGGCTCTCAGGAACCACACAGTTCCCCATTCTGGTGCCACCTGCTCAGAGGGTGCGGGTGACAAGGGTGCTGGTCTTGAAGGCTGCATGGATGGGTGGTCTTGCCTTCCCCGACATGCCGTTAGGTTCCTTGGGGTTTGTATCTGGACTGATGTGGAGCCCTTAGTCACACCTGTCTTGATTTACCAGGAAAACTTCAGTTTTGTCTTGTGTGGACAGTTGTCTATGGTGCTGGGGAGGGAACTGTTGCCCTGAGTTGTTCACACTCTGTCTTGTGACTGCAGCAAGGGCTGTGTCATCATGGCCAGGATCAGCAGGGGAACAGACACAAGTCCAAGGAAGTGCCCCTGGTGCCTCCCATGGACTCTTGGTGCAAACACATCCTCATGTCCATAGTACATGATGTCTACAGAGCTGAGTCTGGAAGACCCTGATGGAGGGGTGTGCTGATGCTGGGAGGAAGGTCCTTTGAAGAATGAGGACTGGAGAGGGCGGATGACTTGACCAGAGTTGCACAGCTACTTGGGGACACAGCTGCTGCTGACTCCAGGTCTCCTGACTCTCAGTCTATCATGCTTTCTCTTCCACCAAATTGAAAGGTGGCAAGAGGCTTGGTGTACCACAGATTGAAACTTGGACTGACCTCTGGGAATCAGATCATTCTCTAAAAATGTGTCAGAGGAAGTGAGAGCGCAGGGCCTCTCTTCACACGTTGGAGCCATTAAGTGGGGCACGTGCTCTCAACTCCAGGCAGGGCAGAGAAAGTTGTGGAAGGGCAGTGGACCAAAAAGTACTTATTTAATCATTTGTGTGTGCCCAGCCTTGAGCTAGGTGTAGTAGGGCATGAAGGAGCTTTGAGGTTCACACCTCACAGCAATTTCACTGCAGCTGGCAAGGCAAATTTAACCCCCAAATTAATTGTAAAAGCAACTGACTGACTGCAAGCTCCTGTCTGCATGATGAAATAGAAGAACATACATTTGTATTTGCATAAGAGAAAATCTGGAAGGATACAAAAACCTAATAAAAGTGGTTAATTGAGCTGTCACCTGTTAGGAGTAGGGGGTGAGATGTTGCCATTTGTACCTTTTAATTACAAAAGTCTTTTGAACTCTGTGAATGTATCATCTTTGCAAAAAATTAAATATAAACAACACCACCAATCAATAATGTGCTGAATTGGGTGACTAGTAGCCAAAGGAATTCAGAAAAAAACAGAGTTCAGGATTTTTGTTTTTTAGAGCCTTCTCAAGGTCCTGGAAGATTAGAACTGGAAGGGACTCTAGGTGCCATTTTGTCTGACTTCCCACTCAATGCTGGCATGTCTTGTTCAGTCACAAGGTATGGACCTTCCAGTGTCCCTTCTTAAGCCCTGTAACATGCATGGACAGTGCGGATCCAGGGATCACAATGCATAAAGAGGTCAGTCTCTGTGCTCGATGGCCTTATAATCTCCAAGTGCACCTTTAACTGAAATGCCACGAAGATTTTAAGAATCCCAGGTTAAAAAACAAAGTGATAAGGGGCTTGGAAGGAGGATAAAATTAGGGAAAGCAGCAGAATTAAGCAGTGAGTAAGAAAGAAAAAGAAAGCAGCATTTGAAATAACTCTCAAAGGATGAGTCACGTGTTGACAATCAGAGGGCAGGAATACCAGGTGGAGAGAACATAATGTTCAGGAAATTCTCAGGATTGACTGGCCACGGTGATAGAATAGTGGCATGGAAATCTGGATGGCGATCATGTTGTAGACTGAGTGCAAGTCTGAGGTATTTCTTTTTTTAATTCAATAGAAAATGGGGAACCAATAAAGATTTATGAGCATGTGCTTTAGTTATTCTTCTTTGGGATTTTCAGGTGAGTGAGGATTCTCTATTCCATGTAAGAACTCATGAGGAGAAGCTCCCTGGAAGCAGTAAGAATTGAGCTGGGCCTTCAAGGATCAGTAGAATTTAGAAAGCATTCTTTTTTTTTTTTTTAAGATTTTTAAAATTTATTTGACAGAGAGAGAAACAGCGAGAGAAGGAACACAAGCAGGGGGAGTGGGAGAGGGAGAAGCAGGCTTCTCGCGGAGCAGGGAGCCCAATGTGGGGCTCAATCCCAGGACCCTGGGATCATGACCTGAGTCGAAGGCAGACGCTTAATGACTGAGCCACCCAGGTGCCCCAGAAAGCATTCTTGATAGAAGGAAGATCCTAAGTCCAATATTGATGGACACCACTGAAGGACTTTGAGCAGGAGAGAGCATGACAATGCTATACATTGGGAGGGTAGCTGTTGTGCTATTTAGGATAGGAGGGCGGAAGGATTGCGTGAGGCACAGTGACAGGTAAGGAAGCTTTCTCCGCAGTCTCAAGATAAGAGACTGAAGGTCTGACTTAGGTGGCAGTAATGGGAATGGAAAGAGGTAGACCCACTGATTCCTTTCCCATTCCAAAGGTCCTCTTTGCTTGGATTTACAAAAAGGAGCTTTTAACTCATTTGCTAGTCCTCAGAGAAGAGACCATTCTTAGCTCGACGCTCCAAGTTTTCTGCTTACCAGATGTTTTTCTGGATCATCTCTCTACCTCTCCACTGGCAAGAGTGGCAGCTATGCTCATCCCAGCCCTACTGTTCTTTGGCATTTTGCTACAATTTGGGTTGCATTTGGATTATGTTGATGGTATGATAAACCATTCCATTCTTGGACATCTGCCAGGCTGGAGGAGAAGATGTTCAGCTGGTGGTGAGAAGTCACCAATACTAGATTCAACTTTCTCATTTTACATGTAAGGAAATAGAAGTCCAGAGAGTTAAAGAACATGCTCAAATCAGAGAAGGGGGGACTTAGGAATAGAAGTAGGTCTTTTGACTCCCAAGTCCTAGACATTTTTGGTATACCTTACAGTTTCTGCTGAGAAATGCTAATATTTACAGAACACATATGTGTTATGCAGTATGTTAAAGTTTTGATATCATCATTTAATCCCCCCAATGACCCTATGAGGTAGAAACTATCATTATCTCTACCTCTTCAAATGAGAAACTGAAGGTCATAGAGACAAAGTAATTTTCCCAAAGTCAAATAGCTAGGAAGTTGCAAAGCCAGAATTTGAATCCAGGTCTGTCTGACTCTAAGTATTTACTCAAGTATAAGAACCCCCTTAAAATTATTTATTAAAAATAATTGACAGCCTGAATAGAAGTTCTACTTTTAACATTTACTGTTGGAGAAGATTTAGTGGACTCAGTAATGCCTGTAATTTAATCTGTATTTGAATAATTAGTGTCTGCATACATTTTGGAAAATACATTTAGAAAATAATAGTATGTGTGTATGTGGTATGAATTTAAGAACTCATCAGTGGGTAGAAGAGGGAGTTGGTGAGGTGTGGGAAGGTGGTGGCTTGGGAAATACGGTAAGATGAGCAATCTCACTGGAGTGAAATTTTAAAGCTTTTCAGTTCTCTGATGCAACTTGATACACCAACCTGCAGGTATGAATGAAGTCACACATTTGTTTGGCTCGTTACTCCTACCTGCAAAACGCATGACCTTGGGCCCCCTGGCAGAATTTCCTACTTACACTAGTACTCCTGGGATGCTCTGAGGCAGTGAATAAACACACTTGTACTTGCTGATGGACCCTGGATATTTGTTGTCTGTCTTGCTGCTTTCCCCAGTGTCCTGCTCAGTGCTGCTGTGTGCCAATATACTGCTCACTATGGGAGAGTGGGTTGGGGGGTGGGTGGGACAAAGCAATGTCTTAGTCTTCTTTGTTAGAACCAATGTGTTACAGAGTTGAAAGAAACATCTCTGTGTAATTTTTAATTGAATATAATTTATATAGTCAATAAAATGCACAGCGTACAGTGTTCAGTTCAATGAATATTCACCATTGTATATGCTTGTGTAATCAAAAAAGATAGAATATCCCAGAGGTTTCTCTTGTCCTTCTCCTAGTGTCAATTCCCTGATCCTCCAGAGGCAACCACTTTCTAATTTGTCGTCTTAGATCAGTTTTAACTTCATCTAAATGGAATTATATAATACAAATCCTTTGTGTTTGGCTTCTTTTACTTAAAAGAATATATTCAAGATTCATCCATGTGGTTGCAGGTATCAATAGTTCATTCTTTATAACTGTTAAGTTATACCCCATTGCATGGATGTGCCACAACTTGTTTTTCTATCTTCCTATAGATGAATATTTGGGTTGTTCCCTGTTTTTTACTATTATGAATAAAGTTGCAATTAACATTCTTGTACAAGTCTTTTTGGGGAAGCATGTGTAAATACCTAGTAGTGAAATTGCTGGGTCATAGGGCAGATGTATACTTAACTTTGTAAGAAATAGCCAGTTCTCCAAAGTGATTATACCATTTTATACTTGCACCTAGCAATATGTGAACATTTTATTGGCTTCGCATTGTCTCCAACATTTGGCATTACCAGTGCTTTTTATTTTAATCATTGTTGTGGGTGTGAAATTGCGGTTTTAATTTGCACTTAAAGATGATGTTGAGTACCTTTTGTGTTTAATTGACCATATCTTATTTTGAGAGTTGTTTTTTGGGTATTAAAAAAAATAAGGCTGCTAATTTTAAATGTTTAATTTGTAGGTATTCTTTATAGATGCTGGATACGCGTCCTTGTTGTGTATTGTAAATATTTTTTCCCAGTCTGTGGATAGCCTATACATTTTCTTAATGGTGTCTTTTAACATCCAGAATTATTTTTATTTTGTTAATGCTCCAGGTACTCTGACTACCCAAAAAACTATCCCCCAATTTCTTTACTTAAAATAATGACATTTATTTTGCTCACAAATCTATAATGTTGGTAGGACTCAGTAGGAATAGCTTGTCTCTAGTCTCTGGACACCGCTTGGTGTCCGCTGGGGTGACTTAATAGCTGGGGGCTGAAATAATCTGAAGCCTTGATCACTCATATGTCTGGCCCTTGATACTGTCAGCTTAGACCTTAGATGGAGCTGTTGGCAGGAATGCATACCATGACCTCTTCATGTTGCTTGGTTCCAAAGGTGAGAGCATCTCAGGAAAGAGAGTCAAATGGAAGCTGTTTATTTTTTTCTGACTTAACTTCAGAAGTCACATAGCATCACTTCTGCTTTACTCTAAGAATTGGAGCAATTACAATTACAATTATAATTTACCCTATTTCCAGGGAAGGGTTAACTGACTGTACTTCTTAGTGGGAAGTGGCAATGTTTTAGAAGACCGTGTGCGACTGGATATATTGCTCTAGCCATTTTTGGAAAATACAATCTACCCCTGTCTAATTCTAATATATCAGTTTATTCTTTATTGGTTAATGCTTTTTACAACCATCCTAAGATTTTTGCCTACATAAAAATTATAAAGATATTCTTTTATGTTTTCTTCTAACACTATATGGTTCTACTGTTCACATTTAGGCCTGTAATCTATCTTTCTTGAGTTAATTGTTGTGTAAGGAGTGAGGTAGATATTGAGGTTGACTTTCTTTTTCATACAGATACCTAGCTGATTCAGCACCGTGTGTCAGACTTTCCCTTTTAACAAAAGTTGAAGTCAATTGACCATATATGTATGGGTTGATTTATGGAATCCCTGCATTTTTCTATTGATCTATTTGTCTGTTCTTTCATCATTATCAAACTGTAATCAAACTATATCAAACTTTATGATAAGGCTTGAAATCATGTAATAAAATTCCTCCCAATTTGTTATTCTTTTTCACATGTTTTGGATATTCTATGCCCATATAACTTTTAGACTTAGTTTGTAAATTTTTCAAAAAGGCCTGCTGGAATTTTAGTTGAAATGGCATTGAATCTATGGATCCATTTAGACGGAATGAACTTTTAACAATATATTGTCCTCTAACTTGTGAGCACAGTATATATCTCCGTTTCTTTACCTCTTTAATTTCTCTCTGTAGAGCTTTTTTGTGCAACATACATTTTCCAGTAGATTTATTTCTAGGTATTTAATGTTTTTTGATGAGGTTTTAAATAGGATTTAAAAAATTATTTTCTTTTTTTAAAAAGATTTTATTTATTAGAGAGAGAGAACATGAGAGAGTACAAGCAGGGAGAAGCAGACTCCCTGCCAAGCAGGAACCCCTGGAACTCGACCCCAGGACCCTGGGATCATGACCTGAGCCAAAGGCAGACGCTTAACCAACTGAGCCACCCAGGCACCCCTAAAAAATTATTTTCTAATTATTCATCAGTACTATATTGAAATTAAATTGCTTTTTGTATCTTAGCCTTGTATCTTGTAACCATGCTAAATTCATTTATTACTTTTACTCTTTCTTTTGTAGAATCCATAGGATTTTCTACTATGCAATCAAATTGTCTGCAAATAATAATGGCTTTACTTCTTTTCAAACATTCATGTATTTTCTTTCTTGCCTTATTGCACTGGCTAGGACTTCTAGTATATACTGAAGAAAAGTGGTAAGAATGGATATAAGTATGATATCACCATAAGTTTCTTTTAGATTCTTTTTATCAAATTAAGGAAGTTCTCCCTCTCTTCCTATCTTCCTGGTTTGCTGAGAGGTCTATGGTTTTTTTTTTTTTTTGGTTATTTTTTTTAATTGAATGGGTATTGAATTGTGTTAATTGCTCTTTCTGTATCTCACGAGATGATTATGAAATTTCTTTTCTCCTTTAATTCCATTGAACAATTTTCAAATGTTAAACCAATCTTGCATTCATGAATCAACTTCATGGAAAAATCTATATATGTATATAATCATCTATCTATCTATATATGTAAATTGGTTTTGCTAATATGTGGTTAAGAATTTTTCATTTATGTTCATGAAGGATGTTTGTTTTTCTTATAAAGTCTTTGTCAGGTTTTGATATCACTGTTATAAGAACCTCATGTAATGAGTGGGGAAATATTCTCTGTAATTTCTGAAAGTGCTTATGTAAGGTGGGTATTAATTCTTCTTTAAATATTTACATAATTAATTGGCGAAGCCATCTAAGCCTGGTGGTTTCTTCATTGGTAGGTATTTTATTATGAATTTAATTCTTTAATAGACATAGGGTCTTTTCTATTTTCTTTTACTGCTTATCTGAATTCTAGTAAGTTTTATTTTTCAAGGAATTTTTTGATTTTATAGAAATTGTTGATATTTTAGCATTCATTTGTACATAACATCCCCTTATTATTCTAATATTTGTAGGATTTTCAGTGATGTCTCCTCTTTTGCTCCTTGGTAATTTATGTTTTTCCTTTTTATCAGTTTTGCTAAAGATTTATGTGTTTTAATTTTTTCAAATATTCAACTTTTAATTTTTTGATTTCTTTGTTTATTCTATTTATTTCTGCTATTAATTTTATTATTTGCTTTCTTCTACTTAATGTTGGTTTTAATTTGCTCCTTTTTTCTTGATTCTTAGAGTGAAAATTTAGGTCTTTGATTAACTCTTTCCTAAGATAGGCATTTATAGCTCTAAATTTTCCTCTAAGCTCAGCTTTATCTGTATCTCACAAATTTTCCTGTGTTATATTTTCTTTATTATTCAGCTAGAGATATTTTCTAATTTCTTTTTTTTTAAAGATTTTTTTAATTTATTTGACACAGAGAGAGCACACAAACAGGGGGAACAGCAGAGGGAGAGAAAGAAGCAGGTTCTCCACTGAGCAGGGAGGCTGATGTGGGGCTCGATCCCAGGACCATGGGATCATGACCTGAGCCAAAGGCAAACGCTTAACCGACTGAGCCACCCAGGTGCCCTGAGATTTTTTTCTGATTTCTCTTATTATTTCTTCGTTGACTTACAGGTTATTTAGAAATGAGTATTTAAAATTTGAGACATTTTAAGATTTTCTGGCTTTTTGTAATTCATATCTAATTTAATTCCATTGTGATCAGAGAGTATATTTTGATACCTTGATAAGATTTTGAGCCTTGATAATATTTTCAGATTTGTTTTATGGCCCAGCATATAGTCTCTCTTGGTGAATGTTTTAGGTGTATTTGAAATTAATGAGTATTTGCAGGTTTGGGGAATAACATTTTATATTTGGTGGTATCGGTTGTGATCTTTCCTCCTTCATTCATGATTTTATCTATTTGGGTACTTTCTCTTTTCTTTTTGATAAGTCTGGCTAGGGCTTTATCAATTTTATTAATTCTTTTAAAGAACCAGCCCTTAGTTTTATTGATCTGTTCTATTGTTTTTGCTGTTGTTTTTCTATATTGTTTATTTCTGCTCTAATCTGTATTATTTCCCTTCTTCTGCTGGCTTTAGGCTTTATTTGCTGTTCCTTTTCTAGCTCCTTTAGGTGTAAGATTAGGTTGTGTATTTGAGAATTTTCTTGCTTCTTGAGGTAGGCCTGTATGGCAATATACTTCCCTGTCAGGACTGCCTTTGCTGCATCCCAAAGGTTTTGGACTGTCGTGTTTTCATTTTCATTTGCTTCCATGTATTTTTAAAAATTTCTTCTTTAATTTCCTGGTTAACCCAGTCATTCTTTAGTGGATGTTCTTTAACCTCCATGTATTTGAGGTCTTTCCAAATTTTTTCTTGTGGTTGACTTCAAGTTTTATAGCATTGTGGTCTGAAAATATGCATGGTATGATCTTGATCTTTTTGTACTTGTTGAGGGTTGATTTGTGTGATCCAGTATGTGATCTATTCTGGAGAATGTTCCACGTGCCCTTGAAAACAATGTGTATTCTGTTGCTTTAGGATGAAATGTTCTGAATATATCTGTTAAGTCCATCTGGTCCAGTGTGTATTTAAAGCCATTGTTTTCTTGTTGAACTTCTGCTTAGATGATCTGTCCATTGCTCTGAGTGGGGTGTTAAAGTCCCCTACTATTACAGTATTATTACCAATGAATTTCTTTATATTTATTATTAATTGATTTATATATTTGGGTATTCCCAAGTTGGGGGCCTAAATATTTATAATTATTATATCTTCTTGATGGATTGACCCCTTAATTATGATATAATGCCCTTCTTCATCTCTTATTACTTTCTTTCATTTAAAATCTAGTTTGTCTGATATAAGTTTGGCTACTCTGGCTTTCTTTTGACATCCATTAGCATGACAGCTGGTTCTCCATGCCCTCACTTTCAATCTGCAGGTATCTTTAGGCCTAAAATGAGTCTCTTGTAGGCAGCATATAGATGGATCTTGTTTTTTTTTTTTTTTTTAATCCATTCTGATACCCTATGTCTTTTTTTTAAAGATTTATTTATTTATTTTAGACAGAGAGTGTGAGTGAGGGGAGGGGCAGAGAGAGAGGGAGAGAGAAAATCTCAAGCAGACTCCCTGCTGAGTGTGGAGCCTGACTCAGGGCTTAATCCCATGACCCTGAGATCATGACCTGAGCTGAAATCAGAAGTTGGATGCTTAACTCACTGAGTCACCCAGGCGCCCCTCTGATACTCCCCTAATACTGTCTTTTGTTGGAACATTTAGTCCATTTATAGTCAGAGTGATTATTCAAAGACATGAATATAGTATCATTGTGTTACCTGTAGAATTGGTGTTTCTGGTGATGTTCTCTGCTCCTTTCTAGTCTTTGTTGCTTTTATTCTTTTTTCCCCATTCAGAATTTCCCCTTAATATTTTTTGTAGGGCTGGTTTGGTGGTCATGAACTCCTTTAGTTTTTGTTTGTCTGGGAAAGTCTTTATCTCTCCTTCTATTCTGAATGATAGCCTTGCTGGATAAAGTATTCTTGGCTGCATATTTACCCATTCAGCACGTTGAATGCATCCTGCCACTTGCTTCTGGCTTGGTTTCTGTGGACAAATCTGCTGCAAACCTGATCTGTCTTCCCTTATAGATTAGGTACTTTTCCCCCCCTTGCTGCTTTCAGGATTCTTTTCTTGTTTTTGTGTTTTGTGAATTTGACTATGATATGCCTTGGTGATGGTCAACTTTTATTGAATTTAATGGAAGTTCTCTGTGCTTCTTGGATTTTGATGCCTGTATCCTTCCCCAGATTAGGAGGTTTTCAGCTATAATTTGCTCAAATAAACCTTCTGCCCTTTTTTCTCTCTCTTTCTCTTTTGGGCCTCCTATGACATGAATGTTATTCCATTTTAATAAGTCTCTGAGTTCTCTAAGTCTACCTTCATGGTCTGTTATGTTTGTTTCCTTCTTCTCTTCAACTTCATTATTTTCCATGGTTTGTCTTCTATATCACTGATTTGTTCCTCTGATTCATCCATCCTTGTTTTTATGACATCTCTTCAGGTCTGCATCTCATTTATAGCATTTTTGAATTTTGGCCTGACTAGACTTTAGTTCTTTTATCTCTGCAGTAAGGGATTCTCTAGTGTCTTCTATGCTTTTTTCGAGCCCAGCTAATATCCTTATAATTATTGTTTTAAATTATAGTTCAGACATTTTACTTATATCACATTGATTAAATCTCTGGTAATCATTTCTTCATGTTCTTTCTTTTGGGGAGAATTCCTCCATCTTGTCATTTTGGGGAGAAATAGAGCAAAATTAAACAAAATAAAAATTAAAAATTAAAAAATAAATTGAAAAATAAAATAAAATATATAAAGGAAGCTAGATCCTAAGTGTGTTTTGGTCTGCTTGTTATGAGAAAGTTGATAGAAAAAAGGTAGAAAGAAAGAAAAAAGAAAAGAAAAAAATTTAAAAAATATATAAAGTAAATTATAAAATAAAAATTGCTCTTTCTGTATCCAAAAAAACAAGAAACAAACAAAAACAAAGATTAAAAACAAAAAACAAAAGAAATAAACAAAGAACACCCAAAGGACACTAGATCCTGTCTTCCCTAGAGCTGAAGCTTTGCAGCACTCTGTGATCAATAGACTTGGTGTGGGCGAGGGGTTTGTGCTGGTGTTCTGGGGGAGGGGCCTGCTGCTCTGATTATAAGCCCTGGTGGAGATGTGCCTGCCCCACGCAGGGTGGGTGGAGCTTGGTGTAGCATCTCTGTTCTCCACTTGGTGATGCTGTTCAGTTCACTGAGGTGGATCAAGTTGGTGGGCCAGGGAGAAAATGGCTTTGCCCTGTTCTCTCTCTCCTCTGTGGAGCAGGAAATGCATGTACCCCTCTTCAGTAAGCCTTCACAGATGCAGTAACCCTGCCTTTGTCCTTGGTTTCTGTCAGATCCCCGTCTTCACCCTGTCTGTGTCTGAGCTGTCTGCCTGCCAAGTGGTGCATCACTCCTGTGCTTTCTCTCAGGCACGGATGTGTTTCAAGACCCCACACTTCAGAGACCCTGAACTGTGAACCCCCACTGATGCTCTGGGGGAGGGTCTCCCTGCTTTGTGGCCATTGCTGGCTTGTTACAGAAGACAGTTGCATGACTGTGCAGTGGTTCAGAGTTTATGGTAAATCACAACACAGAGCCAGTGCCAAGTTTGCAGCCTTGCATCAGTGTCTTTGTTCCTATACTCGTGAGTGGGATAGCTCTGTGGCGCCCACAGTGTCCTCTGCCCAGGGAGAGGCCATATGGTCTCTACCAAATGCACTCTAAGCAGCGAAACCACTTCTCCCCATGTAACCCTGGGGATCCTCAGGCTGCCCTCTGCTGGGGCTCAGCTCTGCTCTCCCACCAGAGCACCACTGAACATGGCAATGTTGCAGACCTCTGAAACTTCACAATCTGTGCTTTTAGAAAACTGTTGGTATTATAACCCTCTCCTTTTTCCCCATCCATGGTTTTGGGAATGGTTTTCTTGTGCAGTCCCCTGACCATGTTTTCACCCTTCCCCCCCCCCCCCCCCCCCCCCCCCCCCTCCCCCCTTTTTCCCCCCCCCCCCCCCCCCCCCCACTTTTTCTCTCTCCTTCTCTCTTGCTCCTCCCCACATGGTCAGGGCTCTCTCCCCTGGACAGAGCCCATGGTTCTTTTCTCCCACAAACTCTCTGTAGTTCCTACCTTCCATGGGTCATTTTTCGGGTTTGTAGATGTGCAGCTTTGTTCTCTACAACTTCAGATCAATTTCTTGAGTGTTCAGAATGATTTGATATTTATCTAGCTGTGTTTGAGGGAGGAGGCAAGCTTAGGGTTGCCCTATTCCTCCGCCATCTTACCTCTCTCTGGCCGGAAAAAAGCATTTTATAAATGTCAATTATGTCAAGCTGTTTGAAAGTGGTATTCAATTCTTATATTCTTACTGATTTTTTTTTTGTCTATTATATCAATTACTGAGAGAAAAGTGTTAAAATCTAAAACTATGAATGTGGATTTCTTTTTAGTTTTGTCAAGGTCTGCTTTTTGAATTTTGAAATGCTGTTATGACTCTCTACACATTTAGGATTGATTGTTAGGTATTTCTAATGAATTGATCCTTTTATAATTATGGAATGCTCTCTTTATCTCTGGTAATATGTTTTGTCTTGAAGCTCACTTTGTCTGATTTTAATATAGCACACTAGCTTTCTTATACTTAATGTTTATATAGAATATCTTTTTCTACTCTTTTCCTTTTTTATTATTTTTAAAAATTTATTATTAAAAATTTTTTTAAATTTAAATTTTAGTTAACATACAGTGCAATATTGGTTTTTGGAGTAGAATTCAGTGATTCATCACTTACATATAACACCCAGTGCTCATCACAAGTACCCTCTTTTTTTTTTTTTAAAGATCTTATTTATTTATTTGATAGAGACACAGCGAGAGAGGGAACACAAGCAGGGGGAGTGGGAGAGGGAGAAGCAGGATTCCCATGGAGCAGGGAGCCCAAAGCAGGGCTCGATCCCAGGACCCTGGGATCATGACCTGAGCCGAAGGCAGATGCTTAATGACTGAGCCACCCAGGCGCCCCACAAGTGCCCTCTTTAATACCCATCACCCATCTAGCCTATCCCCCACCCACCTCCCTCCATCAACCGTGTTTTTTCTCTATCATTAAGAGATATGTGGTATGGCTTCTCTCTCCTTTTTTTTCTTTTCCCCCTTCCCATATGTTCATCTGTTTTCTTTCTTAAATTCAACATATGAGTGAGATCATATGGTATTTGTCTTTCTCTGACTGACTTATTTCACTTAGCATCATATACTCTAGCTCCATCCATGTCATTGCAAATGGCAAGATTTCATTCTTTTTGATGGCTGACTAATATTCCATTATATATATACCACATCTTCTTTATCCATTCATCAGTTGATGGACATTTGGGCTCTTTCCATAGTTTGGCTATTGTTGATAATGCTGTTATAAACATTGGGGTGTATGTATCCCTTTGAACTTGTATTTTTATATCCTTTTGGTAAATATCTAGTAGTGTAATTGCTGGATCATAAGGTAGTTCTATCTACTTTTTTCCTTTTTTTTTTTTTTTTTAAAGATTATATTTATTTATTTGACAGAGAGACACATAGCAAGAGAGGGAACACAAGCAGGGGGAGTGGGAGAGGGAGAAGCAGGCTTCCCGCAGAGCAGGGAGCCCGATGCGGGGCTCAACCCCAGGACCCAGGATCATGACCTGAGCCGAAGGCAGACGCTAAACGACTGAGCCACCCAGGCGCCCCTCTACTTTTTTCCTTTTAATGTACTTGTGAATTTATATTTAGCATATGTTATTTTTAAATAACATATAGGTAAGTCTTACTTTTTTATTGAGTCTGACAATTTTTGTCTTACCCTGGGTGTGTTTAATCTGCTTACATTTAATATAATTAATGTATGGCTGGGTTTAAGTCTACCATCTTGGCTTTTTACCATCTGTTCTTTGCTTTTTACTTCCTTTTTCCCCCTGTATTCTTTTGGATGAATCAAGTATTTTTTGGTATTCTATTTTGTCTTCTCTATTGCTTTTTAGCTATGCTTTTTTGTTATTTTTATAGCATTTGCTCTTTAGAAATTAAACTTTGTGTCTTTAAATGGTCACAATCTACCTTCAAATATATTCATACTATTTTATGAACAATATAAAAAAGTCTTATAGCAATGATTTCATGTACCTAACTCTTGCCCTTTATCCTCGTTTTTATATATTTTACTTCTATTTATGTTATAAATCTCATGATGTATTATTATCATTATATTATTATTGTTTTAAAAAGTTAACAATTTT
Source organism: Mirounga leonina (assembly GCF_011800145.1). Lineage (NCBI taxonomy): Eukaryota > Metazoa > Chordata > Mammalia > Carnivora > Phocidae > Mirounga > Mirounga leonina. The sequence continues at coordinate 53,100,530 of NW_023270305.1, forward strand.
TACAGAACTTAATGTATAATATACATTACAATATATATTACATATATAGAGAGAATAAAAATATATATTTTATACACACATAACTTTGGGGGGGTCCTTTCTTGTGGTACTGGTTTGCTGGAGACAAATTCTCTCTGTTTTTATCTATCTGAAAAATGTCTATATATTGCCTCTATTTTTACAGGATATGGAACATTAAGTTGATAGGTTTTCCCCCCTTTCAGCACTATAAAGTTGTTTTAGTTTTCTATCCTTGTTCTTATTGTTGTTTCCTGTAAATAATATATCTTTTTTCCTCTGGCTACTTTTGTGAATTTTCATTTTATCTTTGAATCTCAGCAGTTTAACTGTGACATTTTAAGGTGTGGTTTTCTTTGTATTTGTCCTGCTTGGGTTCACTGAGCTTCTTGGATCTACACATTGATTTTGGAAAGTACTTGACTGTTATTTCTTAAGAAGAAAAAAAGAAAGAAAGAAAGAGAGAGAGAGAGAAAGAAAGAAAGAAAGAAAGAAGAAAGAAAGAAAGGAGAAATAAAGAAAGAAAAAAAGAAAGAAGAAAGAAAGAAAAAGAAAGAAAGAAAAACATATTTGCTCTGTTATCTTTCTTTTTTTCTTCTGGAACTTCAATTACATGTTTTCTAGATCATTTGAGATTATCCCTCAGTTCTTTTTTTTTCCCCCTTATTTTACTTTTTGTTTGGGTAATTTCTATTTTGTCTTCAAGTTTATTGATCTGTTCCCTGCTATATCTAATTTGATGTTAAATTTATTAAATACATTTTTCATTTTTGATTTTTTTTTTTCATTTCCCTTGTTTCCATTTGGGTCTTTTTTATAGTTATCTTCTGTTTTCCGAAATCCCTAATTTGCTCATGCATATATTTTCCCCCCAATCTAGATTCTTTAAAATATTTGTCACTGTTATTTTAAAGTCCCTACCTGGGTCATTTCTGGGTCTTATTCAATTGACTATTTCCTCTTTTGACCATGGTAATATTTTCTTGCGTCTTTGTACCTTTCATATAGTTTGATGTTTGGGGTCATTTTGTGTAGAATAACAGTAGAGTAAATAATATTCACCTCCAGAAAGGGGATTTTTTTCCCCCTGAGGGCATTTGTGGGAGGATTGAATCAATCTCATCTGTAGTTCAGCTAAGTCTGGGCTTGATTTCAACTTAAGTTAGATTCATTGTGCCACTGGCTTAAAATGGTTTGAGAAAAAAATTAAGACTCACTTTAACAAGATTTAGGATCTGAATACTGGTGAGATTCCAGAAAATTCTTTATGCCTTAGAATCTGGCTGCCAGCTTCCACCTCCCTCACTGGAGAGTATTCTTTGCTTTCCAAATTTGCCCCCAGCTTTCTGCATCTTGAGAGTTCTCTGTCTCCTCAGTTGTCCTGTGCATATCTTCTGGAGGATGGTTGCAGTGTACTTGGTGGAAGCCTAGAGCACCTCAGGGTGATTTCTTTCAGATCTCTTGTCCCACCCTGAGCTTCAGCCTTGTACTTGGGGAAGGCTGTGGGTACCTCAGGGGATCTGTGTTAGCCCTCTTGTCCTCCCAGCCCTCATCGTACTACCTCTGGGCCTACATGAGAACAAGGGGAGCATATTGGTGGGTAGATACAGATTCACAGTTTTGCTTGGGTTCCTCAAGGTCCTAATCTGTCATGTCAACCAACTCACTGCTATGTTTGTCGGAAGTTTGGTGGATTTCTCCTAATCCCCATCCATGGCATATTCCTCTTTCTCTATTCCTTCACTAGTAATGAAAGCAGCATAACTCTCTTCTTGCCAGGAATGAACCATCACTTTTTGAAATTTAGTTCATTTTCATTTATTTGCATCTTATCTCTCTGATTTTTGTGATGTTGTAGCTTATCTGGCTTTTTTTTCATGGTTAGGATGGAAGCAACAGTCTCTTGTGATTTTCTGCATTCTAATTGGAAGTGGTGTTTAGTTTTTTCTATTTTTATTTACTTTCTGTGTCCAGGACCTAAACACTTATCTATTGTAGCTGGATATGGATAGGTTTGATTGATTCCAACTCAAAATCTTTACTCCCTTTCTTTGTGGAAGGCTTTCTCTTGGGTGAAACTCATAATTTCTGACTCCATCTCGCAGTTGTCCCTCCAAGAGGTTCTCAGCCCTATTAAATGCGTTTCTGTTAGCCCACCCCGTCAGTGTCACAGAGGTATCTGTATCTCACTATTCAAGGTGTGGCAAACTCCCCCACCCCTCAGGTATACAGTGTGTCACATTATAATGAGAATACCTCAGAGAGGGGTGACATTTTAGGAACATTTTCAGGTTGGTGACACCAAGGCCTATGGGAATGGGAGAGATCTCAGGGTCCAGGTGGGGTTGGAAACTCCTACCTACTAACATTTAATTGGTATCTACTTTGAGTCACCCTCTTTCACAGCAGTGGCACTGACATAGATTTTCTCACTTTACATAGAAGGAAGCTGAGACTCAGAGAGATTATATAACTTGCCTAAGTGGCAAAGCAGGGATTTGAACTCACAGCCAACTCACTCCAAAACCAAGGCTTTTTTTTTTTTTTTTCTTTATTAACATGGAGGAAGGCATAGCCGAAGATGGGAGTGGGCAGACCACTGCATCCTAGTCTAGCCTGGAGCTCACTCTGCAGATGTTAGACATGGGGTTGGAACCAGCATAGGAGCTCTAGTTTCTAAGACTAGAGCTCTTCCTATTAGGACCCCACCATAATCAAACCATGCATTCAGTTGGTGACCTTGAGCAGTTTACTTAATTTTTTTTGAACATTAGTATTTTTCTGAAAATATGAGGTTCCTCAAATCCTTTGAAAATACTCCTAAGGGAAATTGGAAGCAGCACCTCCTCCATGGGTCCTTTTTTCAGCAGGCCTCCCTCCCATTGACTGGATCTGTAGGAAGGAAAGGAAATAAAACAGCAGCCCCGACACCCACCCCAACCCCTTCTCATCCCAGTCCGCACAAGCCTTCTCTCCATGCCAAAGGCCACCTCAGACTCAGCCTCTTCTCCCTGGCACTGCGACCAACACAGGAAAAGCCAAAGTGTAATTAGTTAATAGCAGAGCTTCTCTGTTAATGGAAAGTGCATTTTAAACTTACTTATGCAAACCGATACTGTAGGATTTGTCAGAAACTATCAATAGGATGCAACAGAGAGGATTCACAGGTCACTTGTCAAGGGGACAAAGCTTTTCTAGCCTAAGCTTTGAGACCCAGAGTGGCTCTCTGGACCACCAGCTAGCCTGCAAGTAAGACTGCCAGGATAAGAGGCTGGGGACCCCTCTTCTGAACATCTTCCCCCTAGTAATAGCCATGTGTCAAGACTGTGCTGCATACCCAACCAGCATTATCTCAGCTTTTCCTCTCTACAGCCTGATGAAGTAGGTCCTGCTACTGTCCTCATTTTATAGCTGAGGAAATTGAGATTTAGGTATGTTATTGACTAACGTCAAGCAAGTAGTCAGTGGTGGGCCCAGGACTTGAACCTAAGACTACCTAAATTCTAGGTCTAGGTGGCACCTCCCCACTCAGCATTTGGGGCACTCTAAACCTGGGTTACTAATAGAAGATGACATCTGGGTCTTCTTAGGGCTGGCAATTGATCACCATACCTATTTTTTCTTCTTCCTGGTCTCACAGCCCCACTACATCTCCTCCCCACCCCACCCCCACACATGTGATCCTCATGCTCTTACCCTTTCAGGTGGGCTGAAGTAGAAGTGATTGCCAGGGCAACCTTGTGAACCACAATGTGTCAAGGAGGGTGGATCCATACAAGTTAGAAAGAGCCTGGGTCCTTGATTCACCATTTGGAGGAAAACATTCCTACCAAGAACACCTGTATCAGATTCTTTTATTGTGTTAATCCACTTAGATATGAAGGTTTATCAGTTACAGCAACCAGTGTTACCTTAAGCAATAAAAGTGTTACCGACCAGGAAGAAGTTGGAAGGTCACTGAGGAAGTGAGGGAGCCAACCTTAATACTCTCTGTGATTAACCTGCCTAGGGTGGTGGGGTTGAACAGGCTTGGTCTTTGTTGTATAGATTCAGGTTTGGGTGCAGCCTTTATCATGGATTTGTTGGGAGAGCTTGAGCAATTCATTAAATTTTTCTGACCATAATTAAATTTTGAGAATGAGAATGGCATTTACATAATTCTGTATAAATTTAATCCATTCAGTGAATTTTATTGAGCACTTACTACTTGCCAGCGATTTTTCTTTTTTTTTTTTTAAAGATTTTATTTATTTATTTATTTGAGAGAGAGAGAGAAACAGCATGAGAGGGGATAGGGTCAGAGGGAGAAGCAGGCTCTCTGCTGAGCCGGGAGCCTGATGTGGGACTCGATCCCAGGACTCCGGGATCATGACCTGAGCCGAAGGCAGTCGCTTAACCAACTGAGCCACCCAGGCACCCGCCAGCGATTTTTCTAAGTGGTGATAACAAAGACAGAATCCTTGACCTTATAGAACTTACATTTTGGTGGGGGCTGGACAGTAAATAAATAAATATGTCATATGGTGATCAGTGATATGGAGAACTAATAAATCAGTAAGGGGAGATGAGAATACCAGGAGTAGGAATACCAGCAGGTGGTCTAGGAAAAGTGTCTCTAATTAAGGATACTTGAGCTGAGACCTGAAGGTCATAAGAAAGTGAGACATGCAGGTATTTAGGCAAAGTGCTTCAGAGGGACTGGCAGAATAAAAGGCCTGAGGCTGAATGGTGCTTGGCACGTTGGAGGAGCAGCAATGTGGTTGGTACAGCTGAAGTGCTGAAGGCGAAGGGTATGTGTGACACTGTGGGGAGAAAGCATCCAGCATAATACCTTTCAATAAATGTTAATCCTTCCTTCCTATGTGATGGCTTTATAGTCACCCTAGGAAGTCCTCATTGCCCAAAACAAACAAACAAGCAAACAAAAATTGAAGCATATCAAACACAAATTTCCTTTATTGACTGGGCCGAAGCTTGGAATTTCACCAGGGAGTATTGTTCTTTTAGTCCAAGGTTTTGGTTCCTGTATCATGCACATACTTCTGGCAAAGGATAAGATTCTAAGCTATTTTTCATTATTATACTTTAAAGGGGTTGATTGCAAGTTTGACTGAGGTTAGATGGAGAAAAGGGTTTGAGAGAGGAGGTAACTGGGAGTATGGAAAGGGCTGAAGGAAAGATTGAGCTACAGCTGGGGAAAGGAGGGAGAAGAGAGATCATGACCTGGCCTGAGGTCACAGTTTGAAGCTCTTCTGTGTTGTAGCTTTATGTGGGTGTCAAAGGAACTTATATTTGCAGACATCACTGACTCAAAGAAAGGATGCTCTTAACTTACAAGGTTGCCTTGCATTGAAAGAATGAGTTCCCTATGTCCCCAGAAAGCCATGACCCTTCTCCTCTACCCTGTCACTAAAGACTAGCAGAGGAAAGAGTCCCCACAGAGCATAGACAGGTGTCAAAGGTCTATGTGCCCCTTGGCTCCTGAAATACCCATGGTTAGCACTCTTGGTTGCAGACAACAGAAACCACTTTGACTGTTTCAAGAAGAAAATGGATTAATTATGTGATATTTGGTTCCCACAAGAATCACTGTGAGTTGGGAGAGAAGCAAGTTCAAGGTTAAGCTTCTAGGAAAAATGCCCAACCATACTACAGAATTGGTCTGAAGATGGAACCACCATTATAGCTCAATGCCAGGAACTCATTACCTCTGCTGCATGCATTGCTGCCTCCAGCAGTAGGGCTGTTTTTGTGTCTGGAGCTGGACCTGGTCTCCCAAGGCCTGCTGCCTCTGTGTTCCCTTGGCAGAGCTTGGCTCCTCACATTGCATACTTGCGCATTTCCAGAACAAAGTCGTACGTGGATATGTGTAATGACAGAGTTAGGTCACAGTCCTGTATCTTAGTTGCAAAAGAAGCTAGGAGTTTGAGTCCTGACTCTATTAAGAATGCAGGGCTTATATCATGGGAAATGTCCCTAAATACAGAAAGGATTGGTAAAGATAGGTTCAGTGTTTCTTGCAGACAATGTCTACAAAAGGCCCTATTAAAATTCAAAATTTGTACATAGAACAAAAGGCCTACGTTACCTTATCAAGCCCTAGAAAGAAGGATGCCTAGGAAGGTGGCTTTGGCATGGAGTAATCACCCAGGACGGTAACCTTGACTACGGCATGGCAGAGGGGCGAGCTGGGGGTGGAATCCTCACTAGCAGGGAAGCAACTACCAGGGAACTGGAAGGAGCCCAAGGCAAGCTTATGTGGACTTAGTCTTTTGATAGTACCCTGCCCTGCAAAGAGAACAAGGCCTTCATGGGAAATGACAGGGAGGGCAAAAAAACCATCTGAGTTTGGTTTGTGTGGGGACTTAATTACTGAGTTATCCTGACGCCTGCATAAACTCACAGCTCAAAAGAGTGAAGAATTCTTTCTGAGAAAGTCCTGGTAAACAGAAGCCTGTAAGTGCTTAGAACCCAGGGATGTTTTCCATTTATTCTGAGCTGGACTCCAAACAGACCTATGTGTCTTTCCCGGCCCACTGAGAAGGCTTCTTCCTGTCCTGAATCAGTAAACTGCAGATTGCCATTTTCTGATCTGAACTGATCCCATTTAGAATTTTTGAATAAATTTGGAATAATTTGGAACCCCTGCCTTAAACTGCAACGCACGAGTTAGAACTTCAAGATGACTTAGTAGTGAGCTCCCCACACAATTCAGACACAGATGACTTTGGTGTTCCCCAAAGCACTTTCCCATGAAGGGTGAGATTCTCTTGGCAGGGTGGGGCATGATCAGAAAGGAGAACTTTATCTCCTGCTTCCAAACAAGTTTTCTGTCTTGGCTGGGCCCTGCGCCCTCTCACCTCCTTGTTCCCACCATTGTGCCTTGTCTCCTGCTCTTCCACCTCTCTGGCTTGCCATCTTTCAAGGCAGGCCCATGGCTGCTTCCTCCATGAAGCCTCTAGTCTGACTATTTTGTGAGAAGGGATGCATAACAGAGGTGCTTTGGAAGTCCTGGAGGCCAGTTTGGTTCTGACTTTCGGACTGCAGGAGCCCTGCAAAACCCGATTCCTGAAGACATCCCATTGACTCGTTTGGTCCCTGAACCTGTCTTGGTTTTAATTTCCCTGCGAAGTTTCTGTTCTCCAGCAACATATGCCCCCCTTTTTCTACTTCAGTAGCCTCAGTGGTAGCTCTCACCGTGTTAAACAACGGTCTGATTTGGTATGGAAAAAAGCAGCCAATTGTTTCCTTTAAATCTTAATGTTTTAGGCCCTGGGAACATTTTAAGTAACTACTTAATAAGAAGACTTCTGGTGAAGCACAGGTAAGATCTTAAAGGCTCTAATTGCTCCCCAGAGAAAGCTGTCAGGCTTAGTAACCTCGTTCAGCTTGTGTATGTGGAGCAGGATGAGCAAAACAAGGCAGAAATGAGGAACAGGGGCTGTAGGGGAGATGTCCCCGAACCTGGTGGATGAAACTTCTTGGACCTGGAAGCTATCTAGAGCTATACCTTAAACTGTCAAAAGTCAGTACCTGCTGGCCAACTACTACGCCCCCAAATGGTCAAACAAATGACTGACTTTTTCCTGGGCCTGGTTGCCTTCTAATTTGGAGCGCAAATTACAGTTCTTTCTTCTGTTCTTTCATTTAAATACAAAACAAAACCAGACAAAACCAAACCCCAAAACTCTGTTTTCCCTTCTAATCTCCACTTGAACTTTTTATTTGTGCATCATTCATTTGTTTATTCACTACACACAAGTGTTTATAAAATGTCTCCCTGGTTTCAGGCACCGTTCTAGGTACTGGGGATGCACCCAATTATTCATCGTGGACTTATTGGCAATAAAATGAACTTAAGCACGAGAGGCAAGAGAACAGATAGGGACACCACATCTTCTGGCAGAGGGTGACTTCTGACATAGAATCCCAGAGTGCTGGTGTTTGGGATGGGCCAGTATCCCCTAACCCCAAGTTAAGGCTGTGCGTGCTATGATGGGGAAGTTCTGTCAGGTAATAATATTCACTGTGTGTCTAAGGCATGTGGAGAGTGAGGCACTTTCAAAATGAGGCTCAAATTGACTTCTTATTTCATTGAACCAAAAAGCCCTTTGTGTGGGCCTTCTCCCTTCCAGCCTGGCCAGAGGTGGTCTGTTCGCTCAGCAGCCCCTGCAGCCTCCACGGGTAGAAATGCTGCTTGGCTCCCAAGAGCCATGCTTTCTGGGACCGTTAAACAGGCCTAAGTGGGTTTGGGAGCTGTACCTTGGAATTAAGTAAGAAAAACAGAGGTGAGAGAAGGGCATGCTGGAGCCCAGACAATTCAGTCTTCTCTTGATGTGTGTGAGACCTAAATTGGGAAGTATTTGGCTGATGGCGAGGGCAGATAAACGTTACGGATTTGATGTAATCCCAGACCTCAGGCTTGAAACTGAGCTTGACCCTTCCCGTTGAGCACTTTTATGCAATACTACTGGACATGTAGTAACAAGAAAGGAAACAGAGGAAGGATATCAGTTCAGCCATATGTCAACTCTGGGAGAGAAGATGACAAGGAGAGCAAAGCATGAGATGTGAGTCAAGTCAGGAGGTGAAAGAACAAAAGGAAATTCTGTGAAGTTAGAGCTGGTGTGTCCTTGAGGAAACAAATGAGCTGATGTGAGGGGGCTAATATTGCATTATAGGCCATGGGAGTTGTGTGCATTATGGGGGTGGGGGCTGGGCATGTCATCTGGCTGTTTAGAAGTCCGACAGAACCGTATGGGCTGAAATTCAATTTATAACAATTATAAATTGCACTCGTTTGTCCTCATAGGCCTAAGTGTAGGGGAAGAAGGAATAGCTATCACTATACCAGCATTTCAGATGGAGAAACTGAGGCGCCGGGCGGGGGGGGGGGGGGGTTGTCTACCTGACTTCCTCAGGGTTGTACAACTGGTGGCTGAATTTTGCCTTAAGTGCAGCGTTTGCATCCTGTCCTCCCATAATGGTGATGCCCTGAACTTATCAAGGACATTGGCATTTATTATCTCATTGAACCAGCCCAGCAACACTGGAGGAGGCAGAATGGGTGAGAAAACTGAGAACCAAAGGAAGATTGAGAGTGGACTGGAACTCCCATTTCTTGAGCACTTGCAATGTGCTTTATGTATGCTGTCTCAGAAAATACAATCTTTTAAAGGTAGATACCATTTATCTCTGCTTTAAGGATGGGGTGGCTGAATTACAGAACAGTAAGAAACATGCCCAAGGCCACCCAACCAATAAATGGTAAACTTGAGATCTAGACGCAGGTGTCTAACCCCAAAGTCTGGGCTATTCCAGCTCACCACCTACCACCTGCCTGTAGATGCCCTGCAGCCAGTCAGGACAGAGTAAGCTTGAGAACTCCATTTTCCCCACTCTTAATGTTTCCATCAAGCTGCTGATACAATAACAAGTTTGTCATGAATAGCAGGAGTGAGGAGTCAGGCCTAGATTTGGATCTGAGCTTCCCTACGTACTAGAGGAGGATCTAGAGCAATTACTGCCTCTCAGGTCCAGGTGCCACATCTGTAAAATGATGAACCTCTCCCCCGCCCCAGAAGGTTTGTGGTAGGGGTTAATGAGAATAAACTGCTTAAAGCAGATCCAAGATGTAGTGAGTGCTTAGCAAGCAGTGGCAGGGGTAGGGTGGGACAGCTGGGCACCTGTGTCCTGTCTTGAGCTGCCATATTCCCCTATCCTGGCCCCTCCTCATTTCCACAGGCAGGCACACATTTTCGAAATCTTCCTGTGCCCTCTCTCTCGTCTCTCCTTTCTTCTCTCCCGAGTTCTTGCTATGAGTGTGGAGTAACCTCTTCTTTTCATTCATATATGCCATAGGCAGGTATGTGTAAGAGTGCAGGATGGAGCAGTAGCTCACTTTCTCCCTGCCTCCTCCTTGTCTTCTGTATCAGCCAGGGCTCTTCAGAGAATCAGAACAAGGAATCAGTTTACCCAGTTGTGGGCACCAACAAGTCTGAAGTCTGTCGGGCCATCCAGCTGGCTGGCAACTCAGGCAGGAGCTGACACTGCAGTCTTGAGGCACTATTCTTTTTCTGCAGGGAGACCTCAGTTTCACTCTCAAGGCCCTTCAATGGACTGGATGAGGCTTCCTCACATTATTGAGGATAATATCCTCTACTTAAAGTCAACTGATTGTAGATATTAACCACATCTATGAAATACCCTCACAATACTCACATTAGTGTTTGGTTGAATAAGTGGGTACCATAGCTTAGCCATGTTGATACATAAAACTAACCATCATAGCTTCCACCGCTGCCCTTGGGTGAAGGTTCTCAACTGGCCTCTTCTTCCTTCATTTATGCGCTGGCTCCTTTCTTCTCTGTCTACTCCTTAAATATTGGTGGTCTTCAAGCGTCCATGGTTGTATTTTGCTGATTCTAGGTGCTCCTCTGGGACAGTCTTATCTCCTTGTAGCAGCTGAACCTCTCCCTGTATATCAGCTATTGCCTTGTTTGTATTTCTAGAAACCTGTTTCAGATTTGCCACTGAACACCTCCACTGGGTACTTCCCTCAATTTCCACCTGATTCCCTGCTCCAACCTGTTTGCGCCCCCCCCCCCCCCCCCCCCGCCCAATGAATTCTGCCTTCCCCACTCACCTGGTCAGTCCAACCAGAAATCTGGTTGCCATTCTTGACTCTTCCCTCTGGTCTCTCTTCACTTTTTTTTTTTTTTTAAAGATTTTATTTATTTATTTGAGAGAGAGCACTAGAGTGGGGTGAGGACCAGAGGGAGAAACAGATTCCCCACTAAGCAGGGAGCCCAATGTGGGGCTCGATCCCAGGACTCCAGGATCATGACCTGAGCCAAAGTCAGATGCCCAACTGACTGAGCCACCTAGGCACCCCTCTTCACTTTCAGTTGGTGCCCAACTCTTGCTGATTTCTACCTACCACATATCTCATTTACCTAGTCAAGAAAATATTTATTGATTATCTGCATGCAACACCAAGCCAGGCTCTAGAGCAGGGTTTCTCCATCTTGGTATTATTGACATTGGGCCATATGATTCTTTGTTGCAAAGAAGGTCCTATGCGTTGTATGATATTTAGTAGTATCCCTTTTTCACTAGGGCTACTGTAACAAAACACCAGAGACTGGTGCTTACACAACAGAAATTTATTTTCTCACAGTTCTGGAGGCTAGAAGTCCAAAATCAAGGTGCTAGCAGAGTTGATCTCTCCTGAGGCCTCTCTTTTTGGCTTGCAGGTGGCTGCCTTCTTGCTGTGTCCTCACATGGCCTTTTCTCTGTGCACACACATCTTTGGTGTCTCTCTTCTTATAGGGACATCAGCCATATTGGATTCAAGGCCTATCCTAGAGGCCTCATTTTAACTTAATCACCTCTTTGATGACTTTATCTTCAAATACTGTTACCTCACTTGGAGGTACTGGGGGTTGGGACTTAAACATACGAATTTTGAAATGACAAAATTCAATCCATTAAACCTGGCCTCCACCCACTACACATCAATAACACTCCTCACTCCAAGTTGGGACAACAACCAAAAATCTCTCCGGATATGGCCAAATGTCCCCTGGGTGCAAACTTGCCCAGGTCAAGCACCACTGCTCTATACAGCAGTAGTTTTTAATACTGCCTGCACATTAGAATCACTTGGAGAAATTGAAAAAAAAAAACCAAAAAACCAAAACAACCTCACCTATAGAGATTCTGACTTGATTTTTTTGGGTGGGGCCTAGGTAGGGGTCTTTTATATAAGTGTTCCAGACTATTCTAATGTGTGGCCAGGGATGAGATCATTCTAGCAGTGTGAGAGTGAGCAAGACAGATGTTAATAACAAATTTTGTAATTAAAATTTGAAAACACAGTTAAGATTATGTTATGCATATGTTTGTAACATTTTCTTTAGCAATGTGTCTTAGACATTTTCTTGTATTGTTAGACAATTTACAGGTAAAATTTAATAAGTTTATGTGTGGATATGCTATAAGTGATTTCATCAGGGCCCTACGCTATATTTTATTTTATTTTATTTATTTATTTTTAAGATTTTATTTATTTCAGAGAGAGAGAGAGAGTGGGGGAAGGGGCAAAAAGAGAGGGAGAAGCAGACTCTCCGCCGAGGAGGAAGCCCAACAGGGCGCTGGGGCTGGATCCTGGAACTCCTGGATCATGACCTGAGCCCAAGGCAGGTGCTCAACCTACTGAGCCACTCAGGCGCCCCCTATTCTATATTTTAGAGGGTGCAAACTCTTCTCTATTGAAGTAATGCTGCAAATAATATTCATGTATACATATCTTTGTAAGCAGCTTTGATCATTTACTTAGGGTAAACTTTAAGAGGTGGAAATCCTGGGTCAAAGGGGTGAATATTTTTGTGTTTTTGATATATATAGCTAAATTGCTCCTCAGAAGTGTTGTATTAATTTATAGCTCTGCCAACAGAATTTTTTTAAAAAGCCATTATCCTATATCCTTACCAGCCATGGATATTTCAGTTTTTGAAATTAAATGAAATGTGGTGACTTGTTTTAATTTGAATTTCTTTGGTTATTATTGAAACTAAACATTTCAAACATTTACATGTTATTTGTATTTTTCCTTTTTCAAACTGCTTATCCATATCCTTTGCTCATTTTTAATGATATTTCTGTCTTCCTTATAGACTTGCAAGAGCCGATTGTAAGAATATTAATTCTTTATCTGTTATGTGTTGCAAGTATTTTTATCTAGTTAGTATTTTTATCTGTTAGTGTTTGTCATTTTATTTTTGGAAGTAACTTTTATGTAGTTAAATCTGTTAATATTTCTTCCCTCCCTTAATTTTATTCATAGAAAACTTTTCCATACCTATCATCAGATCATTATTCATCTACCTTTTTCTTCTTTCATCATTTTTTGAACATTTGATTTTTAAAACCTATTTGGAATTTTGGCATGCCGTGTGATTGAATTTTACATTTTATTTCAAATAGTTACCTAGTTTTCCTAGAACTGCTTCCTAAAAATTTTATCTTTTCTCATTCATGTGAAATGTCACACTTTTCCTAGACTAAATTCTTATCTGATTGGGCCTGTTTGGGGTTTTCTATTCTGTTTTGCATTGTTTTATTTACTAGAGTTATAATTTGTTTTGGCAGCTGAAGTTCAAGTTCGCCTCATTATTATTGATATTTCAAAACAGTTTTTGAAATTCAAAACTACTTTTTTTCAGATTCCCAAAATTCCCATTGTGATTTTGAGTAAAAGCCCATTAACTGGGGGAGAATTTATAGCCTTCCAATATTAAATCTTAGCTTTCCGACATAATATATAACATTCCTTCCATTCTCAGGGTATTCTTTATGGGCCTTTGTAAAGCATATTGTTTCCTTTATAAAGTCCCTATACATTTCTTATTGAATTTATTCCAAGATACTTTGTATTTTTGTTGCTATTGAAAATGGAACCTTTTACCCATTATATGCACTGAGTAGTTACTGCTGCTTTTTAAAGAAGCTGTTGTTTTATATAGATTTATTTTGTAATTGTCTCATTTACTGGGTAATTAGTTTCAGTGGTTTATTACCTTAAGTGTTTTGGGTTGGTGACTTTCGGTTATACAAATAGTGTTACTTTGGTTTCCTTTTTGTGTTTGCATTTCTTATTTCTTCTTGTCTTACTGCATTGGCTAAGTGTCTAGAAAAAATATCCAACTACAGTGGGAATAATGAGCATACTTAACCTGACCTTGATATGTTTTGATCTTTTTACTTACACTAGTATGAAATTGACCAAAGTTTTGTTAGACAATTTATTGTGCTGTTTTTGTCATTATCAGATCTTTTTATTGGCATTATACTATCTTCACAAAATAAACAAGGGAGCTTTCAAAAAAATGATATGATCTGCAACATTTTATATAGCAACAGAATAGTTGATTTCTTCAAAGTTTGAAAGAATCTTCCCATAAAACCATCTGGGTCTAATCCCTTGGCCAACTTTTCCAGTTTCTTCCATGGCATGCATTTGTTCAACTTTCTACTTCTTTTGGATACAATTTTGGTAATCTGCATTTTCTTAAAAAGTTATCTATTTTACAAAGATTTTATTTTTTATTTGTTGTAGTGTGGCACGTGAGATTCTTGTATAAATAAAAGCATTTGCATGCCAGTGGATTCTACTCTTTTATGCCTAATTTTGATTATTAATATTTTTTCTCTTAAATTTATTTATAACTTCAACTCTTTTTCTTTTTTAATACATTAATTTTTGTTTTATTTTTGCTAATTATTTCTTCTTTACTTTTTCTAAATCATTTTATTTGAAATTTTAGTTTATTTTTATCTTTTTAAAAATTACTAATGAAAATATTTAAGGCTATTTATTTGTCTTCTGACTATAGATTTGACAGCATCTCATAAGTTCACATATATAGTTTTGTAGATAGTCCTGAACTGACTTTTTTCATTTTTAATTGAAAATTATTTATCAGTGAATTTTTAAAATTTCAAGGAGCTGAGGGTATTTTTTTGGGGGGGGTGTTACTGTTTTCTTAATAATTTCTAGGTGTGTTTTATGGTGAATTGAGAATGTGGTTTAGCCAGTTTTCACTTTTTTAAATTAATTGTAATTTTCTTTGTTGGAAGGCTCTCCACTTTGTGCATATCCTTAGTTTAGCATGTACATTTTATTATAGTTATGTGTCTACATGTCTATCATTCCATTAGCCAATGAGCCCTGTGTGACCTTGGCCATTTCTGTATTTTCAGTGTTGAGAGCAGTGCCTGGTAAATGCCAGACATCAGTAAATGTTGGCTGAATTGACCTTGAATGACAGATGGGAGCATGACATGAGTTCAATTGGCTAAGGGGACTGAGACTGTAGGTCCCATTTTTAGATGTACCAGTTGACTTTACTGATCCATAGCAAAAGGCCAGGTACAAGGGAGTATTTATAAAGCAAGGTGAAGTATGGGTTCCATATTGGTAACAAATTAGTGTCATTTATTGATAGGATTACAGTTAATTCTGATGTTTTTGTGGTGCAACCACATAGTAGTGTATCTAGACCCAAAATTATGAGGAGAAGCAGTTGAGATAGTAGAAAACAGCTGGCCCTAGACCTGCATCTAGCCAAACATCACACCGTGATTTGCTTGGGCAAGTCACATAGACTCTCAGGCTCTCAGCTTCCACATCTGTCAAGAGAAGGATAGGGTTATTTCTAATGATTAAAAAAAGGATCTTTGGTAAGTGGGAAAAAATAACTCACAAAACCAAAAGAAATTTTGTTAAGAGACACAAAAAAGAAACATTTTTATATTCTAGTATTAATTTTTTAAACTACTTAAATCCCTGAAACAATGCAGAATTTTGTGTTTGTGTTTGCATATATATATATATATATATATATATGTATATATATATATGCATACTCTTTCTTCCTTTCTCTCTTTCTCTCTCTCTTGGTCTCTCTCTCTTTCTTTTTTTCCTGCAGAGAGGGTTTAATTAGGTTTTCAAAGTATCTATGATCTAGAAAAGCTTAAGAGCCACCTTTGTAGGAGGGTTCCAAATCTGGGGGTTGGTAGTCTCGATGAAGTATGAGAAAAATTTAATTTCCTTTTGCTCTCAAACATTCCTAACACACTACCTGTCAGTCAATCAAATATTTATAGAGCAGCTCCCACATTGAAGGTGTTTTGCTCTTCCAATGAGGAGAAGTAAAAAAGGGCAAATCCTGTTCCTGACTGTTAGAAGCTTATGGTATGACTGGGGAGAGAGGAAAAATAAATGTGGAAAGTTAGCAAATAAGATTTCTCGTACAGAGCAAAAACATTAGTTACAAGCTGAAGTCTCCCCTTTCTGCCTTGAACACTTACAAATGATGAGAAGAAAACTTAACAAGAACATAGTCATGCTTAAATCAAGAGAGGAAATTTCTAGCAGTCATAAATGAAGAGGTTTCTGTAAAATAATTTAACACATAGGTCACACTGGAATTTGGAAGCTGAAGCTGTTAGGCTTGTGGGCACTGGGGATGGAACTGGCTTATCAGTGGGTTCAGGTTGGGACCCCATTACCCTGAAAGCCTACAGCTGGAGTTATACAGGCTATCTAAAGCTAAGGCCCAGACACATACTCCACCCATTAAATTTGGGAGGGGGCAGCAGAAAAACCCTTCTTTCCTGCCTTGGGTTGTGGCTAAGGTCCTGAGAAGTGCCACGCAGCCTGACAGGATCCTGGGTTCATGCTATATACTCAGGCCAAATCCCTGCTGGTTAGCAGATTACTTTGAATTAAGAAGCCTGGACCTGAGTATCAAGTCCTTCTTAAGACTGCCCTGGGTTTTCTGAATATTTACTGGAGGAAATTCTCATAGAAGGTAATTTTACAAATGGAAATTACAAAGCACCCAGGAAGTCCAACATCATGAAAGACAAATAACAAATTCAGCAAATAGATGAACCAACATCTAAGAGAAAGACCTGATAGAGCAATAAAAACAAAACAAAACAAAACATTTTCAAACAAGTAATTTAAATGCTTTCAAAGATAATGGAAGGCATGGAAATGTGAAATATGAACAGAAGGAAATGAAACAAGAACAGGTGGTCATTAAAAAATTTAGAAACTTCAAAGATGAAGAAGTCATTACTGGAATAAAAAAATTGAGTCTATGGGTATATTAGTTAAGAAATCATGCCAAACCTTAGTAGCTTAAAATAATAAACACTTCTTATCCTTGTTTCTTGGTGTTGGGAATTCAGGAATGGCTTAGCTGGCTGGTATTAGTTCAAGTTCTCTCCTTAGGTTTTAGTGAAGGTGTCAGCCAGATCTGTAGTCCTATAAAGGCCTGGAGGAACTGCTTCCAAGATGGCTGCTTCACAGGGAAAGTGGAGATGAGCTCAGTTCCTCGTCACGTGGGCCTCTCCAAATTGCACCTTGATGTGTCCTCATTGACATGACAGTTGGCTCCCCATAGAGTAGTGATCAAAGAGATGAGCAAAGGGGAAGGAAACCATGATATTCTTTGTCACCACGTCTTGGAAGTTACACACCATCGTGGGCCTCATCGTATCCACCATATCCTATTCATTAGATGAGAGTCATTGAAACTAGCCCTTACTCAAGGGGAGAGGAGTAAGATGCCACCTCTTGGAGGAAGGACTATTCGAGAATCTGCAGGTATATTTTAAACCACACAACAGACCAAACAGCTTACTGCACACAACAAAAAATGGATTATGAACCTGGAAGACTGAGCTGAGGAAATGTCCCAAAATGTGACAAGAAGAGCTAATGAGATGGAAAACATGAAAAAAAGTTAAGAGATTTGGAGGACAGATCAAAAAGCCCTAACACATGTTTAAATAGGAGTCCCAAGAGGACGAAATGATGTAGGAGCAATACATGAAGGTGTAAGGGCTGAAAATTTTCCAAGACTAGAGAGAGTACTGTATTTCCCAGATTGGGAAATCTCCTTAGGGATGAGCTAAAAGTTAGCCAACTCTACAAAGCAGTTACACTGGCAAAAGAGTGGTAGAAAAAAGAACTTCAAGGAAACAAAGGGCAAGAGATTGCAAGGGCTGAGTAGCCAGGAAAATCTTCACAGGTGGTGGAGGCAAGGCTGGGAAATTCTGCTAGGTCTGGTGCAGTGCAGGGAATGTTGAGCTCAGAGGGCAGAAAGAGACCAGCTAGGAGGGCAGCCGTGATGGGGCCATTGCACTTCTCACTGACCTTCCCTTGATACCTGGGACAGCTTCCTCCCCACCTCTGCTACTCTCAAATAACCGACAAAGATGTGTGAGACAGCCCGGAACTCTGATGCCCAGGGTATAAGGGCAAAGCCTGAAAACACTGCTTCTCCCTGAGTAGGATACGGCCCCTTTTGGCCCCAAGCTCCTCTCTCCAGCTCTTGGGCCTCAAATGTCAAAATGCTGCAACCAGATGAAGACATTTTTCTTCTGCACGAAGGCCTTGACTTGGCACACTTCCGTTTATTTTCACCCCCCAAAGCTGTAATTAGTAGTCAGACTTGGTTTTCCCTGCAGACTCAGAGACAGGAGTAAGTGTTAATTTGAACATTTGCAACTAACAAATGCCTTCCCATTGGCCCCCATGAAACCAGACAGTTTTGAGAGATGCTGGGTCCCCTGAGGAGGTTGTGGGGCGGGTGGGCACTAAGGGTGGGAGGTGGGAGGTTGCAGGGAGGCTGGAGCTGGTGCA
The DNA here is from genome assembly GCF_011800145.1 of Mirounga leonina. Classification (NCBI taxonomy): domain Eukaryota; kingdom Metazoa; phylum Chordata; class Mammalia; order Carnivora; family Phocidae; genus Mirounga; species Mirounga leonina. Next base: position 53,118,768 of record NW_023270305.1, read on the forward strand.
GTCCAGCCTTGGCTGCATTGCCACGTCTCCAAGGCTGAGACTTGGAGACGTGGCAAGTGATGGTGTTGATGGGAAGTGGAAGGAGGCAGATATGCATACCCTAATAACAGGCAAACACCACTCCTCATCCATGAGAGTAAAACATTTAGCTGGGAAAATCAGTCACTTGAAGAGAGAAAACAACATCAGGCAAAAAAAAAAAAAAAAGAAAGAAAGAAAAAAATCCCTCCAGCTAGGCACTGTGATCTGACCCCCATGAGAAATTTTCTTAGGGTCAAACCTTTGCCCTTTGCGTCCTGGTCTCCCGCCTCAGGCTGAGGCTGCCTGGATATATGTCTCTATGCTGAGGTCACTATTGTCTAAGGTTCAGTGAAGCAGGGCCTAAAGGAACAACTTTGGGGGGAGAAAAGAAAAAATACACTGGCGAGGAGAAATCAGTCCTCAAATTACAACAATTTGATGCCACCCAACTTTCACTGTGGCTCAGAGTTCATTCACTGTTCTTTCCCCCCCCCATTGCTGTTGTTATTTTTCCTGGTCTGCATTTCCCTCCCAGCTCCCTGCAGACTGTTTAAAAATTGGATAAAGAGAAGACATCATCCGCTTTCCTTCCCCTCAAGGAAGAAAAGAAGTTTCCAATATCACCAACCAGGATGGCGATTTATTCATTTTGCTTTCATTTCTAATCTCTGGGAACACTGAGAAAAGAGGGTATCTATCGCCTTTGTCTTCCCTGCCTCTTTGTCTCATTGTCACTCATTCTGTCTCCCTCCATCACTCGGTCTCATTCTAGATCTCTCTCCCTGTCTCTCTTTCCCTCTGTGTATTTGGGTCTTTCTCTGCACAACCAACTACACCCAATATATCAGCAAGCCGTTCAGCACCCTGGGCCAGCCACAATCTAATATCCCACATAGCCGTCACATACCAGGTTGTATTTTCAACCTTGTTTCAGCACCCCGAGGCGGTGTGCACACTGAGTAACTTTGGATCTTTCAGCTTGCTGGATGATCTTTTATTTTAGTGACCCTGGGCAGATCACAGACCGAGCTCAGGCTGCAGACCGAGACCTGACCCCTTTTTATGTAGTTAATGTCGAAAGGAGCATCCATGGGATAGCCAGTTTTTCAGGCCAATAGTTTTGGGATGGTTGCGTGTGGGTGAGTGAGTGTGTGTGTGCATGTGCTCACACCTATGCACATGAACATGACATCGTAAAGGGATTGATTGATTTATTTTGGGGATGCTATTTTGATTCCTATGAAGTAATTTGAAAGCTTTTTCTTTTCTTTTTCTGAGAGAAGGAAATTGGCGATACTTCAAGCTACTGGGGAAAAGACCTTTCTAGAAATGGGACAGTGCCCAAGTCTTATGTCATGATGCAGGTAGAGGGTAAAGGAATTAGGGCTGAAAAAAGGACCATGACTCCGTGTTAGGACTGGAAATAGCATGATGACAAGGAGGCCACTGGACTCCTCTCTGGGACACTAGACACAAGCTCTGCATGATTCAGACGCATGGCAGGCTTTCCTGTGACTCAAGGACTCTGAGTGATGCTGCACACCAGGGGAAAGCGTGACCTGTGGCTTGAGTGAAATCCATGGTTTTTGTGGGTACTGCTGTGGTTGAGGATGAAGGTCAAATTTTTTAATAACTGTGAACAGCACACCAGAGTTTTAGGGAAAGAATTGTTATTTTCAAATTGCTGGATCTTTTATCGGTGAACGGGGTGCCAGTTGACACGCTTGGGCTCCCAGGGCATTACAGAGATTTGTGGGAAGCCCAAGGGAAGAAGGATGAGGCCAGCTGCTGAGAGACCAGGGACAGTTTCTGTACTGCTCTGAATATTAGAGAGCCCTGCAGTTTTGCATCTAGACCTGGCCTTGGAATGCAGGCTTATTGGCAGCTGAACAGAGATTTTTGCCAGCTTTTTGCCTCATATAAATATAATAGTAACTTGGAATCTTGGCACTTCACCCCATGGATATTTGCATGATCACCTCTTCATTACCAGTGCTAATCATCAGCAAAATTGCGAAGTGGGGACATCTTGCCTCAGTGACTTCAGGTTTGTACTCTCCTCCCTCCTTCCACAGCTGGCCCAGCCCCTCCCCCCACTTCCTTCTTCCCTCTCAACTTAGTGTCCTGTCTTCTTCCCACCCCCCGCCCCGCCACTAAAAATTCCATAGAGAACACAGGTTTTAGTCGCTTACAACTTGGTTATCTTGCCCAAGACTGCTTGCACCCCTCACTGTCTTTTGAAAGGCTGCATCCTTGGTGGAGGGATAGTATGGAAATTCCATATGGACAGAGATTTTTGTCAGTTTTGTCCACCTAGCACAGTGCCTGGCAGGTGATCAATAGATTTGAATGAATGAATACATCAACGAAGTGAATTCACATTTTGGTCAGCACATAGGGGCAGCTTTTCCTTAGGGGGTGGGGGATGATGGAGGATAAAGAGGTACTGTGACCACCCTGCTGCCTCTGGGGTTTCCCATAAGGCTCCTACCTTCTTGCCACCCCCCCAGCCCCACCGCTGCCTAAGGCCAATCCCTTAAATAACTTTTTTAAAGATGTAGTTTTCTTTTTTCAGGCTCTCTGGGATCCTAAAATCCCCTGCTTTGGTTCCTGGCAGACTTTCCACACTTTCAGGGCAAAGATGGTTTCCTCTCCCACTCTCCCAGGCCCCCGGCGTCATTACCGTGACCTCTTCCATTGCAGTGGTCAGTGCCTAATGTTCCCTCAGCCCTGGGGGAGAGCAAAGCTGCATATGCAATGCCCACCTCTGTCCTCACGGAGTCGAGAATGGAACAGCGTCTTTTCTTTTGCAAACCTCCAGTGCCTGCGTCTCCTTTGTATGACTGCTTAATAGTAAAATTGATCTGCTTCTGGACAGGGGTTTCAGGCCTGGTAACTTGGCCTCAAAGTCAGGTGTGCAAAGGACAATTGCCCAGAGCTGTCTCTTTCTGAGGACTGCCCCTTGTTAAGGTGTGAGATGGAAAGTTGACAATGGAATGAAAATATTTTGGGCTGTTTGGAGAGCTATTTTTAATACGTGCAAGGGATGTGGTATTCCTTGTTTAGACCATCTTCAATTTGCCAGGGAGCTCTGTGAATGGAAAATGTGAGCCAAAGGCCTGAGGTGGAAAAGGGAATATAAACGCGGGGGCCCTTGCGATCTGGAAATTTACCCACTGTTCCGAGCTGCTGGAGGTTTGAGTTCTGTGTGTATTAGGGATGGCTCTTCTTTTATTTCTGGATATTCTCTCCCCCACCTTTCAGCTGGCGTGTAAATACCCATCAGCACCCTGGTCCGCAGGACCATCCCAGCCAGCTGTACCATCCACAGTGTATTGTATACATAATGCAACACCATTAACTCTAATGCTGTCACACGGCAGCAAGAGCGCTTGGGAAGTGCAGGGTGGAAGGCAGGAAGCTGCTGACCGACTGGCTCCCTTTTATATAATCATAAACTCAAACCCGCATTTCTCTGAAAGCAAGAAAAATCACCCAACCACCTTTTGATTACACTTTTACACAAATTAACGTCATTTTCCTTTCCAACAGTATTGACTACGGGATTCAATTTGGTCCGGCAGGTGCTGGGTAACGGGAAGCCTGCTAAGAGCAGCTGTGTTAACAGCATCCCTCTCGAGAAAGGATTCTCTGTGGAGGGTGAAAAAAGAGGGAGAAGAAGATAGAGAAGAAGAAGAAAAAGGGCGGGGGAGACAAAAACTTGCACACACAGCCACATCCCTGCATGCTGCCGCCGCCACGGCGGCTGCTTGGATGCGTCTAAGATGGCACCTTGGTGCCCTGCCACATTCGGTCTCCTTGGTACCGAAGCGGTGCTCAGCTTCTTGTCACTGAGTGGATGATGATTATCTGCACCAGGGTCTCAAGGGTGCTCAAGCTTTGCTGGCGGTTGGAGCTGAGATGCTTCAGCTGAAGGATTTTAAAAGCTGCACAAGGCCAAAGAACCATTACCAGTCACTTGCTGTGTGAGGCCTGATGAAGAGGGGGTAGGTGTGGAAAGGAGGGGCGCTGGGGGTGCAGGAGAGGGGAAGGCACATGATATCTTTATCCCTTTCGCTGTTTTCTCTCTTTCCCCCCTCTCCTCCCACCTCTCCACCTCCTGACGCCTTTTTAGCCACCGTACCCTTGCTGAGGCATGACAAGGTTATGTCAGTGTGGTCTGAGAATCTATTGATCACGGCCATCAAAGATCTTTGCGGGAGTTTAGGGATTTGGTGCTTTGCATAACACCCACTCGTCTCAGTTAACTCCTCCTGTCCCGGCCTGGGCTCCCATCACCTCAGAGCTGAGCTGTTGGCCAAACTTGCTAATTTCTGTGACAGCTGCTTTCCCAACTAGACTCATAAGGCTGTCAAAACCGTTGTACTTACTATTATAACAGAACTCAGGTGCATGACCCAGGCGCTGAAGAAGTGGAAGGATTGGACCAGACACAGCAAAGGGAGAAAACCCACATATAGATACTAACACCCCCTCCCCGCACCCCCCCCGTCCGAGACGTGCACACATACCAATAAGCAAAAAGGATCTTGGTGAACTCCTATCCTGGTGGTTTTTCTTTTAATCAGTGAAAAATGAAAGAAGTGCCAGAAACCACTGAGTCACACACTCATATTCTGCAGCATGTAACATTTTCCAGTAAATATTGATTGAGCATGGACTATGGAGCTAGCACTGTTCTAGGTGCAGGGGCTAAGTGGTGTACAAAACAGACAAGAATCCCTGCCCTCATGGAGCTGGCATTCTGGACACACTGACACAAAACTGCCTGTCTTCAGTCTGTGAGTCCTGAAGCCTCCCCTGTGACCAGGGCATGATTGCGTCAGTATTTCCCCCAGTGTGGATTTGTGCAAACACACAGATGTGTGCACATACTTCCACATAATCGTTATAGGCTTGAATAATGCAAGGGTAAGAAAATATCTGGGACACTTCTCTTTGAGACCTGCAAAAATAGAAAAAACTAAAATGTCCCAAACCCATGAATCTTAGAGAAAAGTGATGCTAGTTTTCAGCCTAAAGGTCCACGATGCCATGGGGGGCCTTTGCATTAGTCAGATTCTGCCTACCTGGAAAGATAATCTCAAGGGCTTGAAGTACCTGGACAAGTCTAAGCACCCCCCCCCTTTTTTTTTTAGAGAGAGAGCAGGGGCTGGGGAGGAACAGAAGGAGAGAGAGAATCCTGAAGCAGACTCCCCACTGAGGGGGAGCCTAATGTAGGCCTCGATTGATACCAGGACCCTGAGATCATGACCTGAGCTGAAATTGGGAGTCAGATGATTAATCCACCTGAGCCACCCAGGCACCCCCCAAGCACTTCTTTAGTAAGTGAGAGGTGCTGTTTCCCTGGAAAGTTCCTGGATGGGTAGTACCTGTGGGTATGTGACCACAGGTTTCCTGGGATGAGGCAGGGATGAGTGTCGTGGTCTTGGACAGGAGGCTGAACCAGGATGCAGAGGAAGAGGACAGGGCTTGAGGGCACCACTGTGCTGTGTAAAGGTGCTGGGAGCCCTTCTGGGGGCACAGGGCATCCTTAAACCCCAAGACTGTGGCCAGAGTGTGGCCTCAGCACCTCATCCTCGGTGGGGCAGAGTGCCTAGTTGCCTAGAGATCAGGACACGTTCAGCCTGGTCAGAAGGGACATGCTGGCTTTTGGCCATAGCTGGCGGCAGAGAATCTTCTGCTTGTTTCTCTCTCCCTTAGCACTGGGTGTCACTGCAGCAAATGTGGATCCCTTTAGAGACCCTCTTGGGGCCTGGAATTAATCACCTGGCTGGGGAGAGGGCAGGGGTGGGGGCTGGAGGGAGGGAGAGTCAAGAAGAGGGGAGAGAAGGACCATCCCGGCTCAGCAATTCCCAAACCCCCTCAGAATCTGGCTCTTCATCCTTTGCTGTCCGAAAAGCCTCATTTGCAGAGACTGATGCGATGCCTCAGCTGAGCCCAGACGTTTTATGCATTAGTGCTGCCTTTGAACACATTCCGGGCTCTAGGTTGGAATCCCAGGTGCTTATGTTTACAGTGGGACCCCAGCCCTCGCGGCTTTGTGTCACTGCCTCAGAGGCAGGGGAATGCTGGGTCTGGGCTCTACACTGGGAATGGGTAGCACTTGGTGACTTCACCATCTGAGCTGGAGCCCCAGCCCCAGAACTCCTGTGTGGATGGGAACGGGCAGACGGTCAGTGTGGCACACAGTTCCATCCTGTTTTCCAACTCAGGCCCAGGGGCAGAAGAGCTCTGTAACATTTTTTTTTCCTTTTCTTTTCTTTTCTTTTCTCAATCTTTATATTATCTTTGGAGTTGAGGAGCTGAATTTTGGGTGGTTCTCCTCAAAAGGCACCTTGTTATGGTTAAGTAGGTACCACCTCCCCTACACACGCTTTTGAATCACGCTGTGATTTTATTCATGAGGTCACCCCATTCATGGTAGTAGATAAGGGAATGAAGAGTCTGGGTCCACAATGAAATAAATCATTACCAGCCAAGCCCAAATCAGGGGTAAGGGCGAGAGAAATTGACATCTCCCTCCAAAAAGCATTTATTTTAAATAACGAGAAAAAGCCGTCCGTGGCTATGAGTGTGTGCGCTACATCTATGTGCCATATCATGCCATAACTCTGGGTGAACGTGATAAGCAACTTGAACTTGGTCTTTGTGATTACCTGTGCATTTTTTTTTTCAAAGATTTTATTTATTTATTTGACAGAGAGAGAGAGCACAAGGAGGGGGAGCGGCAGGCAGAGCAGTAGAGGGAGAAGCAGGCTCCCCGGCGAGCAAGGAGCCCGATGTGGGACTCGATCCCAGGACCCTGGGATCATGACCTGAGCCGAAGGCAGACGCTTAACGACTGAGCCACCCAGGTTCCCACCTGTGCATTTTTATAATAAACAAAAACATGAAAACAGAGTCACCAAACTCCAGCCCCACCTCCAGAAGTCTCCTCCTCCTCATCACCCTCCCCTCTGCCCTCTTCCCTCCTCCTCCCCTTTGTCCTCCTCCCTTCTTTTCCTACTTCATCCTCCTCCTCCCTTCCCCCTCCTCCCCTCTCCTCCTACTCCTCCTCCTTGTCAGACAGTTTCACTTCTGTCATGTTTTTTCATTTCTCCTTTAGGTTCTTTTGCCTTTCTGAATACCTTTGTAGTGAGGAACCAGCTTCCTCCCCACCTCTTCTCACTTCTGCCGTTTTTGTGATCTTGCCAGTTTTAATGAGAGCACAGTCAATAACTATGGAGAGGTGCTGACGACATTACAAAGGAACTAGCCCTTAACAAGTCAACTGTAGATGAGGTGCCAACAGGATGGACAAGAGGATTAAAGTATTTATGCCAAAATATTAGAAGCACACGCAGAATTAGTTCTCCCCGTGTTAGATATTTTACTTTTGGCAAGTCCATATTTAAAAATCTTTTATCCTTGTTTTGCTTAAAGTATTACAATAAGCCCCGGATTTTTCACAGTTACACTTGTATATTTTCACAGCTGTTTTAATCAGAAAAAATTAATGTGCTTTTGATAGCTCAGAAACCTATCACTGGCAAAAGCTTTGCAAAAATGTGCTGCAGAGCAGAGTGGAATCCTCAACATTATATATTTTTGCCGGCTATTTGAAATTCATAGAATTTCCCCTAAATATTTTCTTTTGCAATTCTTGCCTAAATTAATCTAACAGCTTGGGCTGACTTCTTTGATAATCTCTTTTGTTATGAATGCAGGGATTGCTATTGTTAACATTCTTTGGGAACCAAACATGAACTGTCTGTTACTGGAGGAAAATACAATTGCTATTTTTGCTTGTATTGGAAGTATTTACTCAAATAAGATATACAACATAATGGATAGGCAGGACTGGCAGTCTCCTTGATGGCTTTATGGTCACTGGCTTAGCATCGGTGTGCTCCCCTGGATTTTCACAGGCAGCACAGAAAGGAACTTGACTTTTGCTTCTCGAGATCTGTGACACGTACAGATCCACAGACACACACTCTGAGTCCTGGGCGTTGTGAGTCCGCATGGTCTTGGATTCAAATGCCAGGCACACGTCATGAACAGTGCAAGAGAGCAAACTACCAAGAGTAAAGGTCTATGGCTGCACATCAATAATAACAATGCCAACAATAATTTTTAAAAAAAAATCCACAAAAGTAAAACATTTGCCACAAGGGGAGGAAAATATGGGGAAGGAACCAAAGAAATGAACAAAAGTCTTGGTTGCCCTGTCTGCCTGGCAAAGAAGAGGCCTGATTTCCAGGAGAGGGAGAATCAGTGGATTAATGTGAACTTTAATACTGAAGCAGTGTGTGTTTATTGCTGGTGACCACAAGACATAAATCTTGCAAGCACAATATACAATACGATGCAGCCCCCAGTTTTTTTTTTCCCCCTCTCCAGTCTCAATTTGTGTGTAAGTGTGTGTTAAGTGCTGTTGAAAAATAGTGACCTTTAATAAAGGATTGTATCCTGCGACTATTTTCCCAGACACACAGTGACCTTTCAAACCAGACTGAGGTGAGGGGGTGTGGAGTTTGGACTTTGAACCGGCCAGACCCCGCTGTGCTCCTCTGTTAGCCTGGCCACTTTTTATTGTGTCACCAGGGAGCGTTCTGTATGCAAAGCAGGCCGGGCTGGCAGCCTGAACCTTTGCAAATCAATTTGTCTGTGAAGGCGAGTCCACTGGAGTGAAAGATGGTCTAACAGGGCATGCTGCCCCCTCTCTTTGTGACATCATCGCTTGTGGTACTCTTGTCAGTCATGTCTGCTCAGAGGACTGTTGGAAGGAGGGGGAAATGCCTGGGTGGGGGGGTGAGGGGTGGGAGGGGTTAATCCTCATGACCAACTGTGGCCTGAGAGACAAGGGGCGTTCTTCTTAATAGGACAGAGTTGGGGGGGTGGACAATTAGTCTGCTTGACTGGGAGGGTGATGGGGGAGGGCGCCATTATGCCTGATACTGTTGCCTAGCTGTGGTCGTCAACCCTACTGTTCCCCCTCCTTCCTAACAGTGACATGTTACAGGAGGAGATTGCTATCTCCCTCAGACCAGGGGAAAGCTCGGGTTCTGAGGAAATACTGAAGATCATGGTACCCAGAAAGTTTGCCCCACCCCTGCCCTCCTGCCAATAGAGCTGATGCCCACAAAACTCGAACCTTTGATTGTTTTCCATCCAAGACCCTGAGCCACAATCCCTTCTCATAGCAAACCTTTTCATAAGGGTTAATATTATTATCGCTCTTTCCAAGTCTTTCCAACACCCCAGACTCTACATTAATCAGTAGCTAAAAATGCCAGGAAAGACAGAAAAATTCAATTACTTAGTTCCCTAATTCAAATTTCTTTGAGAAGTCCCTTTAAAGATAGGGAAATCCTGCATTTTTCATAAAACCGTGGTTAGATCAATTTCTGTGTAAGCAATTAATCATCTTTATACTCCACAGAAGATGGGGAGCAAAGTGTGACCTACTACAGCCATGCTGACTGATTAGTCTCTTGGTGAGCAGCTGGGTGGAGGGCCCCAAACACCTGTCCTACATGCAGGTTTAAAACATAAGCCCTCTGTGGAACCCTTCAAGGGGAGGAATGCAGGAAGGAAGTGGCTGTGATGGGCTCTGGAGCTGGATGAGCTTAACTTCTAATTCTTGCTCCATCATGCCACATTATGGGAACTTTGTCAAGTTACCAATTGCCTTTAAGCCTTGGTTTCCTCATCTGTTAAATGGGGATGATAAAGAATAGCTACCTCATGGGGTTTTGGTGAGAATGAAAAGGAAGGCACATATGCTCCTTAACATGGTTAGCTCTCTGTAAGTGCTAGCCCTGGTGATAATATCATATGTGATGATTACTGAGGTAGAGTACTAAACAGGATGTAACTGTATCCACATGGATGAGGTATGATTGGGGTTTTGAATAGCTTTGTTAGCCAGGAGAAACTTGTCTCATTCAAAAATCTTTGGATTTGGGGGCAGATGTTGTGTTTTATTTTACAGATTATCATATTGGATTTAAGGCTATTGACACGGGCGCCTGGGTGGCTCAGTTGGTTAAGCGACTGCCTTCAGCTCAGGTCATGATCCTGGAATCCCAGGATCGAGTCCCGCATGGGGCTCCCTCTCCCTCTGACCCTCTTCCCTCTCGTGCCCTCTGTCTCTCATTCTCTCTCTCAAATAAATAAATAAAATCTTAAAAAAAAAATAATTTCTAAAAAAAAAAGGCTATTGACATATGCACCATATATGTAGCATCATTTTATATATATATATATATATATATATATATAAATAATATCTGTGCTATACTATACACACATCATTTTTTTCTGACTACCAATCTATTTTCAGTTAGAACCCTCGAGTACAGGACACCAAAATTCATTTGTGTATCGTGTCCTTTCTACATGGGATCACAGGATGATTTGCAGGGAGTCAGTGGTAAACTGACAAGGAGAAAACGTTTTTGGGAGCAGGATTTGAAAGGGGAAGTCACTCTGGGGCAAGACTAGCCATCCATTTGTAAAGAGCACAGACGTGATTGGCATGGGCTCAAATCTGAAAGAAAAATTCCAAAAACTATTTAATTTTTAAGTTGAGTTTCACTGTGAAAATGGTGAAGGGGCATTGGTTGAATGTGTCTCATTTTGAGGGGAAAAATTTTACTGACCCTTTTACTTAGGAACTCACAATTAAGGGAAGACTACTAGAGGATTTGGGAAGGAATATGGACACATGTAGGGATTTCAGAGAGGCCCAAGGCAAGATGGAATGTTCTGGGTGACGAAAAGGAAGTATTAGAGGCAAAAAGCTAAGAATGAGGTCAAATATCAGAACAAAAGTTAGGATCCTAGAGTCTCTTAAGACTAGTAACAAAACACAATATATAAACAAAAAAACCCTGTAGATAATACAGAAACAACTAAAACAAGCCTTTTAACCACAAGTTAGTGGTACAAAATGAAGACCTTGAAAGAGCAAGCAAGCAAGAAAGAAAGAAAGAAAGAAAAAAAGAGAAAAAGAGACTTCTATTGAGCATCCCTTATGAAGAAGTGAAAACTTTGGGACCCAAAGCAGATATAATGTTTAGTATGGAAGCAACTAACTATATATTCCAGAAAATGAAGAGAGGGTGATAAAAGCAGAACATTGCAAGTCCAGTAGGATCCTGTTTACTCTTTCCTGGATTCAGTTATCCAAGATGTCACATCGTATTTCTTGAATTGTAAAACTAGATGGTTCCAGAGCCCAATTCAGCACAAGCAGCATCTGAGGTGGGCATCCTTCTGGTTCCTCAGCTTCACTTCGCCTCACAGAGAGTTCCATTGCACTCTCTAAGGGAAAGGTGAGTTGAGGTCTTTGTAGCCCGAGCCTGGACAAGGTCAGATTGAGAAGCAGGACAAGGGAGAGTAACGTATTGGGAAAAGATGAGCAGAAACCGTTGTTAGGAAGGCTGGCAGTGTGGGGACCATTAAAAGTGCATAGGCATAATGCTTCCAGTGTAGACAGAGGTCTGAGTTGGGAGACGTGTGGAAAGCTGGAAGTGGTGTGGGCTCTTTCCACTGGTTATGGTCTGCTCTGTTTCTCTTAGACCTCAGAAAACCCTTGCTGAATACTCTCCTTCAACCACTTATGAATGCAAGGAATTACATGATCTCAGAAGGCCTCTTCCACAGTGAGAGAAAAGTTGATGACTTATCAGCTGGAATTATGGGGAAAAACGAGAAGAGATTAGGAATCCATAATGAGACAAAAACGGCATCAGTCACCCAGGGCAGGGCCGCCCTTAGCCTGATAGAAGTGCAAGTCGGGGTGTAACGGATCTGGGAGGTGGTAGCCAACTATGCCAGTAGGACCACAGAAAGGTTTGGGAAAGGAACTCAGACACTGTCTTTCTCCCTCTGTCCACAAAGGAGGGATTATGGAGCCAGTTTCTGCTATTGTCCTGGATATACCGTGTGTTCTGACAGGGTTCACGTTTTGGGACCCAGTCCAGCTTGACATTCTGAATATCCCTGAGGCATGAACAGTCTTAGGGTGATCTGTATGAGAAATGTGAGAAATGGAAAAGAGCAGAGCTCTCCTCCTGATATACTCAACTTGGTGATTTGAATTCATCATTAACTCATTTGGCACTTCTGACAGCAGGAGGGGGCTCCCTGGTGGTTTCCAGGCGTTCCGACAGGTTGCAGCATACCTGTGATTCTGGATGAGGGGCTGGGAGCATTATACATGACCATCTCTGGGAATGTAGCTAGCATAGTGCCTGATGAGCACAAGGTGCCCAGTAAGTGGGGACTGTCTCCTCATGCTCCTACACTAAATTGTATGCTGTTTCTTCAACCACAATACCTTGAGGGCAGTATCTCTACAGTAAAATCCACAGAACCTACTACTAAAGTCCGTGGCCATGCCGTGGCCAGAAACTCAGCAAGTGGAATGACCTTGCCATCTAGGTATTTGAGTGGGGGGAAGGAGAAGAGGAGGCCCCAGAAAAGATACCCCAACTACTGGGAAGGCAAGTGTGTGTGGTGGCGTTGGGCGGGGGGAGGTAGGACGTAAGGGTGGTTAATATCATTTTTATTTAATTAATTAATTTTTAAAGATTTTATTTACTCATTTGAGACACAGAGAGAGAGAGCACAAGCAGGGGGAGAGGCAGAGGGAAAGGGAGAAGCAGGCTCTGCGCTGAGCCAGGAGCCCGATGTGAGGCTCGATCCCAGGATCCTGGGATCATGACCTGAGCCAAAGGCAGATGCCTAACCAATGAGCCACCCAGGCGCCCCATATCATTTTTTTTAAAAGATTTTTTAAATTTATTTGTCAGAGAGAGAGAGCACAAACAGGAAGAGAAGCAGGCAGAGGGAGAAGCAGGCTCCTGCTGAGCAGGGAACCCCATGTGGGACTCGATCCCAGGACCCTGGGATCATGACCTGAGCCGAAGGCAGACGCTTAACCGACTGAGCCACCCAGGCGTTCCTGGTTAGTATCATTTTTTCTGAATCCCCATTAACTTTATCTTTTATGTTTAGAGCTTATCTGATATCCACAAGGGCTATATAAAACTACTAATGCTGGATATTTGTCTGGATCTCATAGCTCTGGCTATGAATGTCCTGGAATAGTCTCAGAATAGTGCCAGTCACCAGTTAGACCTGGGGTTAGGATTTATAACAAAAGAACTTTACTTTGTGTAGTGCTTTACCATTTTCAAAGTTCATTTATTCAGTTGATCTCCAGATAGTCTTGCTAGATAAAGTACAAAACCACCCAAATTATATTTGAATTTCAGACAAAACCCAAATAATCTTTTTAATATATGTATGCCCCACATATTGCATGGGGCATAGCTAGACCAAAAAATTATTTGTTGCTTATCTGAAATTCAAATGTAGCTGGGTGTCCTGTGTTTCTCCCCACCCCCCCAGATCTGGCAATACTATCTCTGGGTAGAGGACTGGCACAACAGCTAAAGCACACAACCGTTAAGATAGATGTGGTTTGTACGCCAAGCTCTGCAACTTACTAGTTCTGTGTCTTTGGGTCTGTGTCTTTTTAAAAATCCACCCAGAGTTTTCTTGTGTGTGCCAGGCTGTGCTGTGAGGACTTCATGAGCTAATGCATGCATAGGCTCAGCACATAGTGACTACTGAGGAGGTTGTCGTTATTGTTATGCTCTTATTTGAGCCTCGCCTGGGAGGCAGCCAGGCTCTCTTTACCCATGTAACAGAGGAAATTAAGAGAAACTCCACATCTCAAGTTTTGATTCCTAGTTCAGCTTTTCATACTAGGTTGATGATACCAAAGTTTTATTTTGCTGCCATCTTGACATGGAAAAGCAGACTCTGCTGAGGAACCACCCAGTGCTACCTGTCTTCCCGGAGGAGGGAGAGCAGGCTCCTCCCTCAGGGGTCCAACCAGGAGGCTGGTGAGTCCCTTTGCCTATCAGCACCTGTGACCAGCAGGGAAGGAAGGGGCATTGTTTTCAGGGGGTTTCAGTCATTAAGACCTTTGATGCTGTAGGCCATGACCCAAGCCACGGTGGGCTGAGAAGGACTTCCTGCCACCACCCCTCCTGTGTCCACCTGCAGACCAGCAGAGGTCCTGCTCATGAGGAATCCATGGCTCAATTCTTGCCACCCACTTACCTTTATCTGCAGGATGGCCTAATCCATACTTGTTCTTGGTGCTAATTTACATGCCCTTCCTGGGAAGTATTTATGTTAGGAGAACGCTTTGGGTACAAGTGACAGAAACCTAACTTAAACAAAAGGGGGCTCTGAACCCCCATAACCCAGTCTCAGGCAGAAGGGCTGCCTTAGGGATCACTGCAGCCAGGGTTCGAATGTTGTCATTATTCTCTCAGGTTCTGTTCTTCTGTTTGTCTGCTTCATTTGCTCTAGTCACAGCTAGTTTCTCTCTTCCAAAAAGGAACAGACAGTTCCCGACTTTCATGGTTACATACAACCTCACAATCAGAGAGAGAGGAGGTCCTTCTCTGTCAGTTCTAGTAAAAAAAAAAAAAAAAAAAAAAAAAATCTTGAGGAAGGATCCTATTGGCTCAGCTTGGGTCATGTGCTCATCCTTGGACCAGTCATTGTAACCTGAGAGATGGGATAAACATCCCGTGATTATCCTAGGACCAACTATTGAAGCCAGAGGGATGGGATGCTCACCCCTTATCAGAACCATTATGTTATGTTCATCAGGTTATGTTGGGAGGAGAGCAGTTTCCAAACAGTTGGGATGGGGAGAGTGCCATTGTCTGAAGAAGGAAGGGTTGATGACTGTGTCTCCTTGTAAAGGAAGAGTTTAGGGCAAGGAGAGTCTGGGTTGGGTGGGACTGGCTGGATTATCTTTATGAGGAGGAGGTGGGAGATCGCCTGGGTCATGGAGCTAGGATTATCAGGTCTCTATTTGGGTCTCCTCTGGACCTTAAATCATTTTGGTTTGGTTTGGGCACTGGGATAGGGCTGATGGTAACTTCCAAAGGGAAAACAGAGGTATGCTTGTGGCTTGTGGGGCAGCTGATGCATTAGCACTTTGTGGGGGTAATTGCATCCATGGACATTCTAGTAGGATGCCTAATGAAGGGCTAAGTACTTTAGGAGCTTCAAAAACAACAGAAGACAAAATTTCAGTCTTTGAGGAATTTATAATCTTCTTAGGTCAACAAGATGTCCACATGTGAAACACTTAGAAAACCCTTTAAGGAAGTGCCGGATGGTATCTGTAGAATAGGCTCTGAGCTCTATGACACAACAGGGCATGTGGTTCGGGCCTTGGGCTGAAAGAAAGGTCTGCCTAGAGGAATTTGAGCTGGGGCCTGGAGAACAAAGTGGAAGATGAATGCAGGAGGCTGACCTCCCAAATAATCGTGCCTTAGGATAGATAAATGAAAATTGGGTTTTGCAAAAAATGTAGCCAGGGTGGATATTGCCTTAGGATGAGGACCCAGGTCTCGTCCCTAGGGATCTGAAGAAATACGTTTGTTCCCAGGCTACAGCATGGGTTTTGGAGAAGGACAATTCACTTTCTATGGAGATCTGCTTTGCTCATACACCAGGAGCTACACAGACATGGATCATGTAAATGACTATGGAATAGGGAAAATCACTTATTTTTCTTATTTCAAGTGGATTAGGACTTGTTTATGAATGAATAAGTGGGAAATGTTAAGGGACAAACTTTAAAAACAGGTTTTAAAATAGGCAAAAGTTTTCACGAATATTGTGAGGATTCAGGAAGCAGCAAATATGCACAATAGGACAGGGTTTTTAAAGTCCAGAAGATCTGGGTGTGAATTCTATGTTGGTGGCTCACTAAGAGGCATGACCTCAAGCACTGAGCCTTAGTTGCCTGGCCTATAAAAGGGGAATAAGGTGGTACTTACTTCACAGGATTTTACTTTTGAGGGTGCAATAGATTATCTATGTAAAATACTTAGGACAGTGCTTGGCAAGTAGTAAAGACTCCACAGATACTTGTAGTTATTATTGTAAGGGAATATAAACTAGGTGTAGGCAGTTGGAGCAGGAACCATTGAGGTTCACTACCTAGTATGTGCCTGACACTGGACTACATAGGCACTTTACACATATGATTAAATGTAATCACCACAAAAGAAATGCGCAGGAGACAGAGTGGTTTTCATTTTAGAGATGAGGAAACTGAGCCTCAAGGGTGATAAGGGGCCCCAGTGAGGTTGATTTGAATCTAGGTGCACCTGATTCCAGAATCTTACTCTCTTGTCCTTAGGGGAAAGACCAAAGATGGCTGGAGGGGATTGGCAGGCAATTTCCAGACCAGAGCTTGCATCATAGGCTCTCCATTCAGATGTTTTAGAAGGGACCCAGACTGTTGGAGGTGAGGGGGTGGTGATGCAAACCTAGTAGAAATGGTTGCTAAAGACAAGATACAGGTAGACGATCTCTTCTTGAGCCAAGCTCCCCAGTGAGCTTCTGACAGCAGCATTTGCCCAAGAATGCCAGAGAGAGAGGGTGAGAGAGAGTCCCTGAGAACTCTGGGAGCTTCACTAAGCCAGTGTGACCTTTCCCTGTCCTTGGGTCAGTGCCTCCTCTCTCAGCGAGGCCTGGAGTCCTTGGGAACCCTCTTGCTCTGGTCTCTCCAGCCCCTCTCCAGCCCCAGAGAAGGGGTGCTGGCTGGAGCTCCCCATGTGGGGGTGGCAGTTGGCCTCCGCCACGACGATCGCTCCCATCTAATGAAAACATTTCGAAATGGCACAAAGCAAAGGCATAAAGCAAAGCAGAGCCACTGATGTGTGGGCAGGTGCGGGCCAAGAAAAAAAAGGGGTTTGAGTATGCAAAGTTGAATTGCTGAGACATGGGATATCTTAATAGCGTGGGAAACGGGGATTGTGAGATCAAAGGCTATGATAAGAGGGAGATTATTTCATCACGACTGTGCAGAGGAGACGGACGGTCATACGTGCAGGGCAGACACCACACACATGCCCATTTCTTTGATTTCAAGGTGGGAAACACTCAGTCCAAGCCTGGTGCCCTTCCCAGACTCCTTACCACTGGTCAATTCTGCACTGGTTTTACTTGCTGGTGGAATGTAAGATCTTCCAAGGCCCACCACATTTGCTCTTGTTTGATTTTCATTTTATTTCCAGCTCATACTTTTATTTCTTTATAGCTAAGTATTTTTCTCTGGTGAAGCATTCTGGCTTCTGCTTGACGTCCCGGCCTATGTTCTTTATTTGGTTGTAACCATTGGGAGTTAATTTGGAGGTTTTTTTTTAAAAAATTATTATTGCATTTTAAGAATGACAAACCAGTTTGCCAGCATTATTTCTAGTTCTTAAAATTCAAAGCAGTTTGTTAGAGATTGTTCTTTGCTTTTGGAGATGGAGCTGGTTTCGGTTTTATAGTCCGTTGTCTTCATACCCATCTTGGTGACTAATACTCTAAGATGGATTTCTTTTTTTTTTTTTTTTCCCTTTCCTTGAAGTGGGTTTCAAATCCCTAAAGAATTTCTGGGAGGGGAAAAAAATCCTTTAATTGAAAGCAAGAGAAAACAAAAAAGCATAAGAGAGCTGACAAAAATATCATGTTTAATGAAACCAAGTTCCATCCCTGCAGATGGCTATGGAGGCACAGAATGACCTAAAGATAGAAAACCATGTTTCCTTTACATGCCTTGTAAAGGGTGTTTTGTTTTTTGTTTGTTGTTGTTGTTGTTTTGTTTTTGAATGTTGCACGTATGACTGACCGGTGCCTCGCGGAGCCCCTGATTGAGCAGGTAAGAGTCCAACCCACCCTTCTGGAAGGGTTGGGTCCCCCATGGCAGTGCTAAGATGGTTTGTAAGGGCATCCTGGATTCTGCTCTCCTCCGACTGCCTGTGGCACATGCGGTGTGTCCTACAGCATTGGGCACTCAGACGCAGCCACTTCCCAGCTATGTGACCTGGGGCAAGGGACTTAACCTCCTTGGGCCTCAGTCTCCTCCTTTGCAAGCTGGTGGGAATTGTATCCACCTCCACGGGTTTTTGTGAGGATTATTTAAGACATGTGGGTTAAGTTCTTGGTACAATGTCTGGTTCTTAGAGAACGGTGCTGGTTCTTCTTGTGGCCTGATCTTCCTATCTGTGTGTATAGCCAGATCATAATCTCCTGTGGGGTGGATCTGGGCCTTACACACTTGAGGAGTTTCCTGGGTGCTGGATACCCAAGGAGGCCCTTACAGTTTGCGTGGGCTAAACGAGTAACCAAGAATAATGGAATTACTGAGGCACATTTCTTAAAATAATCTGAAAAAGTACCAACCTCTTTGAACTCTCCTCTTAAAGAAACAAATTAAGTAAAACACACACAAAAAAGAACACATTAAAAACCTCTACAAGGTTGAAATGAACTTTATTTCATTAGAAATTAATGACTTGAAAGTTTTCCTGTTCTGCTATTAATTCTTGCATCTCATTGGTAGCTTTTCTTTTCCGCCTTCTGTCTGTGAAATTATGCTCCCCGAGGCTGAGAAGATGTGGGTAGGTTTTGCAGCTGGAAATAGACGTGACCTTTTTCCATTAGGGAAGGGTAATGTGGCCCTAAGAATGGCATATGACCCTCTGGTCCATGAGAGCGCAGCTTATTTTGGAATCTTCTTTGCTAGAGAACAAGGGGAACTGGTATATCTCCAGATCCCCTTTTCTAACTCCCTCTGTACATGCTCTGGCTCCCATCCAGCCCAGAACTCTTTTAAACACTTGGCTGGGGTCTCTGACCACCAACACGTCCCCCCCAATACACGCAGCCTGCGTGCATTTTTCCTGACCTCACTCCTTTTCTCTGCCTTGCTCTCTGTGCAGTAACACCCCCTCTCTTTGGTTCTCCAGCTTGGCAGTTTATCTCTCTGCATGCTAATTGCTCATCTTGGTCCTTTTTAAGATAGGGTATGGACACCCTAATCCACTGAATTGGGTTCATTGACCCAAGGAAATATTGTCTTTCTCTTTTGCTCCTTCTTCTCTCCTTCCTTCTTCCTTTTTTCCCCTCCTTCGTTTATTTCAGTACATGTACCTTGCGGCTACATTTCTGGCTGGTGTTTCATATTTTAAAAAATTCAGAAAAACCTTTTATTTTGATGTCCTTTACTTTATAAAAATTCCATATCATACCTAGCAACCCAGATTGGCCCGAAAGATAAATAGCAGCTACTCTTTCTTTTTCAAATTAGGAAAGGTTTCCCTCTAGGAACAATAGCTGGTACACTGACAGTGAACCCATTTATTAAAACAATTTATATTTCACTTTTTGAAATGTGTCTATTGTATAATTTGAGGGAAACCTGTGTTTCTTTATGGGTTTTTCACCTCCTCCTTTTTACTCCGGTCCTTCCTTCCCCTGTCCTAGCCATGGTCAGTTTGGTAGAAACTTACCAGCCAGAGCACTTTAATATATTCATCTGGTGAGTAAAGTCCAGATCCCTTTGATTTGAATCCTTCCCTTGCTTTGTCAGGGCAAGACGGGGTGGGGGTGGGGGGCGGGCAGGATGGGTGTGAAGGGAGTCACACTGCTTTTTAATCACTTGGAAAACATACCCTTCCCTTTGGCTTTGCTTCTGTTCGGAGGCTTTCAAGCTTGTTAAGTCACACCTGGCCCCCAAATAATTGCATCCTCCGCAGTAAAGTTTATTGCCCCCTTCAATAGGGGGGGAATGAAAACTGGGCAAATTTAGAGACAGACCACAGGCTTCACCGAGCAGTGAAATCCACCCAGGTGTGACATGGTGGGGAGGCAAAGCATCACCCCGGAGGAGAAGACCTGCACGGGGCTGGATGGCACCCTTACTTACCCACGCTTCCCGGGGCTTCGGAATGGATGAAGCCTGTCTGCCCTGAGCAGCAAGAGTGACCTGGGCTTGGAAGACTGGTTAATGATGCCCCCTACTTGTTTAGTGATCCTTGCTTTCTACATTTTTAAAATCCTTTCTTTCAAACAGCCTCAGAATGCCTGTGTGCTTTCATCTCTGCCAAGGCCAAAGGAGCAGCATGGGTTAAGTCTAGTTAGCTGTGCCCACGCTTACAGACAGCCTCTCTGTCTTTCACACACACACACACACACACACACACCCACACCCACACACCCACACACCCATACCCACACACACCCACCCCAAACTTAACTGATTTAATTTCCATTATGAAAAGTGAAGTCCTGGTAGGGAATTGGGGGATTGCCTTTGGGAACAAAGTTAACAGCACACAATGGGAATACTGAGTCTGAGAAAGATTACCCTTTCTGTTTTTTCTCTTTAAGGGCAATACGTAACTGACTCTGGCTGCAGACCGATATGCCAGGAGAACTTCACTCACTTACACAGACAGGCTGCTTTTGCCCCTTTCTCTGGTCGCCTGATCTCTCTCCATGTGCTGCTCTTAGAACTTCCTGGCGCTCAGGCCTGGCCTCGCAAAAGGGAGCCGCCATTCGTGTCCAGACACATTTGCAGACTTCTGGCAAAATAGCCGGAGCTCACGAAAATTTACACTTTTCCTGGCACCTGGCCGAGAGTATGAGCAGGATTTGGCTTGGGTTTGCTTTCAGTTAGAAAAGCCCTTTGGGGGTGGGGGTGGAGAGTTGGGGGTGAGGTGGCAGCAAGATCCTCGTGAAGGGTCAGAGCTGCTGAAATAAATATCAGCTCGGCTAGGGAGAGCAATTCCTGTAATTATATCTGCCCGATGACTTATAATCAGCATTCTTAACAGAGTCTGTAACTTTCATGTTTTCTCCTCCTGTGTGCGATCTGGGTGGCACCGATGGTGTGGGTGGGAGAGAGAATAACACCTTGATTAAAAAAAAGTGGTGTTAGTGGTGGTTGGTGCTGTTAGCATGAACATCATTCTCATTGAGATTACCTTTGAAATAATGCCAGTGGGGCATTTGCTGGAATTTCTGGTGGTGGGGAAGGGGCCGAGGGACTGTGTGTTGTTTTTCGCCAGGAGAATCCTGTGTGTATAGACATATAAAATACCAAAACAAAGCTGAGTGTGTGAACGTAGCTCAGACTTGCCTTATCGGTCCTGCCCTCCAAATGAGGGTCCACTTTGGATCCCAAACTAACCCATCCTCTATCTCCCCCTTTTGAAACACTTGAGAGAAACCAGCCGTCTGCCAGTCCCTAAGCTGTGTGTCATTTCCTTTACTCTCCAAGCCTCACTCTTTCCACAGAGGAGACTTTTCAAATTAACGTTTTCAGTTCATTAAAGACCTTTTCGCAAACATTTCGTTCTGGTAAAGGCAGTGTTTCATCTGGAAATGGTCAGGCTCACGTTGGCACAGAATGGTGTGAGAAGTAAAAAAAAATCAAATCCCTTCTTACCAAGTGGAGAGACAGCATGCAGGAAACCTCAAATGGGTCTTCCTTAGAGGATGGAGAGATGTCTTTGGAAGGAAAAAGCAAAGTCAATGAATGAAAATTATTTGCTCGTTTGTTTTGCAAAACTAACAAGGGAATAGGGGAACTGGGCTTTCATTCCCTTTCTTTCAAAAAAAAAAAAGTTTCTCTGGGAAGAAGCTCACACTGTGCCCCTTTGTCTTGCTTTTGCTAATGCCCATTGCAGCCTCTCCAGAGCTTGCTCTGTGCTTGGGGAGTAATGCATGAAAATCCCTCTGCCTCCAAATGAAAATACGCATGGCCTTCTTTTCCCTGCCCAGTTTGAACCAGACACTTGGAGAGTCTCATGCAAATGGCTGGCTTCTCCAGACAGACCAATGGAGCAAAGCAGCAGTACCTTGACAAGCTTGAGTGCTTGGGGCTTGTTGGACAAAATTACAGAAAATATGCAGTCGCTGGAGATAGGCATACAGGATGTTCAGTTTCTGCTGCTGCTGTTCCCCCAACCTGGGAGAAGGAACCCAAGAATCTAGTGCAGGAAGGAACCTGAGAGATTAGCGAGACTGTGTGTGGATTTTTTTTGGAAAACTGTTTTGTAGAGCCCGAGATGACCTCAGGATTAGTTCCATTTCTACATGGTGGAGTTTGGTATAAGATTTCCTCTAGACCTCAAACTCCCTGAGGCCTCAGGCCCTATTTGTGTTGTTCATGTTATCTGCTCAAAATCAGCTCTGGGTAAAAATTTGCTAAGTGAATAAAGAATGGATAATGTAGCTTAAAAGGAGTTTGAAAACCATGGATCTCATCTTTTTGCCCTTCCCTTCCCCCCATTTTGTGTCAAGGCCAGAGATGCTGGATGGGTTTCTGAAGGTCCCCCAGCTGGCTACTGGCAGGGCCAGGGGCTGGAAACCCAGGCCTAGCCTACAGCTAGGGTCCTAATGTTGCCTCTGTCAGTGGGACCGAACAAAAACCACAAATGCCAGTTTCTTGGGGGCAGCTTTCAGGTAGGGACACTGCTCCTCACTCAGCTTCCAACCAGTGGGCATGACGAGGTGGAGTGTTTAAGACTGCGAGCTGCACAAGAGCAGGGAGTATGTCTGTTTTGTCAGCTCTGCGTTCTGTGCACCTAGCACAGTGCCTGAAAGTAGCTGCTCAGCCACTGTAAGAATTTGATGAGTGAATGGACACAAACACAACTCCAGCTGGAGTTCCCTTCTCTTGGATAATCTAGGGAGAAAAGATCATTCTCAGTCCCAAGTTTGACCTCAAGAACTTGAGGGCCACAGAGATCTCTGGGTCTTAATTGAAGTGTTAGCACCAATGGAGCATCACCCTCAGCAGCAGCCAGTCTCCTTCGTCATCATCATCATCATCACCATCAACAGCACCAGGCAGATACGAGGTGCCTTACGCTTATGAGGCTGCACATTTCTTCTGAGGGAAATGAGCAGTTTTTGCCTTGCTTGAACATGGCTACCAGTTGGTCCTACCCCTATAATCTTCTCATTCTTGCCTTTTGTAAATAATAGACTCTACAGCCTGAATTCATGGGGTGATGAAAAAAGTACTAGCCTCCTGAAGTAGCAGATTTGGGTGTAGAGTTGGCTCCACAACTTGTGAGGTTCTGCAATCTTGTACACATCCCTTGTCCTATTTGACCTTTGGTTTCTCCACCTGTCAAAAGGGGAAATGGATTTGCTATTTACCAGGTGTGTGATGTTGGTCAAACCACTTAATCTTTAGCTCTAAGCCTCAGTGTTCTTTTTTTTTTTTATTTTTAAAGATTTTATTTATTTATTTGGGAGAGAGAATGAGATAGAGAGAGCATGAGAGGGGGGAGGGTCAGAGGGAGAAGCAGACTCCCTGCTGAGCAGGGAGCCCGATGCGGGACTCGATCCCGGGACTCCAGGATCATGACCTGAGCCGAAGGCAGTCACCCAACCAACTGAGCCACCCAGGCGCCCAGCCTCAGTGTTCTTAACTATAAAATGGGTTATTAACAGTATGTACTTCTCAGGGTTAATGTCAGGATTACATGAGTTTATGTATGCAAAATGCTTAGCATAGTAAGTACTTGATACATATATTGTCATACTTGTTCTCATCTCACAGGAATTGTGAAAACCGTATGGAATGATTCATTCTACAGAAGAATTCTGTGTAACATAGGGGATGGCTATTGAATTTTTAATTATTTTCTCTGTGTAGCCAATTAAGTCGCCAGCATTCACACTTAGCTATTTGACAGAAATACCAAAGGTAAATAGTTCCAAGTGGAAGTCATGACCTTTGCTCATTTCCAGCGCTCTTCCCATCTCCTTCACCCCCTGACCCCCAACTCATCTCCTCTTCCTGTGTTTCCTGTTTCAGTGAATGAGGTCAACAACTTTGTAGTTGCCCAAACAACTGTCCAACAGTTGGGAAGAAATCAGTTTCTACCTCACCTTCATAACCAATCAATTACCATGTCCTACCAATTTCCCCAGTTAGTGGACTCTCTCCAAAAGCCAGATGTATTGCTCTCTCAGCACTGTCCTACCCGGCATCCAGCCAGAGCCTGTTGCCTGGGCTTGGGCAGCTATCGGTGGCCCTGCTTGCCCATTCTTGCTGTCTACCCTCATATATTTGTGTCTTCTCACTTATTGCCTCTGGCCTTTACACAGACTACTCTTCTTCTCTCCACCTGGACAACCCTTCAGAAGTTAGCTTAGAGAATTCCTGCAGGAAGCTCCCATGATTGCCCTTTTCTGGTATGAGTTTCTTTTAGGGGCATCTTAACTATACTGCCCTGGACATACCTCTGCCATAGTATTTGTCATCAGACCATCTTAAGATTTTAGAGCTTCTCAACCTGGATTAAGATATCTTCATTTTGATATGCGACCTAAAATAAAGGCAATACTAAACTATATATGTCGTAGTGATAATGGCTAACACTTACTGAGCGCTTGTTATATAACAGGCTTTGGTGCTTTATGTTAAAATTCATTTAAGTTTCACAATGGCTAACAATCACATAATATGCTCTATGCTGTCCCCATTTTATAGATAAAGAAATTGAGGCCCAGAATGTTTAAGAAACTTGTCCAAGGTCACAGAGCTATTGAATGGCAGAGCTGTGCTTCAAGTATAGGCAGAATTGCTCCAGAATCTGTATTCCTAACCATACACTGTAAAGAAATTTAACACAATTCTGATTTTCCCTATTTTGCATTTTTTGGAGAAAAATCCAATACGAAATTCTTTCAAAAATCTTTCTCTTTTTCTCCTGCTGTTGGCACTGCTAGGCTGAGCCTCTGTGTAGGTGCTTAGCTTGCCTACTGGTCACCCTGTGTTCCTCAGCTCAGAGTATGGAATTGCCTGTGACATGTCTGTCTGCCTTCTGGACTCTGATCCCTGAGGGCAGGTCCTGTGTCTGTGTCTGGGTGCCCCACAGGGAGAGGCTTACCCAAGATGCAGGGCCAGTGTGGATAACCACAGCCTGGCTAGATAGATCACAAGTCATGGTTTCCTATTTGTTCCTTCCTTAACCAGGTTCAGCTTACCTTGCCAGAGCTAGTGACAGGGTGGGCTGAGGTAAGTAAGGGTGACTTAATCTTCTCTAGAACTTTGTATTTCCTATCCTGTAGTCCTGCTACTGATTCCCTGGTAGTTTCCTGCTTCTCTCCACAGTTCTCCACATGCCCTCAAAAACTTGTTTCTCTTAAGCTGTAGTTGGTAGGAGTTGTGAGTTGTAAATACATTCTAATATACTAAATATAAGTGATAAAGAAATAAAGTCTCTCCCCCACTCCCCTTGTTCTCAGGACCCCTCATTCTAAAACGAACACTATCAGATTAAAATACACGCAAGGGAGCTGCTTTCCTAATTGGGAGGAGGTTGAGGGGAGATTTCATCAACATCCTTCTGAAAGGCTCTTGACCTCTGCAGCCATCCCCAGTCCTGACCCTGGAAATACAGATGAGCCCATGAGCTCTTCGGTTCTCCTTGGGGGACTCTCTCCTCCATAGGATTAGTTGTTTTTCTTTGTACTATTGAGATGCTTTACTGAGTACTTATTCACTCGGTATTATGAGGAGAAAGCTTGTATTTGTCTTATCAGTGTTTTGTTTGCTTGTTTCTTTTTGGGTGCTAGATTCCCTTTTTCTCTGGCCCTCAAAGAGATTTCATCCTCCAAAGGAAACAATGATGCCTCTGTCCAGAACTTTCTCTTTTCTGACTCTTCTTGGTTTCATTTAACTTAAGCTAACCTGTTGGAAATATGGCTCTCTATATGCATTGCATTTTATTCTTTCCATAAATAAGGATCAAGCCTACTATGTACCAACAAGGGTGCCAGGCTTGTTATGGGAGAATTCATCATGGCAGGGGAGCAGGGGGGGTTGGGGGTAGCACTGAGGAAAGATGCAGAGAAATGACTGTATTCAGAGCTACTAGGAGTCCTACTGGGTGCAAACAGTCTCCTAGGTATGATAGTTGTAGTGTTCCTGGGGAGGGTTCTGCATTCTGTATGCATATATCGATTAAATGTCTTCTAGTCTTGATTGCTTTAGGTGTGATCTCATAGGAGTCAGGGGAACAGAATTACCTTTAACTTTTCCATCACTCTCAGATTCTTTGACAATCAAACTGGTGAGTTCAGATTTTGTACTTTTGCAGCTGATTATAAGTAGGGCCAAGATATGTTTAGGCCTGGGAGAGAGCATTTGATTTTTGGATTAGGAGGCTTATAGACGCTGATTCCATTTGGGCAATTAGTTTTTCACATTGCAATGAACAATGAAAAAAATTTTTTTAAATGATTTTATTTATTTATTTGAGAGAGAGAGAGCACATGAGACGGGGGGAGGGTCAGAGGGAGAAGCAGACTCCCCGCTGAGCAGGGAGCCCGATGCGGGACTCGATCCCGGGACTCCAGGATCATGACCTGAGCCGAAGGCAGTCGCTTAACCAACTGAGCCACCCAGGCACCCAACAATGAAAATTTTTAGCGTAGTATATCCCCAATATTGCCTGGGATATACTTAGAGTAAACAAATATTTGTTGTTTACATGAAATTCAAATTTAACTGGGTATCTTGTTGTGGTGGTTTTTTGTTTGTTTGTTGTGGTTTATTTTCAGGTTATATCTGGCAACCCTAGAAGTTAGGCACTTGAGGAATGGGCTTTGAAAAGATCCACACTGTATGTGCCTGGTTTTGTTTGTATTTTAGGTATGTGTTTGAGGGAGAGAAGGGAGGGTCTAGGGGAGAAGTACTTGGGCAACTGGACAAGAGCTTGTTATAGGAAAAGTCTGACAGGGAAATTAATAGTGAGTATTTACTCATAAAATAATTCTGGTTATCTCAGGAGACGCAACCCTGGGCTTAGTGATCTTCTAGAGAGGAGTGTCTTGGCATCATGGCCTTAGTAAGGGGCATGGTGAAAGGAAGACTAGAAGGTGCCGGGAAGGCTGAATGTCTTTATTATGGTCAGTCAGTTTGATCTTGAGCAACCCATTTCAGTCTGCTTTGTCTCATTTTCTGTATCTGTCAGAAGGGGCTTAATAATAATTATTTTATTTACTTTAAGGTAGATGTGGCTGCTCAAGGACCTTCACGGGTTAAAGGCACTCTTAGTTTTGGAAGCCTCACCCCACATTATATTAATCTTTAAAATGCACATACATTGCATGATATGTGTGTGTTTGTGTGTTTGTATGTGTGGGCACACACATAATTTTGCTGGAAAATAATTTTTGTAATTTGCTTTGTTAATTATGACTTTATCATTTTGATTTCACAGTTTCTGTTTTGTAATTTGGAGCCCCCATCTTTTTTTTTTTTCCATCTCAAACATTTTCTTGGCCCTTGACAAGCCTATTGGTCTTAATCACTGTGCCCATAGTGACTGATACATGCGATGACTTTGCTTATGGGTACTTCCAGGACAAGAGTGACCTAAAAGGAACAAAAGGATGTATTAAAATCGAGTTCAGCATCCCAGCAAAACTATTCTCCATTCCCTTTTATCCTATTCCTGGGCCTTCTGAGTTTTATGGTATCCGTAGTTGTCCCCCAAGTGCAAGCGTCTAATTAGGCTTGACACTGCCGAGGCGTTTCCCTGACATTTATGTCACTGTCTCTCAATCTTTAGCAGCATTTGGTCTTGTGGGAAGCACAACAAACAATGTCAGAAACAACATAAAATTCCCCATTAGAGGGGGCCCTCGGAAACCGCGCTGCTGTTTATTAGGCGCACTCAAAAGGGAGGCCGAAGGGTGGAGCCGGGTGTGTGGATTCAGGGCTTGGAGGAAGAAATAAAATGGCTCATTTAAATTCTTAAGAACTGCATAGGAGGCAGAAGACACAATGAGTATCTCAGAGAAGAAAGGCCATCAGTTGAACAAACTAATCACATGGTAATCAAAGGGGAGTGATTCGCTGCCTACTGAGAAGTACTTTAGAAGAAGTTCCAGCCGGGGAGAGCAAAGACCCTATTGAATGACAGCTTTCATAAATTATAGATTTTTAAAAATTGCACAAAGGAATGTATAATAACGTAAGAAATTGATTTAAAGACAAAAAGTGCCCAAAGCGTCTGAGCAAGGTCGGGGAATAGGCGGGCCTGATGTGGGAGGGGCGGTGCAAGCCTTTGCGGGAAGCCCCCCTCCCAGCGCAAGCCACGCCCCACGCAAAGCCCCGCCCTCATCCGGGTCTTACCGGGGAAGTAGGGGTACCCAGTGTTACCTGAGTGCCGTCGGGGTTTGGAACCCTCTAGTCTGGCTCAACATGGACCTTAACAAGGCGGGTAGGTGCCAGTTCTCTGTCTCCACCGCAAACCCCACTCCTCGGTGTACAGACTGCGGAGTCTAAGCTTTGGCCCCGGGGGCACGGGAAGGCCGGGGGGGTGGGGGAAAAGCTGCCCAATTCGGAGTCTGGCTTGTGCGCAAGGCCTGGCTCCCTGGGTGGAATCAGGGTGGGGCGCTCCTTGTGGCGGGGGTTGGTGGGAGGACTGCCCATCCAAATTTCTTCTCTCCTCTTGTCCTAGGCTTATCATAAATGT
Source organism: Mirounga leonina (assembly GCF_011800145.1). Taxonomy (NCBI): domain Eukaryota; kingdom Metazoa; phylum Chordata; class Mammalia; order Carnivora; family Phocidae; genus Mirounga; species Mirounga leonina. The sequence continues at coordinate 53,147,189 of NW_023270305.1, forward strand.
GGGCGCTCAGTCCCTCTGCCCCTTCTCTTGTAGCCATGAGGTCATATGGGATTGTGGCCCGCAGGGAAGGGCTGCCCGGGGCCAAGGGCGACTGTGAGTTGATTCTGAGCGACAGGGCTGGCCAGCCATCAACCAAGATCACGTGGGCTGAGTTTGCCTTACGGCGTCGTCCCTGCAACCAGCAGCCCTTTTCTTCCACGTGTGTCCATTGTAGCTGCCTTGAGGCATCTTCTCGGGTGAGTGCCAACAGTTCCGTATGCACTGGTAGCTGATAACCAAGGTGATGACTGGTAAAGCCTTCAGATATGACTCTACTTGGGCGTATCTGCCTTAGAAAAGGTGGTTTGAGAAGTTGAGAAAGTCAAACCAAGTTAGAAGTATTAGGACTGGGTGTTCTTTTTAGCTGTGCCATCCAGGAACAGTTGCTTAACCTTCCTGGGTCAAAGTTAAAAGGGATATATGACTAGTAGCTTTTTCTGAGTTGTGATGAGAAGTTCAGATGAGGTCTTAGATGTAAAGGCCCAAGGCCCAACTCAGAGTGAGTGTTCAATAATGTCAGCTGTTACCATGCTCCTGAGGTCTTCCTGAGCAGGGCGGCCAATTGCAGAGATTGGCATAGGTGAACTTAGCTCTCTTCCTGACATCCTAGAATATTCAGAGTAGAGAAAGAGCAATGCCCAGTGTGAGTTCCTAACAGCACCTCTCAGGCAACTGTGAGAGCTCCTCTTATTTTAGGGTAATTATGCTAACCATTGTAACAAATGACCCCCAGGTTTCAGTAGCATACCATTATAAAGTGTTCTTTCTAGCTCACATCACAGTCCCATGTAGATTGGTTGGGGGAGGAGGCCTTTCTCTACCATGTTGTCATTCAGGGACCCAAATTGCTTCCACGTAAAGGTTCAGCCCTATTTGCCAGGTGGCTTCAAAGTATCTTTGGAGTCATTCATGGTAGACCATGGAGGAGAGAGAATGGAGAAGGTATGCCTGCTCATAACGGCCCCTAATCCATCACTTGAGCTCATGTCCATTGGCAAGAATCAGTCACACATCTCCACGAATGTGCAAGGGGTCTCGGTAATGTAGTTTAGCCGTGAGTTCAGAAGAGAAAACAGGCTTGATGAGAACCTACTTGTCCCCGGCATAGACTCCCAAGTGATAACAGAACAGCTCAAAACTGGGCCCGAGGTTCTTAACCCAAGGTTCTTGAATTTTTGGAGGGTTCATGAACCTCTTGAAATTGGATTGAAAATGTTGTATATATGAGCCTTTTCACTTTCATCGTATTTCCAAGGCTGAGTGGGTGAAGTCTTGCCCCTGCTTGGACCAGAGTAGTGTTATGGTACCTGCTTCCTGTGTCTGATATTCTTTGAAAAATGGTGGGTGCAGCATCAGAATTTCTGTCTCCTTTTCTCTTTCCTTTTCTTCTGCTCCTCTAGTTGGGAGAGAATGATGGAGAAGGGAGCAGAGATCTGTTAACACCATATCCTATGACGGTGCTCCATTGAGAGGCTGTTAACATTACGGACAGGGGTTTATGTGTCTGTGAAGAATCTAGGAGACTGCAGCGGGCAGGGTAAGGACCCAGCCTTGCCCTTCCAGAATGGAGCCAGGACTAAGGTTCATCTGGACCTTGCCAATTTTCAGTTTAGGGGCATGGTGAGAAGAGGGAGGGAGATCAGAGAGAAGGGACTCCCAGATGCCCATCTGAGACAGCCTCTGTAAGTACTGAGTGGTGACTTGATGGGAAATTGGACATTTTTCACTATTGTCTCAATGCTGCATCTGCTTGAGATGGGTTCAGAGTGCCATTTTTTTTCCTTCCTGGTAATGGGCTTTACCTGAATGACCTTCCAGACATCGAGGGCATGGCTGAGGGGTTACAGTCATTTCCATGGCTTAAAAAGTTGGAAAACCACTGGTGTAGTCTAACAATGGGGCTTTGTGCTCTCGCCTAGACCCTGCCTAATGGAGGGCCTTTGTTTCCAGCAGTTCCTGGCACTGGACTTCAGGAGGCCATTGGCCCTGTTTTTCTCCTAAAGTCAGAAATAGTTGCAGCTGGCATTTTGTTTTCATCCTATCTCCTTAAATTCAGGGACCTGCCCCCTTTTGAGGCCACTGCTGAACAGGAGTGGCCTGCTCTCTTTCCCTCCCATTTGTAAGGCAGGGCAGGAGACAATACTCTGTCCAGCCTGGAGCGTCGGCTGTCTGGATGGGTGCAACGCCAGCTGTCAGCCTGGGATGAGGTCAGACAGAGGCCACCGTGGTTCCAGGTGGGCAGGGGTCACCCAGGTGACCAAACTGCACTGGAGGCCCAGAGAGTGTGCAAGACTTTTGGCCTCCTCTGCAGGAGAGGAGCTGCAAGTGCTGAGCAGAATGAGCTGCAGACTCTGGCCAGGGTGCCAGCATTCCAGGTACCTCGATTCTTTCAGGAAGTTCAGGTTGTCTACTGAGCTTGGGTGTCTGCATCCTGAACACAGGGGCCTCTGCTGTGCTGGCTGGGCAGCCTGTCACCATTAATAGTTTTATCATCTGGGGGAGTGCTTCAGGCAGAGGTGGTACATGGATCAGACCCTCTCTCTCTGGCTTTGGAGGCAGTGAAGTTTAGTGGTTAGGGAGGAACATTCTGGAGCCAGATAGCCTGTGTTCATATTCTGCTCTACCACTGTGCAAGTGACTCAGTTTGTTCCTTTATAAAATAGGCCAAATAAGAGTATGTACTTATTTCATAGGATTGTTGTAAGTTTGACTGAGTTGCTGCATGTTAACACACTTAAAGCAGTGGCTGGTAAACAGTAAGCACTCAGTAAATGCCAGTTTTTATTATTAGCTAAAAATACACAGCCTGTAAGCAGATCTCCAGGGGAAAGGGACCCTTCTCACTTGTGACAACTCAAGACTCTGAGTGGTACTTAAGTCTATCCGTTATCATCTCTGAGAAGCTTCTCTGATCACCAGATCCACAGGGCAGTCTTTTGTTTTAACTGCCCTGGTAGTTGTGTTCTGGCACCTTCTTATCTAAATAATTCCTTCAGAGAGGGGTCTCTGCCTTATCTTTTCTACCAGTTCTCCCAACAACTACTATAATAAATTCTTATTAAACATTTATTTTATGGTTGACAGATTGTACACTCTGGTCTTTTCTAATAAATTCAAACTCTTTGTATGAATATCCTTCATGAAAGGAAAATTTTCTGTCCTAGGCTAAGATCCTGACAGGTTTGTGCTTTTTATAAACTCCAGTTTTTAAAAAAAACACTCTCCTAAGACCAAAACTATATTGTAAAGATACAGTAACAAAACAGTATGGTACTAGTTCAGGAAAAGGATAGACAGAGTAATGAAACAAAATAGAAAGACCAGAAATATATGAGACTTTATGAAATTATAAAGGTGGTATTGCAAAGCAATGGAGAATTGGTATATTAATCAGTGGTGTTCAGATGCTGACAGGTCATCTGGAAAAATAAATAAAACTGGATCCCTAAATGTAAAAAGAAAATGTAAACCATAAAAGTATAATTACAAAAAAATGATACTCAAGTAGAGCAGACATTTCTAAGTCTAGCATGAAATTGTGGGAGCTATAAAAAATTGATTAGTTTGATAACATAAAATCTGAAACTTCCAAATGGCAGAATATTATAAAAATTGGAAATAAACATGGGTAACTAATTCTACATAGCAAAAATACCATAAATAAATGAAAAAATGACTAGCTGGGGAGCATCTTTTAAACATATATGTCCTTAATATACAAAGAGCTCTTTCAAATCAGTAAAAAGACAAATATACAATAGGAAATTTCAAGAATAGACATTTCAAAGAAAAAGACATATAAGTGGCCAGTAAATATATAAAAGATTATCTTATAATTTCTAAAAAGAAGATTAAACCATATATCATTTTCACTTTTCTAATTGGTAGTTTCCAGAGTCTCATAATGCCTGGTTTTTCCAGGGTGTTGTGTAACAAGCTCTCAAACAGTGTTGGTGGACATGTAAATTGGTACTATTTTTTGAAAAAGTGGTTTGATAATATCACAATTCAAGCTGTGCATTTCTGTTGACATAGAAATGCCATTTCCAGTAATTTATCCTATGTACACTTGTGGATATGTGTACATGTATATATCTCTCTCCATACATATAGAAATGAACATTTAGGGGCGCCTGGGTGGCTCAGTTGTTAAGCGTCTGCCTTCAGCTCAGGTCATGATTCCAGGGTCCTGGGATCGAGCCCTGCTCCGTGGGAAGCCTGCTTTTCCCTCTCCCACTCCCCCTGCTTGTGTTCCCTCTCTCACTGTCTCTCTCTATCAAATAAATAAATAAAATCTTCAAAAAAAATGAACATTTAACATGCACCATTGCTTACAACAGCAAAAATTGGAAACAACCTAAATTTCCATCAGTAGGAGAATGGTTAGATAAATAATCATACTTTGATACAGTGGAATTCTTGTGCAGCTGCTAAAAAGAATGAAATAAGTGTTTCTCTCTCTATTTTTATAGAAATGTGTCCAAAATATCTTAAGAGAAATAGTAATGAAACAGTATATGTAGTATGATCTCACTCGTATAAAAATATTTGTATGTATTATATTCTCGCATGCGTGTAACAGAGTTTTGGAGGGAAGGAAGAGTTAACAGTTTTCACCTATGGGAGTAGGATGGGAGGGTGCTGGGAAGGGAAGAGAGGTCTTTGAACTTTTAACTTTGCACCCTTCTGAATTCTTTTGTTTATAGCAAGCATGTATTACCTTTAACATAAAAAAAGTCCTAAAATCTAAAAAAATTATATTGATGTCAGCACAATAATAGCAATATCAATAATTTTTAGAAAATATTTAATATCACCACCATGTCCAGTTGTATAGGTTTCATTCTATAAATCCAAATGGCACCACTCACAAAAAATATTTTTCAGAATATATTTTAACAGCATCACCATGTCCAGTTGTACAGGTTCATTCTACAAATCCAGATGGCACCGTTCACAGAAATAAACTTCACAGCCATATATGTCCTTTATTTTAGTCCTTGAAGGTCCACCACGGTATTTTCTTTGTTAGGTCAACATATATAAAGTCTTTGATCTCCACAAGACATCACTCCTGAACCCGCTCCACAGAATCCATAGGTACAAGATAAAGGTTGAAACACAGTAGGTACCTATTGCAAAGGGTGGGAGACTGAGGAAGAAAAGGGAAGGGAGAATAAAAGATTAAATGAGAGGACTTTGCATGGGCTGGCAGTGGTGGGTGCCGTGAACTGGGGCATAAGGTAACTCAGCTCTGGGGACATATCACTTTATTCATTACTCATCCTAGACTCCACCTCTTCCTGGCATACCATTTGAAGGAGGATAAGCTTGGCATGGAAGGTCCCTCAACCAGCTGACACCACATTTCCTTTTCTTCTTGCATACCCTTGGTAAGGGCCATTCAGTAGCTGGCTAGGGAGCAATATAATCAGGCCTCCCATTTGTGGGCCTCTTTCTTCATTTCTATTTCAGGTGGCTTCCCTTTTGCCTTGCCTTGCCCCAGTGCTAGCATCATGCTCTCAGATCGAAGGAGTGGTGTAGAGTTCCTTTCTTTTGTTCCTTGTGCTCTTCCATGCCCTCTTTAGTTTGCTACTCAGAAGGCACTTTGAGCACACTTGACTTTCAGGGCTCATCTCTGGCTCCAAAGACACTCCTCCTCTCTGCAAGGTGTTCTTTCTTGTCAGAATGCCACTGTTGTCAAACTTACTTTATATTAGCTGTGGCCAGCATCGTGGTTAACTTGGAGATGCATGTGCATATTTAAAACCAGAATTGACCAAAATTAACTTTCAGTAATTTTAGTCATTTAGATCCTGGCAGCTCTACTCTCAGGCTCCACCATCCTTGAAAATAGGTTGCCTGTAGATAGTGAAACTTGTAGTTGGTTAGTGCCTCTAATTATACCCATGATTCAGATGATGACTGGTGCAGAATGACTCCTGCCATTGAGTGCAGAAATCACAGTGTTGACCGCCTCTGGCCTGTACCCTTTCAACGGGTATATTGTCCGAAGTTCTGGAGGTTTCAAGCTATGGTGTCTTTCCCCATCATGATTTTTCTCTGTAAGTCTTCAAAGATGAGGAAAGGAGTCAGGAACCTGAATAAGCAAGACCTGGAATTTTGAGCCAGATCTGTAAAGGGGAATCATTAAAATATTTTCATCTGGATTAATGCCCTGCTGGTGGTATCTTTCTGTAACTATCTAGGGATAAAGTCCAACCGGAATAAGAATAATTAGAAAAAATCCCACTCGAGCCTCCAAGCATCCTATCCTTATCAGAAACTTGGCAGCATTATTCTGGGGTGGTTTTGTGGAGCCCTGTTGGGAAGCAGAGGCCCAGAACCATGCGCTTCTGTAATTTCCCTCCCCAAGCTCGGATTCCAGGATGAGGAGTCTGTGGTACTTTTCCATCTTGGTTCTGTATGCTTGTTATTTCTTCATCTTCTGTTTTCCCTTTCTGAAGGTTTAATTAATGTACCAACATGACAGTAGAAGACAGTCTTCTGAAAAGGGTCCTTTTGCAATGGAAGTGGTGGTGGAGAGCAGGGAGTAGAAAAAACTGAAAAGTTATGGAGGGTGGGGCACATGGGCTTTGTGCAGGCAAGCGTTGCCACTCAGCAGAGCCTGTCTGCAGGAATCACTGGACTAGAGGCTTCCCTGGCTCTAGAAGCTTCAATAGGATGTCCTGGGCCTGGGGCCCCGCTTCTTTATTATTGTGAAAGTACCTGGGAGTAGGGACCCAGGCCAGGAACACCTGCCTTGCCCACCCAATCTGTGTCTTCCTGCTGTGTCAGAGACATACTAGACCCATCCTACTGTAATGGAGATCTTGAGAGTTTGTGTAGTTTGAAACAACCTTTCTTTTTATAAATGGTGACAACTGGGTGCCTAAGAAATGCTGTTTCCCAGGTTGATGTTCTTGTTAGTAGAGAAGAAAGATCCCTGCTGCTAGGACCGGTATGGAATTTGGAGCCGTTTTTCTTGGCTGCTTACCTGGCATTACGATAGTGGACAAGGCATTTTGCCCTCTCTGATGAGATGAAGGCAGATTTCTAGTAGGTTCTGGTGATACTGGTAGGAAGAGAAGGTGTGGTAAGGATTCTGTAGGAGAAACTGGGGGATAGAAACTGGAATGAACCCCCATTTGAAATATGCCTAGACACTGTTCAGTGGAAATGGTTCAAAGTTGGCAGCCGGTGTACAAACGGTTATACAATGGCTTGGTAGCGCATGGTCTTAAAAATAAGCACCGAAACGTTTCTTGCCCAGACAAATGTTTTCACAACCACAAAGATGGTGGTAGGAGAGCAGACAAAATTGGTATTTATTTTTTCTACAGGGTTGGTAAGAACTAAAAAGTAAATAAATACACTAGGCTTGCAGATAAGGACTTATTTCCAAGGCTGTCCTAAGATAACCTTTTCTAAGGGAGGTGGGCCTGGGATGGAGGGTTGTGGTATCCAAAGACAAGAAGAACATACTGTCCAATCCAATTGCAGTTTCCTTTTAATTGTGTCCCGTGTCTTTGGCCTTGAAGGACAGAGACTCAGAATTGGTCCAGTATGATGCTTCATCGGTCATAAAGATTTAATTACAGTTCTTACTTGACCAGGATTGTAACGTGAGGTCCGTAAATATTTATTGGGATTTTCTGTCATCGCCTCTCACTTTCTCCCCTTCCCGCTCACCTTCCTTTGGCCCCCCCCTATTAAAAGGATGACCAGTTTTAAATTACGGTAATAGCTGCACTCTTGGTTTAGGACTTACCTCCCTGAAATTTTCAGGACCACTAATTTGTGGTTACTCCAGTGCTAGAATGAACTTGGTGCTCTGGCCTTTAGACTGGCAATGCAGTAAAAGTTTAAAGCGAAGACTGCCTCAGAGCCAAAAGAAGAGAGGAGATTGAAACCTAAAGGTTATCCTGAAATGCACTTTACTGTTATCTATGAGAACAAATGAGTTAAAAAAATTTCAAATACCAGAATACCCTACAGGGAGGAGATATAACTATTAAAGGGCTGTTATAGCTGCAATAAATGTAGGAACAATAAAAATAAATTGATGAAGTAAATGTCAGCGCTGTTCCCCTGAGCTGCTCCCACACCTTTGTCCAAAAGTAGAACATCTCCAATTACAGAGGGTGGAAACAGCCTTCAATGACAATATGACAAGGACAGAACACAGAACGCTGGCACAGAGAACACAATTATGCACAGCCTTGAAAAATTGTATCATAGCACAATGCATGGGAGAAATCAATTAATGATGCAGGGCTTCCACTGCTGTCTAATAATTCTAGAAAGGAAAGGAGGGGAAAAAAAAAAAACTCCATACACCCAGTGCATCAAAAAGGTGACCCTTAAGTGGAAGTCTACATAATACCAGAGGTCAGTCTTCAGAGTTTATAGCATCTGAAATACTCTTTTTTTTCTTCTCAAATTTTTTTCCCCTTAAAAAAAATCTAACAGTCTTAAGGAGGCATTTAAGTAAAAGTCACTTCTTCTCTGGTTAAATAGCCTTGCAAAAGAGAGTTCTTTGGTGGAAAGGGCAGGGATGAGCAAAGTGTGTGGCTGTCGCCGCAAGCCCACCAGCTGAAAGGGGAAAGGCAAAAGTTAGGCATAAACACGGTGGAAGGTAGAAGGTGATTTATCTTGTGCAATTTACAACAGGTGCTAAACATTACGAAAACCAGAGCTATTAAGCAATCAAATTAAGCTATAATTATAACCGAAGAAAACTGTACAGGAATTCTAATTAATTCAAATCTGAACATGTCCAAGAGGAATGCTCCAGCAACCCCACTTCTGAATAAAACAAAACAAAAATAACCCTTGGATAATGCCTTCAGATTGCACAGGAAATTAAGAAATACTTCTCGGCCGGAATATTCCAGGCATTCCTTAGTAAATGGTGAGAGAAATTCCCTGCATTGCCTGAGCACTTGGCTTTTCAGGTACACACCATATAAAGCATGTAGTTGGGGGGCCCTTAACTGGGCAGGATTTGAAGACAGAGTGGACTGAGGGATTCCACCGTACGTGTAAGTACTTCAAAGGGTCTGAAGGGTTAGCTCATTCTTCTCTCCTTTGAAGGGTTTCTCCCAGGGCATGTGAGCCTTTTAAAGAACTGTTCACACTCCCCTTTTATTTTTTATTTTTTTGTGTCTTTGGACCAATTCCATTTTCTTTTCAGCCACTCCTCTTCCAGTCCTCAATCCCAGTCTTTCCACCTGACTTGAGCTTTCTGCTTTTCTTCCACCCCAGGGAGTCCTGGGGTGTCAGAAGACAAGGGCAGGGTTTTCCGTTGGATATGCCTGAACAATGCAGGTTGTGTCCCATTAAGCCACAGATGTTATGGGAAGAAGGGGATGTTTAGGTATTTGAATAAGATTTCCAAACCAAAGTCTGAACCATTTGATTAGGGTGCCTATTTCCCTAATTCGTGATTCTTTAATTTTAACAGTTCAGGAGCAGGAACAACAAAAACAACAGTGACAGCTGACATTTATCAAAGCTTATTATGTACCAGCTATTGTACTGTATTGTACTATTCTTTACCTCAATTACTTATTTATCTCAACTAATTCTCTCAACCACTCTATGAAGGAGGCAGTCTTATAATACCCATTTTACAGAAGAAGAATCAGGGCCCACTGTTGGCTGTTAAATTGACTATAAAACAAAAACCCCTTTCTTTTTATTCAAGTGATGCTCTTATGTTTCTAAATAATTTAATATAAAATTTCTTTTTACTCTCTCAGGTTAAAGTGGTCGGGAGTGTGGGAGGAAGGAGAGTGATTTTCTCAGGATGAGTTTGCCTTCTGGACTGAGTGTAGCTTGGCCCCTGTTGGTAACACAGTTTTGCCCGCCATTTTGAATATTCAGTTATGAACACATCTTTGAACTTTGCTTTGACTTTGCTTCCATTCACATTACAATATAGTGCTTGGGGGCAAAGATGTGTGAAGAAACACTGTGTTCATGCATACTGTTGAATTCATAGCTCTTTTAATCATTACTGGAGTTTGTGTTCTCCTGGGAATCTCTACGCTGACTGTTGAGTGTTGCTAAAGGGCATGTAGCTATTTTTCTTCCATGCTCTGGATCCCTTAGAGCCTTCCTCCAAGGCCACATGCCCTTTCTCTTTGATTCATGGGGCAGGGGAGGGTTGGTAGCTTCCTAGTTTGGCAAGATCAGTCCATAAGCGTTTGTTGGAAGCAATTCTAATAATAACACTGTGAAGAAATTTGCATTCCCATGGATAGATGAGGAAATCAAGAATTAGAGAGTTAGAAATTTGACCAAGGTCACATTGCTGGTTATGTGGTAGACCCAAGAAATGAGCTAGAGTGCAAAGTGCTCTTCCATGGGCCACCCCACCTATGCGTGGACGTGGACACACACACCCATAGTTTCCCTTCTCTGCCCTTGTGGCACCCTGCAGGGGCTACAGAACTCCACGTGGCCACCTTTTCCCTCTTGCTTTTGAGGGCATCTGCCAAACCTGGGACTGAGGGGAGTGCAGAAACTGCCCAAGGCTCACCGCAGGGAGATTTATGCCAACAAAAATGGCTTTTGTGTAGGGTGCCCCGTACGCCCTCCAGCCTGGAGTCTTCCAAAGGGCAGCTTAGACATTCACTGACCTAGCACAGGACTTGGCACACAGTGCTCCTCAGTAGAAGGTAGACAGTGTTGCAGCTGGGAGATATAAAGACCCCCTCCCACCCCCATCATGGAAATATGTACTAGCTGGGCAAAAGCTAAAATCTAGGTACATTCAAAAAGATAGCCAAGAATCCTCAACTTTCATTAAGTAGCTATTATGTGCCAAGACGCTTGCATACATGTCTTGATTCTCACAATCCAATGAGGTTGATAAAATTACTATTCCCAGCCCAAGTCTGAGGAAATTGGGCCTTAGAGAAATTCAGTGACTTGTCCAAGATCTCACAGCTAGTAAAGGGCAGAACTGGGATTTTAATCCAGACGGGTGGACCCAGGAGCCTGGCTCCTAAGCAGTGAGCTGTGCCCATCCCAAGTCCATAATACAAGAAGGAGTCCCAAAGGCAGAGTGGGAAAAGCTGAGTAGGAGAGGTCTGTGGACCTGGGGTGGGGTGATTAGGAAGAGTTCTCTGGACAGCTTAGTGGAGGAAGAGGGTCTTTTCAGCTGGGCTCTGACAGATAAGTGGTATTTGGGAAGGCAGTGAATGATGGAAGAGGGAGGCATGTGTAGGCCTCACAGATGGCCATTTTGCTTCATGGCCTGAGGTGTAATCTGTACTTTCTGTCCTTTGAAAGATGTGGCAAAGGCCTGCAGTAGCCTGTTGCCCTGACAAGCTTTGCTTGGCATTCTGGCCTCATGGGAATTTTCCCAGCCTCCCCTCTAGTGTCTTGTCCTCCCCTGTGAGGAGCTTCTGGAGTTGAGGAGGCCCTGGCATTCCTTAGGCCTGTACACCCTGCTTCTTGCTTTGAATGTCTCTCTAGTTTTGCGCAAGTAATGGGCATTTCTCCCACCTCTGCTTTGAGGCTAATTTTGACTTCATGCGATAAGACTTGCTTTTAAACTGGCCTAGAGGGGTGACCCCGGGGGCAGCTCCGGGGGTGGGGCTAGAGGCCTGGAATGGGCAAGCCAGTATGGCAGCCACCCAGGTGTCCTGCTTGTGTTCTCTGTAAACTTGGACCAAGAGTCCTTTCTGGGTCCACAGCATGGTGGTGATGAGCTCTGGCTCTGGGATTGGACTGGATTTAAATCCCAGGGCTCTCATCACCAATGGGGTGGCCCTGAACAGGTCACTTAATGCTCCACTATTCAGTTTCCTCATTGCATCTCTCTCATATGTCTGTTTTGAGGAGTAAATGGAGAAATATGTGAAAAATACTTGGGAGAACATCTGGCATATAATAGATGCTCAATAAATGTTAGCTGTTGTTTTGTACTATTAGAGTTCTAGGAATCTTGTCCTGCCTGTCCATTTCACTGATGGAGTCTGAGAACCAGACAAGTTGTTTACCTGTGTAAGATCACCTACCTGGTATCGGAGCCGGGGCCTTGCTCCAGCAGCACTGGACTCCCAAGCCAGGGCTTTTTCCACGTAACGGAGGTCCTGGGGTTGGGTCTGTTTCTCATAGCATGACATAAGACCCCATGCATCTTATAAAAAATAGATTCCTGGGCCCCATCCTGGACTCATTAAAACTGAGTTTCTGGAGTAGTGCATGAAAATCTATGCTGTAGCCAAGAGCATGTCCCTCTGGTCCCTAGTTTCCACCTCCCAGTTGATTCTTACGTACTTTAAACTCTGAGAACTGCCAGCTTAGCTTTGAGTAACTTGGTCAGAATACAAAAGGATCTTCTGCAGCAACGTCTCCAGGTCGTTCAGTCAGGCTGTTTGTGTTCTGCCTCCTGTGTGCCCTGCATGCTGCCTGGTCCGCCTGTACTCAGGGAGCTTATGGATCTGTTGATCAACATCTTGTGGGGGAGGGGTGGGAATGGGGTGCTGATGAGAAGTGAGGAAAGCTGGTAGGGCTTTGAATGCTCAAGGGGAGGCCGAGATGATCGGTGACACTGACATCTAGAGGGAGCAGAGGCCAGTGAGTGGGGTCAGGATGAACTTCCACACAGGGAGGCCTTTGCAGGATGCAGAGCTTGGAGTAGGCAGAGGAGAGAAGTAAGGGCAGTTCAGCCAGAGCCACCCCTGGGGAGTAGAGCTACTGGGAGCAGGTGTCACTATGGGCAGCTGCAGGGGTGTGGAGTGGGGAGAATAGCCTGACCTACCTAGCTACCAAGATACCCACCCCTTCTTTTGATACTGTCAGGCTGCTCTTTTATGATTAAACAGACCATCCTCCCTCCAAAGCTACTGTTGATTTGATTTCATTTGTATACTTTTTTGTAGCTGTGGGAGGGCAGTTTCCCTCTTGATGTCCTTTGTTCCTGCAACCCCTGCAGAACAGCAGAGGCCAGCATGCACATGGCGTGGCTACAAGAAACATGGGAGCAGCAGGCAGCCAGGGAAGGAGGGAAATGGCCTAGTGCCAGGCGGGGTGCCACCTCCCTCCTGCATTTGCTCCCTGGTTATCCCCTGTCTGCTTGGGAGGGGTAGGGTGGGTTGACCTTCATGGCAGATATGGAAGAGGAGAATACCCTGGTTCCTGTCACTGGAGTTTGAGTAGATTTATCTGTGCTGCTTTACATTGTTTCTGGAAGCTGGCAGGGTATAAATTAGAAACAAATAAAAATGGGTTTATCAGCACTTTCCAAGTTTTTACCAAATTCAGGGGTGGTAGTGGAAGTGCCTTTCTGAGCCCTTTAAGTCAGGGGTCAAGGTGTGTGTGAGTATAAAGACCAGATAGCTGCTGCCATCCCCTGGGCCTTTCTCACTGAGTGGAGGCTCCCAGCCAGACATCTTTCATCAAGATGTGCTAATGGCTAATAGTCCTAAGTGCTGACCAGAGACCATTCACTGTGATAAACTCTTTATGTGGATTAACCGTCCAGGGTGGGTACCAGTATTACCATTTTCCAGCTAAGAAAACTGAGGCCCAGCAAGAATGAGTCACCCAAAGACGCACTGGTGAGTAGTAAATTGGAATTGGAACCTAGGCAGCCTGCCTCCAGAAGTCCCACTCAGACGCGCAGGCCACAGAACAACTGCCCCATTTGCTTGGAGGCAGAAGGGACTCCTGTGTGTTTACTACTAGTTGATTGGAGAGACCGCTGATGTGCTTGGTTTTGTTTTGTTCAGAGGTGGCTGGAATCCGCATTGTTGTGGCACGCAGACTGGCTGCTCCTGGAGGGCAGGGCTGGGGGCTGGTTGAGTTGCTCTGCCAAGGCCCCAGCACCTCCAGTTCAATGTGTATGGTGCCTTTGGCTGCAGATGGTCAAGTGCAGCTATTGTTGCACTGTCCAGCTTTGCTAGAGAACCACCTTTTCATTACTGGCAAACTCTCCCCTTCCCATCATTCTTTCACCCACCAAGGTTAGCATCCATCAGTGCTTCTTGCCTGTCATAATTACTACAGTGTATTTGCTTATTGTTTTTGTGGTGATTTTCTGTTTCTATCACTTCTTCCACATTTGTTGGTTGGAATTCTGCTGTGAGAAATAGATGCTCCTTCTCCCCCATCTATTTATTTTATTTTTTATTTTTTTTTTTAAAGATTTTATTTATTTATTTGACAGAGAGAGACACAGTGAGAGAGGGAACACAAGCAGGGGGAGGAGAAGCAGGCTTCCTGTGGAGCAGGGAGCCCCATGTGGGACTCGATCCCAGGACCCTGGGATCATGACCTGAGCCGAAGGCAGACGCTTAACGACTGAGCCACCCAGGCGCCCCCCCCATCTATTTATTTTAATATTTATTTATATTAGCATGGACTTGGACATTTCTTGTATTCAACCCATAGGTCAGCCTTAAATCCTGTTGCCATGGTTGTGAGTTCAACCTTGCCTCATTTCTTGCCTGGATCACTGCAGCAGTCTCCTGACTGGTCTCCTTGCCTCTAGCTTCATTTCAAACCAGACTGTACATGACCTGAGGCTGTGTAATGCCAATCTGACCATGTCACAATCCTTCAGTTGCTGTCTTTGGCCCCTAAGCTCCTTTGAATGGTAATATAGTGGCAACTAACATTTGTTGAATATTACAGAATGCTTTGCATGCATATTCTCATTGAATTCTCACAATACTTGATGGACTAGGTGGTATCAACCTCATCAGCAGTAGCATTCCTCTGGTGCAGATGGAGAAACTGAGGCACAGAGGATTAAGCAACTTTCTCAGGGTTGTTGAGCTATTAAATGTTGAGCTCATACTGCCAGCCACTAGACTTTACCACTGACTACATAGGCCCTTAACGATCTGACTTTGACTGCTTCTCCAACCACATTTTCGCTAACCTTGGCATTCATTGCACTTTCCGCAAATAGTTACTTGTAGGATTTCTCACCCAGCATTGCTGAGGGTGCATGTGACATTTTTGTCAGCAGTGCTGGTAGGGACATTGGTAGCAGTAGAAGGAATAGTTTTCTAAGAACCATAATTGTATGAATAGTGGCCAACTATCCTATGACTGTACATGAGTCTGGTAGTTGAGTATAGGCAACTACTTTGCAAGTGCTTGTGAATTTCCCACCTTTCCTGTCCACACTGGGACTGCCTTCCCAGACCTGTAACTGCTTTTTCTGTTTCTTCTTTACCACTCAGGATAAGGGAAACCTCCTCTGCAGAGTTTGTCCTGAGCGCCAGTCTGCCATGATGCCTTTCTCATCAAATTCCTTCATTGGGCCCATAGCATGTTGGTTCTACTTTAGATCTGTAGGATATAGGGCTCTTAAGAACTTGTTGTCAAGGATCATGTAATTTAACTTCTTATATGCCTTCACTGCCTGGGGAGTTTCCTTTTATATAATATGTGCTCAATTTGAGGATTCACTAATTGGTAACTAGATGTGAGACATGAAGAGTAAGGACTCTAATGCAAGTTAATATAGGCCCCAAATCCATTATCTAAAACCTGTTGGGCCGTATGTGTTTCAGAATATAGAATTTTTCAGATTTTAGCAAGATATTATGGTGCATATCCAGTATAATTTATAATCCCCCAATTGGTTCTGGGGAATTGTTCCATAATCAAAGATACTATTTTAGTAAAATGTATAAGTGGGGTAAATAAAAAATTTAAATAGCCTCATAAGTTTTACTATCAGATAAATTGCACCCCCCCCCCCTTCAGAGTTTTTTCTATTTTGGAATTGCAGATAAAGGCATTAAGGTATTAACAGGTGGCGTAAAGAGGCACCCACATTTTGTTGTGGGAGTTGAGATGAAAGAAACTTCTGGGGATGAGAAGGCGAAGGCCACTGGCATTTGTGATCAGGGGAGTGCTGTGACCTTCACCCAGTTATGGACCGAGGCCCTAAATGACAGGGTGAAGAGGCCAGTTAGGAGCAATTACTCCTTGAAGTATCTGGGTGAGAGGTCCTGAGGGCTTGACTTGGGTGGTGGTGTTGGATAGAGAAACAAAACTGGATGTGAAATGTTGCAAATATGGGTCATGGAACTTCAGGAGGCAGTTGAATCAAATGTTGTGCTCTACAGTTTGGGAGAGGGTTGATGTCTTTAACAGCACTAGGGTAGGGAGGGATGGGCAGAGGAGAAGACGGATGCATTTGAGCATGTGGAATGCACTTGTATGCCATCCATACTTGAAATCACTTCCAAGAATAAAAGAGAAAATGAGTATAAAACTACTTCTAAAGTGATATGTGCTCTGCAGATATTTGTTACTGTCATCGTTCTGTCTGATATCAGTCTATTATTTTGCAAGTATCTTCATCACTCGCCTGCAGTCCTCTGAGAATAAGCTAGGCCCATTCTCAGACCAGTTTGATCTGCTCCCAAGTCTTTCAGGAGAGAATCACATGTGTGCTCTGTTGGTTTGCATTATCAGCCTGTAAATGATCACTTCTTTAAAAACTACAGATTTTGTCTCTGAATGAATGTTTGGAGCCCAAGTTTCATCTGGGGTATAGGTTTCCTGGCTGGGTTATGAGCCCTGGGAAATAGAGGACTGAATGGGTACAGTGTCAGGCTTGGATAGGTCATAAAGTTCATGGTTAGGTTTTTAAAAGTACAGTTCTACAGCTGCAAACAGTCACAAAGGAGAGGCCCACTCTCTCCTCCTGCCAAGGTTAAAATAGTCCATGACCAGCAATCTCTGATCAAAATGGCCATCCTCACAGCTAAGTGGAAGCTTCCTGCTGTAGGGCTAGTTTGCCCTTCTCTTTTTCTTGGCTCAGAGGAGAAGGAGGCAGGAGACATCCTGGTTAGATCTCATCCTGTACAGCTGCCTCAAGCTGGAAGGATGGGTTCATTGGGCCAGGTAGGTGGTTATCTGTGTGTCTGGAGGAGTGGGCAGAGCCTCTCTGTCTCCCTGCCTTGTGCCTTTCTCACTGTTGGCTGCTGCTGCTGGGAGCTCTGTAGAGATTCTCAGGACTGGGGTGCAGGGAGGTGTCAAGGGGAGATGGGTCAAGGGACTACATAGAAAGGGAAAACAAAATTGGCAAATATGGTTCAACTCTGATCTCACTTTTTGAGGATTGCTTTGGATAGAACCAAATAGTCTTCAGGAAATGGAAGCCTTACCTCTCTGGAGAAGTGCCAGCCCTCACAAATGATTTGCAAGGTTTCAGTCCCCAGATAGAAGAGGGTTCCCATTCTGTCCTCTTTCTTACCCTATCCTTCCACCTGGATGGGGAAGGAGGGGAAGGAGGATCTGGTGTTTGTCTTTCTCAGTGGTTCTAAAACATTTACCTTAAACACATCCTGGCTGACCCAGCACCATGTCTGCAGTTATGAGGAGAGGATGCTGACATCCATAAAGGCTTTTTCTTGGAATTTAAATGCTCCTTTAAATGGCTATAAACTTACCTCCAGAGATAGTGCAGGCTGGAGCCCTCTTTAGCATTCTTGGACTTTAGCATCTGCTGCCCTCCCAAGGGTGTTCAGTGTTTTAAGGAGGAGATGGCAACCTCTGTGAGGGTCCCTGCCTTGTAGATCTGAGCAACAGCTGTGATGGGGAGCAACTTCAGCAGTGGTACTGCTGTGAGGACCTTTCCTCCCGGGATGGAGAAATGCTAAGAGCTCTGAGGGCTGCCATCGTAACCCAGGTGCCTCACTTTTCCTCCTGGCTGGCTCCCTGACCTGGCTCAAGCTGCCACCTGACTGAGAACACCTTGATACTCCTTTTTGGGGGTCCGAGACATCCTTTCTAGACCTACAATTGCATTTGCCCTCATTTTGCCTTCTTTTACCAGGAAGAAATGGGAACACAGGGAATCACAATTCTGAGGTTTGCCCTGGGGAGCAACTATGGGCCTGATTGAACTTATATTCGATCATGTATCAAGTACAAACTCTGTGTCCCTTCCATCTCTCTCTTTCCAAGTTCCTGAGTTGCCCACTTAGCACTTCTCCTACCTTTCCATTCTTCATCTCATTACAGTCTGGGTCTGTGACTTTCCAAGTGTGAAGGGATCCTTTGCATTTTTGGTTAACTTGATTGACCTCTTTGGTTTTGGACACTCTTGGCCACTCCCTTTCTCTGGACAGTCTCCTCTATTGATTACTGTGACTTTACTTTCTTGGGCTTTGGACAGATTATTTAGCCTCTGTGAGCCTTGATTGTTCCAGTGTACAATGGGGACAATGGTGATGTAGCATGGAGTTGTGAAGCATAAGGGTGTGATGTGGTGTTTCCCCAAATGAGATTATGAGTACTGTTGTAGATATGTTTGGTAAACAGTTCATTGAATATTATAGTTGTAGATTTTATTCCAATGTATTTTACCAAAAATACACATCAAACCCATGATTATATTATGGTACTTTGAAATTTTTCTCTTAAAATAATTATAACCAAGTCAGTTTATCAAAAGGAAAGCATTTAGCAAATGATAGTATATGTGGATAGGACCAAAACTGGAAAAGAACTGAGACAGTACACCTAGAGGCACTAGCAAGGTGCCTGGCATATAGGAAATGCTAGTTATTAATTATTATGATTATCCTACACTCTGACCATGGGTTTTCTTGTCTTTTTTGGATTCTCTTCCTCATTGCACTGTTTAACATAGACTCAGACATAGTATATGTGGGGTTTGTGTGTGTGCATAGAGACACTATATATAGTGGATATGTATGTATATGTTGTAAGTATGTGTTTGTGTGTGTGTATATGTATATAGAGAGAGAGCGCGCGAGAGAGTGTGTGTGTGTGCATAGAGACAAAGACAGAGACAAACAGAAACTTTCTAACTACTCTGGTTACAACCCAGGAATTCTAGAGCTAATTGTGCCTAACGTATGATCCTATCCCCAGTCTGTAAAGAATTTCAGGAGAGGGGAGATGAACATAAACTGAAATAAAGGAAGGCATTCTCTGTAGAGAAAAACATGAAGGGAGATTTTTAGTGTTGTTCATCTATGTGACCCAGTGGAAATTGTCCACTTATGACCTTCTTTATTTTCTAGCCCCCTAGTGCCCCTAAAGACTTGGTGGTCAGCCCTTTGGGCGATGGGAGAGCTGCATGGAAATGAAACAGTGGCAGCCAGGTGTGGGTCAGGTCTCCCCAGGGGACTCTGAAGTTCCTGGCTCTCACCAAGATCTCATTCTATTCTCATGGGGTGTGAGCAGTTACCTGCTCTGCCAGTGGGCTGAGCTAGGAGCCAGATCCCTCTGATAGACAGTGATTCTCCACCAGAACTGTAGGGATGTGTTCTAAGCCACATCGACAAATGATAAGCATATTTTAAAAATTCCTGACCATGTCCCACAGCAGACCCTATTGCCACTCGGTGTTTCCTAAATTTCTCTGGAGCAGCTCAGTTGGTCTCTGAAAAGCCATCCCCCCTCCAAAGGGGATTGGGGTTTTTAGATTCTGGGAATACATTAGGATTAAATTCTGGACCCTGTATCTGGTCCTGTATCAGAGTTTTTATGCATGTAGGACAACTGGAGAAATGTACCAAATGTACCAAAATGTGTTATCTTAATGGAGGTTTAAATCTACCTAACCCAGTGTATTGATTAACGGTGCAATGGTTGTAATTTTGTTGATAGTGTATTTTCTGGAATGAGAGTTGGAAAGAGTGGAGCAGAAAATTCACAAGCTTCCTCATCTTGGCTCTCTGGTTTCACCTCTCCCTACAACCAACCAGTGGTCCGCAATGCCTATTCTGGAAGCTGAGCTGGAAGCGGGGTAGGGCTGGCAGAGATATCCTTTCCAGAATTCTCTCTCTCTCTCTCCCCCAGGGGACCTCTTGAAGAAACCCTGCAGCAGAGAATTTTCTTGCTCTCCTTATCAAAGAGAAGGATTTCATTTGCTTGTTTATAAATGGGTGCTGTCTAGTAGTTAAATCTGCTTGGGAACTGGGGTGTGGGAGCGTGTTTGAGAGTTTCTCGTTGATAAATATCACGTGGAAATGGAGTTCTGCTAGCATAAGCCAACTCCTGAAAAATGGGTCCCTTAATGTCCTCTCAATGAGACCAGCTACATGACAACTAGCCTGGGGAACTAAAATACTGGTGAGAAATTGAAGCCATAGATCTGTCTCAGAGTGCAGCCTCATCAGCTGTGATTGTTAGGTGTTAAGTTGAAGACTCTACAGCCCTCTGGTCTTGCTTGCTGTCTGATGGATGACAGCTCAGGGATCAGCCAGGGCAGGAAGGGCTGGTGGTGGGTGCTGCTGCCACCAGGTGCTAATTTTATATATGTCCCCCTCTGGCATGTGCTGGGGAAGCCTCAGGGGAGAAGAGAAACCCATGAGAGCTGGTGATTGCATCAGTCAGGGTCTAGCCAGGGAAATAGGAACCACCTGGGATGTTTCACAAAGAGGAGATTTAATGTAGGGAATTGGTTACCAAAGTACTGGAAGGAAGGATTAGAGGAGCAAAAGGGAGAAGGTAGGGTGGTTGTGAAGGAACATTCCAAGGCAGGAATGTCCTTTGCAGCATTCAGAAGCGCAGGAAGATGGCCCGATTGCTGATTGTTGGAACATGTCCAGTGATGGGGGAAGCTTGCTGCCTCAATGAGGTAGCCATTTAATTTCACAGTTGGACACTTCTACTTACAGGCAAGCATCTTGTTGAACTGACACTTGTCTTCAAGAGACTTCTGCCTACAGGTCCTTGTTCTTATACACCATAGGTGATTTCCTCACCCCACCTCCTCTTCACTTTGGCAAGCACTTTGTGTTATGTAGACAAGGGGGGCTTTGGATTTTTTATTAGTCAGGAGTAGGCTTGTCCATGAAAGATAGGACCCTCTCCCACCTCAAAGAAAAGTAGGGGAGGCAGTTTAGGGTAAGTTGGGGGCTCTGCTCATCAATCCCCAGGGAGCCAGTCTCCTTCCAAATTTCTGCTCTGGCAGACCCAAGTACAACCCTCATTCTCATGGTCCAAGATGGAGCCGTAGGTATCACATCTATGTTCCAGCCAGTAGGATGGGTGGAGAGGAGTGGAATGCTAGTTCTCTCTTAAGGAAGTGTTCTGGAAGTTGTCATTGGAAACTTCCACTACATTTGATTGGCCAGAACTTGGTCACATGGTAAAAAATTTAGCTGCAAAGGAGTCTGGGAAATGTATTCTTTGTCTGGACAGCTAAGTGCCTAGTCAAAATTTCTATGACTATGGAAAAGAGGACAACTATGGTACAGCAAACACCTAGCAGCAGAGTCAACTTTTTGGCTTAACAAAAGTCAGGCAATGTGCTAGGTCAGTGCTTCTCACATTTAATATGATGTGAATGCCCTGAGAAATTTGTTAAATGCAAATGCTGACTTAAAGATCCCATCGGGGCCTGTGATTCTGCACTTCTTTCAGGCTCCCAGCCAATACCAGTATTGCTGGTTGAGGACCATATAGTCCACAAAGGCTGAACTCTGGAAATACAGTGCTGAACGGGATGAACAGTGGCTCGTCTGGCATCCCACAAGTGGAGTTGAACCCTAGCCTTAAATTTTACTATAAACCTGCCTTTTGGGTTTGGGGGCTATCGTGAGATTAAAAGAGCTGGCTCCCAGGAAACACTTCATGTAGTTTCCAACCTGCCTTTGGAGAGCCTCCCCCACCTGCCCTCCTGGAGGGTACTGATTGGGCCATATGACATGAGTTGCTCAAATCTAGTATATCAGCCACGGGCTCCAGAAAAACTAGCAGTGGGGGTTTCCTGAAAGCCAGGAGGGATCTTCAGTGATTGCAGGGAGAGAAGGTCCACTGGGCACTAATGACAGCAGAGAGGAAGCTTCAGTCTGGGTATAGGGCAGTACAGCAGAGAGTGCTTCCTCCTGTGCCAGGGAGGACCAGGGCCTGAGAGGAACAAGACCGCCACTGTGGGCCTGCCCAACTCCCCATCTGCTCCGGGAGAAAAAGGACATGGAGCAGAGGCAGGAATTCAGGCAATTAATCCTTTATTTAAAGAATAATAAACAGCCAGATTTTACATACTGAAAGAGGGAACAAGGTAAAAGGGGTTAAAAACTAAAAAGCAAGGACGGCAGACACCAATTAACACAATGCTAATTGACAATTTCCCCAAGCTTCCATGAAACATGCCAGGCCGATTTCCCCAATTGCTAATTAAATCAAACTGCATACACAATACTAATTTCCCTAACTTAGGGAACTCAGTAGACAAATAAAATGAGAAACTAACTTAAACATTTTGTCAAAGTATGGGAAGAAGGATGAATGAAATCTTAACATGAATAAACTTTGGCTTCATGTAAATTTGTTAAAGTTCTGGCATGTTTAATGAAGTCTTGAAATATCCCAGTATCTCCATTCTACTCACAATTGCATAAAAGCACTTCGCTAATCACAAAATAATACACAGCAGTCCTCTTAAACTTACGTTCTCTCCCACTGGTGAAGGGTACCCAGTGCATCATGGAAGTGACATGTAAATTGCACCATTTAAAAATTATAAAATACTTAATTACAATTAAAAACAAAGGAGTAACTTTTCTTTAAAATAGTCCCTGAGGTTCTTTGAGCTGGAGTCTGGCTTTGTGAAAAAGAGAAGCCAGTCACTTAATCACATAGTTGAGTAGAGAGGCTGCTAGCCTTGGCTGGCATTCTTGCAGTCTCCCCTCCCCCCAGCCCTGCACTCACACTTCCTCTGATCTTTCTCAGGGGCCCCATCGCTCCCTCTTCCCACTAGCCCCCCACCGCATCCTGCTTTGAAGTGTCCCCTTTACCCTCTAGGCTACACTCAGGGCTACATTCAGGGCCCACCAGGCTCAGAAGCATCCACTTCGAATTATGCCATCACAGAATGGGGATGGATCTTTGAGGTCGTCTATCTAATTCATTCATTTTACTATTGAGAAAATGCATACCGAGAGATGTGGATGTACCTAAGGTCTGATAGCTGGCCTGAGGTTCCCTGTTTTTTTTTTTTTAAATTATGCAAGAAAGATATGATTATCTGAATAATCACAGCAAATACTTGCACAGTGTTTACTATGTGTCAGCCACTGTTTTAAGGGCTCTACAGAATCATCCCATTTGATGCTCACCAGTGGTCCTGAGAGGCTGGAATCATCATTTCCCCATTTTACAGATAAAGAAACTGAGGCACTGGAATGTTAAATATCTTACTTGAGGTCACATCCTTTAGTGACAGAACTAGATTTTATTCCAGGAAGACTGATTCCAGGTCCATGCTCTTAACCACTCTATTAACCTGCTTTTTTGTAGACTGATTAGAAAATACAGATCAAAATAAAGTAGAAAATGAGAAGTAAGCATCACTTGTAATAATGCTACCAGATATAACCATTATTAGAATTTTAGAAATACCCTGATAGAGTTTGTCCTCTTTCTTCTTACCCATTAAAAAGAAGTAAAATCAAACATGTTTACATGCTCTCAAATGATTCACTTGATTTTGCTTTTTTCTCTTAAAAATATGCTATGAACAGCTTTCTGTTGCTTACGAATGCACATGTATAACATGATATTCAGTCGTTGAAATGCATTCCATTGAATGGATGTGCCACAGTTTATTTAACCTGTGTATCATAGATGGCATTTAGGTTGTTTTCTTCGTTTGTATGGTAGGTGCAGTGGACATCTGTACAGAAACTTCTTTATCTTGTTGGCTTTTCCTTATGGTAATCCCTTCACTGTTAAATACATGGAAACCCAAAGATCTGAAAGGTGAGAGGGTGGGAGTGGTAAGTAGGGATGGGGAGACACTCGTAGATACACAGAACTAGGAAGCTGGATTCTCAACCAGCAATGGAGGAAACCTTGACTCCCTAAATGAAATATTCACCTGAAGCCTGTTCTTATGCAGCCTGTTTCTTGGGGTCACTAAGGCAAGGGCTAGAGTCCCCTGAAAGAGTATAATAAGAGACTCGCCTTTGTGGCTCAGTAAGCTGTTCTTGGAGGGGTAACTGATGAGCTTTAGACATATGCATGTTTTAAAAATTCTTGTTGTTATTATTTTATGGTAAAAGCTGCTCAGTGGGGTATACGGAACTAGGCTGTTGGTGAAATTTGTTTACATGGATCTGCATGTTCCACCCACCAGCCAGAGGGGCAAGTAGACCTCTCTGCTCAGCCTGGGATGAAGGCATGGGAGACAGCCTTGCACAGCTGCAGAGCTGGGTTCTTTGGCCTTTTTGTTTGACTGGCATCCGTAATGCATTTGTCAAGAGGGAGGCTGCTTATCTGTCCTTGTCTCTTCCTGGGACAAAGGCAGACCTGTCACCGTCAGATCAAGGGAACTCTGGAACCATGTGGAAGGACAGCTGAAAGTCTTTCTCGTTCATTGTGATTTATCATAATCACTGACCCCTCCCCCAGGATGAAATAGGAATGAAATCGTAATGTGATAGGTTAATGCCAATAATTAAAGAGAGTTTAAGACCAGTGTGAGACTGAACTGTGTGTGTGGGTGGTTGAAATGGTTGTTTGATGTGAAAGTCAATGATTGAATTATTCAGAGAGAGTGATTTCCAAATGATAATTTTACACTTTACATAACTGATTTTGATTTATTATAGTGGCACCCAGTTGAGCTGCTTTAGTTCTAAGGGGCTGTCAGCTTCTCTAGCTTTTCCATCCCAAACCCCTGGTTTGGAGCCCAAACACACAAAAACCTGCTCATGTCTGAAATTTGACATTGTTGTTATCTCTCTGGCATGGCTTTTCCCCCTCGTCCCTCATAAGAGTTTATGGCTTGTTTGGCTTGGCAGTTTATAATCTGGCAGAGGAGTGTGTGTGTGTTTGTGTGTGTGTGTACGTACATGAGTGTACACATGCCTGTGTATGTGTATAGTGAATTACCTGATCTCTCTTTCCCTCTCATTGTGGCTTTATGAAAGCTTTGATCTTTTGTCATTTAGTGAGAGGTAGGGCCATGCTGGGAATGGGGCCCCATGGGCAGTTGGAATGAAAACCAGAGAGCAGTGACAAGTCACAGTGCAGCTTCAGAACTGAAAGGAGAGAGTGGAAGGTGTCCGGGAGTCCTACTTCAGGATCAACCCAAGAGAAGGATGCAAGACTTTGTGCAGGTATGAACTTTTGCTAAGTAAATCCATCTGAAAAATTGGGCCTCCAGGGGCTGCTGCCGCTTCTCATCTAAATCTTTTTTGTTGGAAGCGATGCAAGCCAATGCACAGATCTGTTGATCTTTTCTGGAGCAGCCTGGAATGCAAGTGCCATGTGATAGGCAAGCAGGTTACCTACTCTAACATATGTGCTTGGTTGACATCATTCCCCACACCCCCCATCCCTGTGCTACCTCAGTCCCTATCCCTCCTTGCTTATTTAGGACAGGGGATCGCTTATTCTTATGGATAAAAGTGGTGGCACAAGAACCATTTGTTAGTTGACAAACTCTGAGCACTTAAATATGGTATAGTAATATGGACAATAGCTAACATTTATGGAGTGCTTACTTTGTGACAGAAACTGTCTTAAGGACTTTATCTGTATTAACTCATTTGATTCTCCCTGGAGCCTTATGAAGTAGTACTGTTTTTTGCCCCATTTTGTACCTGAGGAGACCGACAGTAACTATCTTAACCCTGAGTGTTCGTGCAGCGTTTTGCTACAGCATCTGTCCTAGTGGAAGAGGGCACATTCCATGGCAACTCCTACAGTAAAGGTGTCTTTGCTTTCCCAGGCCTTTTGGATGGCTGGTTACAGGTCTGTTATCTATGGCCCCAAAATAGGAATAAAGCAGCCCCATCCAAGAATATGCTGGAAAATTGTGGGGCAACTAGAGGAGTTCGGGGATGTTGAGGAAAGGGTAGGGTGAGTGGAAGGAAGGAAAAGGAGCTGGGGCACCGTTGTGGAGGAAGGGCAGGAGGGGCAGAGGGAATGGAGGCATCTGCAAAGGGCTCTGGAAGCCCAGACCTTTCCCCTTGGTGTTCAGGTCTCAGGTCAGATTCCCAGGATGACAGACAGGTCCTGAAAGGAGCTTTAAATTCCCTAACCTATGGAACTTGTCAACTCGACACTGTCCTCCTTCTCTGCTTTGGTCTAATTTTAATAGCAGTATTAAAAATGCCTGGACCTGGGGTTCAGTTACCACTAGAAGTGCCCAGTGCTGCCTGCCTCGTAAACCTGGTGGATGATTTCAAGGAGGGGAAGTTAAATAATTTAGTAGTAATCAAAATGCTACTTTTATAGCAAAATAAGTATTAATAAATTATAGAGTAGAAACAAAATTCTGATGAATTCAGGATAAAGCATGGGATCTCAAAGAACTTTTTCCTTTCACTGGGCTAGGCTCTCAGACCCCTGGCAGTGTGGATCCACTCTTCTCTGCCCTTTGGGGCATTTCGGGAGAGAAGCAGGAATAGCTCTGCCGCTCATTATCCCCCAGTCTTGCCCAGCAATCCCCTAGGGTACGTGAGGTGGGCTTCAACCAAGCCCTCTTTGTATATGATTCCTGGAGACTCCTGGCCTCAGGACTTCCACTGTGCATAATACCCTAATAAACTTAGGGGTGGAATGACTTGCAAAGGAAGACAGGAACCTTGGAGACCTTGGAGAAAAAAGAAGAGAAACACAGGACTTAAAAGCAGAAAGTTTTGTGTATGATAAAAGACAATATAAATACATTTATATGACAGATGACCAACTGGGGGAAGATATTTGCATCATATATAAAGGATTACTATTCTTAATATACAAAGGAGGTTGTACAAAGCAGGAAGTAAAAGACAACCCATAGAAAAATGGGCAAAAGTATGAACAGGTAATTATAGAAAAACATGTCAATGGCTGATAAACATTTGAAAAGATACTCAGCCTCACTAGTTATTAAAGAAGTGTTAAACACAAATATATAATTGTTTCTTCACCTAGGAGATTTGCAAAAATGAAAACATTTGATGCTGACAAGCATTCAGGGAAATGGGCAGACTCAAATAGTGTCAGTGGGAATCGGTATTTCATTTCTAGTGAGCAGTTTGGCTGGATTCCTTAGAATTTAAAGTGCTCTTATGTAGCACCTAAAAATAATAGCAGGAGTATTATGTCTGTATTAGGGACATATGTAGAATGACATTCTTTATAATTGGTTTGTGAAATGGTTGCAGTTAAAATATCCAGTAAGAGGGGAAATGATGAGATGTATAATCCCAGGCATGTGATGGAAGATTATGCAGCATATTACCTTATTAGGCAGATCTTTATATGCTGGTGTGAGAATAAGCGCAAGTGCAGGCCGATAGCATGGTCACTCACTTTTTGATTTAAAAAAAAAAAAAAAAAGATGTGTTTTTATAGTTATGTTGTGGAAGCATATGTACAAACCAGGAAAGAGCAATGTACCAAACTCCAAAGAGGGCTCTAGTTGGTGAGATTAGAGATGGCTTTTCTTTCATGTGTTTTGTAGTGTTTTTCAGAGATGAAACAAACATGAACAAATGCACGTCTGTGCACTCATTGGGCCCCCAGTATTCACCATTTTATATTCCTGGTTGGATGTCTAGATGTGTATCTTTCCCCCCTTATTGTACTCCTAGAATTCAAGTTCTCAGGCTTGGAGGTGACCTCGGTGTTTCATCCAGCCTGTTTTCCAAATGAGACTGTGAGGCTGGTTTATCTGTCATCCCAGCATCCTGTCTGGTTAGTTTTTCCTTTCCGTCTCAGTTGTGTTCTGGTCTGGATTATAAATTACATGGCTCCCCTGTGTAGAGAGGTCAGATAACAGTTCAAGTTCACAGAGTTGGTGAGAGGTGGAGGCAGGGATTAAACTCAGAGCTCCTGATTTCATTGGATTTGGTAAAAGGCAATTCTTGACTTCAGCGAGCTTCTAGTAACTTTGTCAAGAAGAAGTATGATCCCACAAAGGCAGGTAGTCCTCTGGGGAATACTGGGTTTAGAATCAGGCTGGATTTAATTCTTAGTGCTGCCTCTTGTTCCTGGCTGTTTTCTGAGCTCAGCTTCCTTATCTGTAAAATGGGGTTAATAATGCCTGTCTCAGAGGGTTGATGTATTAAATACAGTGCTGAGCATAATTCTTAGTACATAAACTTCATTTACGAAAGGAGCAGTCCAGTGTAATTCTAAATAATGTAAAACTCCAAATGTACGGAATTCTCTGATGTGGAAAATGAAATTTTCACTGTGTCCTGGTACAGAAGGACACCAGGCACCTTGGACAAACCCATTCTCATTTCATAGATGCTCTTTCCAAATATGTAAGGGAAAGTGTGCTTTAGGAATGCTGGACCATGGAAAAACTTTGAGTTGCTTGTTAGAAGTCAAAGTTGATGGCTAAGTGGTTTGGTTCTCTCAGGTGCGTGTTGTAGAGTCAGAGCCTCTTGCAGTCAGAAGGGAACTTGGAAATGATCTCGTGCCACTGGGGCAGAAATTGCTCTGGCAGCTTTCAGTAGCCAGAACCCGTATTGTCTTACACTGATCCTGTTGGGGAATAACCACAAGAGGCCTTTTGGTCCTCTCTCTTGTCTCTAGCTTTCCTCCTGCAGGAGTCCTGGCTGTGAAGAGCCTCTGAAAACCCACAGCTCTCTTAGAGTACCTACCACCCAGCTGGTTAGGAGCCTGGGTCAGAGGCGCTTGGTGGCCAGTTCACACCCTCTGTGTCCCTGGCCCTGCCTGAGTCTCTAGGTGAATACCTCTCTTGCTTCCTGGTCAGCACAGTAAAGGGATTTTAGGTTTTCACTTCTGAACTAGCAGGAAGGGACAAAGGACCTGGATGAAAATAACAACAAAAACACCACTTTTATACACTTCAAAATGGCACTTGTTCTTTGCACTTTTGATCCTAAAATCTCACTTATTCTTAGCAGTGAACAAAATTCAGAAGGGTTTGTAGATAGGTTTATTTTCCATTCCCCACGTTTTCTTTCCTTACAGTTTGAATGTAGCATTTTCTTCTGCATCTTCCAAAGAAGGCAGACTATTCCAGAACAACAAGGACATGTTTTAAAGGGTTACATGCTGAACCTGAACTAATATTATTGGACAAAAAGTTTTAGACTCTTATGCCTGTTATGTTTATCACAACAATAATTTCTGATATTTTGTGAACATTGACTATGTGCCAGACACTGCCGAGTGCTTTACAAGCGTGATCTCATTTAATTCTATTAAGAATCTCTGAGTTTGATGCTGTTATTATCTCTGTTATTCAAATACTGAAACCGGGGCTTAAGGAAATTAACTTGCCCAAAGTTCCCAGCTAGAAAATTCCAGTATGAAGGCAGATCTCTCTGATGTCAACAACCATGTCTTAACTCTATATTGAATTGCCTCCCATTGTGCCTGTTAACCTACAGTGTGCCAGGCACTGCCCTAGAGAAGAGTTCTATTGTTGGCAGGTTTTGACCATGAGTATCTATGGCACACTTGAAACATTTTTGTCCGGTTCTGATTGACACCTCCCTCTTCCTTCACCTCCTTTTTTTTTTTTTTTTTAAAGAAGAAAGTCCCAAATACCTGCTGGTTGCCATATCTCCCAGCTTATATGGTCAACATTTCATTACATTAGCATTTGTTTTCACTAAAAAAGTAATCACATTACTGCCTTTCATGTCACATTAGTGAAAATGGATACCAATATGATACATATTAATAGAATATGATGGGAAATTGCTAATACAATTAGACTTTCACATTTTATTAGTTCTGGAGTGACACCATATGCTTGGAACAGCGGTGATGAGGAACAAGGTGGAAAGTGGTAGATGCCTTTCTATCCTGTACAGATAGAGCAAGCTCCCAGGGGGCCCTGGTGCATTCATGGGGTCCCATGCTCAGTTTCTGAGCCCCACTTCCTGTTCCTTCCTGTAACATGAGCACCTTTTGGATTTGGGCTAGGAGAGGAGTTCCTCCTTCACAGCCAGGCTGTGTTGCCTGAACTGTGGTCATTAAAGTATCATGTGACATGATACTGCCTGGGTGGCCCCAGATCAGATAAATTAATATTTTATTATCCTTTCTGTGGCAGGTGCTGGTGAAGAGGGGGGACAGAGGGAGGGGAAATGTCCCCAGGGCCCTTCCCAACACTCGTCCTCTGGTTTGGCTAGGGGCCTTAGGACTAGCATTTGGTTGCTTTGTCCTCTCAGAGGTCCCCTGACTTTCCATCCTTCTCTTCCTGCCCACACCCCCTTTTCTCCATTCACCCAAGTGATGGGAGGAAATTTCTTGACCGTGTCACTGGTGGACATTGTTTGAGGGACATCTCTAGTTCATACTCAGTCCTGGTTAATTGTCTCCAGCCACATTGGATTCTACTCCTGTGACTTTGTCTCCTCCTGTCCCCTACTTGAAACACTGTCCAAATCCAATTTGTCTCTTCAGGCCCACTTCAAATCCTGTTCTCCCCATGAAGCCATCCCTGTATACCCCAGGCCGATGTTACCCCTGAATCGAACATACACCTGCTTGTATATTCCCATATGACTTTGCTAACAAGTTACAGTGGCTACTTCCTGGCCTTGTTCAAAAGAAAAAAATGTGATTCCAAACTGAGACTGAAACAGATAAACCTTGTAAAGTTAATGTTAGACTTGAAAGGACATGAGGGCCACTGTGGAATCCCGAGGGTATGGGGTGTGGGACAGTCTGGTGAGTAGCAACCAGGACTCAGAGAGGGGCAGGGCCCTTGCTTTCTTTTCTCTACAGCTTCTTTCTTGGCATTTTTAATTTTATTTGCCTTTCCCTGGAACAAGATCCAGAACTTGGGACCTTGGACGGAAATGGGAAGAAAAACTGTGGCAATTAAGGAAGACGCCTGTTGCCTTGACAAAGGATTCACTTTGAGGGGAGGAGAAGTAGAGGAAAAGAAAAAAGGTGGGATAAGGATAACATGGCTTTTAAGTAATAGGTAATTTACTTTGGAGAAAGCTACACACTGTGGAAAAAATAAAAAGCGACCTTATGGCCTCAGAATAGTCAGGCAACCTAAATCAGTATGGCAGCAAGCACTTCATTCGTCAGCTCTTCTGTGCTCCTCTGCAGGGGAGGACAGAGCAAGGCAGCAGATTGGGAACTTGCCCTCCAGAAGCTTATGAAGCTCCATGGGCCTAGGAGCAAGGTCTCTGGTCTGCAGTTGAGAAACCTGAGCGTACACTTGAAGAACTGAAGGATGCTATAGTAGATGAAATGTAAGGCCTCGTCCTACTCTCAAATACTATAATTGTCCTGAAGAGTGCACATCCCAGGTGCCAAGTGAGAGAGCCTGAGCATCAGACTGGGGATCCTAGTGTGAGGAAGTGGGTATGGATGTGTGTTGGCGGGGACCCAGTAGGGTCGAGATTGCTGGAGCAGGAGGGCTGGGGAGTGCTCTCAGAGCAGGAGAAGGCACTAGCAAAGGTGGGATGTGGGGGATTGTGAATAAGGGTTTCTGTAGCAAGGCTGAATTGCAAGGCTGGAGCCAGATGGTTGGCAGCGTGGGACGGCAGCCTAGAAAGTGTGGACTTGACCCTGTAGGTATAAGGAAGCCAGTGAAGGCAGGTTCTGTTTTTCGCTGGAACTTGCCTCTCTGATGGCTCATGAAGGGCTCCCAGGAGGGCAGCCAGTTCTGTCCAGTTATTGTGCAGGTCTTGGAGTGCTGGCAGATGATTCTGTCATCAAAGCTGGGGGTCCTATGGGAGGTGGGTATGAAGGAAGCCATCCTGGGGTGGGAAAATGATGGATGGGTAGGTTTGCTTATCAGTTTTCAAAGTGAAGGGAAGGCTGAGGGTGTATCGGGGGCCTCTTTTAAAATTCATTTCCAGTCTGCCTCTTAAAGGGTGAGAGGCTTTCAAAGTAAACCAGATGAAGTCCCCAGTCAGCATGGCTTAGTCAGTTCTCCCTCTCCCATCCAGGTGGCTCTGTGGGCTTTCTCATTCTTGCCTTTTAAGAACACACAGATACACAGAGACACAGTTTGAGGGTGACTGTGGGAGTGTGCCTGGCTTAGGCTGAGTCCCACAAGATCCCACACAAGGTGAAAGTAAAATTGAGGCAATAGCCAATCACTTAGTGAACCCAAAGAGTCCTGACCCAGTGTACCAGGCCAGGGGGTTCTGGCCACAAGATGTCCCCTGAGGTGGAGAACATTTCATTAATGTTGTGTCATCACGGTTGCCATCTCGGGGAGAATACCCCAGCCATCCAAACATGCCATTGACTGGTGTAGTCCTTTTTATTTGTTCTCCCTCTTCCCAGTGTATTTCCTAAATGCACATGTAAAATGGGTATTTGTACGTTCCACGGATTACATATTGAAATCGTTATCACCATCCAGGTCACTATAACAAACAATACTGATTATAGAGCAGGGATATATTTTGTAATTATAATGTTCTTCAAACTTCTCTGATTGACACTCAGCATATTTAAACAGAGATGATCAAAAATTATGTTCACAGCGCGGGCCTTGTCTTCCCTTCGCCTGCACAAAAGCTCGCCTCAGTAGGTAACAGCCACCAGGCTGCCTTTGAGCAGCTGTGTGGAGATGGGATTCAGTTTCTTTGGGGGTGGGGGGGAAGACACCCCGGCTTTCAAATCAAAGACAATTCAGTTTAGAGAAAGATGTACCTTGTGGAAATAAATAAAAGGCTCAGTGTACCGTCAGCCTGCCGTCTTAAATCAATAATGTAGGCAGTCCATCTTTCATGCCCATTCAGCTCCTCACTCATTCTGCGTGAGGGGGAGGAGCACCTGCCTTCCAGCCTGGTCCCAGAATAAAAGCCGTTATTGAGAGAGAGAGATGTCCAGGGGTGCAAGTGAGTCTTGCTCTGCTCTTCAAGGCCTCTCTGGAGCTGGCCTGGCGGTATGCCTGCCAGAGGTCTGAAGATGTTAATGTCCTTTACCTCTAGATCACATCAATCTGCCTCCATAATTTTGCCAAGCAGGGACACCTGGACGGGAGGCTCTATTTTCTTTCAGTGGCCCCTGGCTTATAAAACAAAACCAGCAAAGAGCATGTAATCCATGTATTCTTGTGGTGTGCCTAACAGGGGTTTTTGAGAGGGCCAGGTACTGTGAGAAGACTCTGAGAAAAAAAAGAAAAGAAAAAAAAAAGGCAGCATTTTTTAATCATCTTTGTTTACAAAGTGTTAACATTCAGTCTTGAATCAAAGAGAACAGCTTCCAGGTAGAAAAGTCTCTGGTTTGTTTTTGTCACCTACCAGCTACCAGCATGTCTCTCCTCCAAACTTTGCACAGAATCAACTTACCTTGATTTAAGCAACAAAGGAAAGGACTTGGGGGTTAAAAGGGTGGGAAAGTGGGAAGCTTTTAAAAGATTATCCTTTTGGAGTTTTGATAGATTAAGAGGGTGATCAGACGAGGCAGCATCTTAATAATAGGGCCATGTGAATTTTGGCTAGACTAATGGAAGCTCTTTTGTCAATTTCCTGTACCCTGTACTTGACAGGACTCAGGAAATGGCACGACTGGCCCACCTTTGATACCTAGAAGGGGCTTAATGAGATTTAAAGGTGTGCTACCACGACTGGAGTTTACCACATGAAGTTTAAGTTACACACAAACTTCTTCTTTGCACCGGCCCCTAGCTGGCTTTGTTGCCTGTCTGCCAGGATCTAGAACGTGTTGTCTCTATAGAAGTAACAGCTGAAAGCGGGCAGCTGAGTTCCTGAACAGAAATTGTATTTCTAAGAAGATTTTTTTTTTTTTTAGGTTCCATTCAGGACTGTGTCTCTGAAATATTATCTATCATAAAAAACATGACATGAATTTACTATGGCAGTCAGCTGCAATTTTTAAATACACTTGTTAGGTTAGTGAGTAACATCTTCCCTTTCCAAAGAGACAGAGAAGAGAAGGAATATCAGACT
Source organism: Mirounga leonina (assembly GCF_011800145.1). NCBI lineage: Eukaryota > Metazoa > Chordata > Mammalia > Carnivora > Phocidae > Mirounga > Mirounga leonina. Next base: position 53,181,067 of record NW_023270305.1, read on the forward strand.
GTTATTTCTTGGGGGTGGATGGGGAGGGGTGTGGGCGAGGCCATGCCAGAACGTGTGAGCTCATATGGGCCCCAAATGTTTCTGATGGGATATTTGAGCTGGAAATATTCAACGTGAAAGATCCCGCCTCAAGGAGCACTCTTCAGCTGCAAAGGGTCTGGGAGTCGTGACAAGTCCATGTGTGCCTGTTACGTGGGTTTGAGGGTGGAGCTGCCTGGGTTACAAAGTCATTCTTGCTAACCTTTTATGATTGTGGATTTTCAGGCGACCCCCAAGGAAGCACAAAGGTCTGTCTCTGGCAGTGACTCCGGGGGGGCCATGGTAGAATAGAACAGACCCTAGTTAAAGTGGTTGAGAACTGCTCTCAGAATCCTGTTCATTTCGGTACCTGCCTCTTGCGTGCATTAGGCCCGGTTGCCTGGAGGCAGGAAGCTCCTCTGTTGGCCATAAGGCTAGAGATCCTGTACTATACCACCTACTGAGAGTAGACCTCCCTTCCTGGGAAGCTGCCAGCCAAGACTTGTTTGCCATTCCAGAGCTTCTTTTGAATTCTAGCCCTGAGGGGTTGTAGATGAACTTGGCTGTAGCATGTTCTCTGTCCATTCCAAGTAAAAGCTCAAGTTGTTGGTCGTCTTTAGCGCTTTGGTTATGACACCTATAGAAGTGGCCCCTGGACTCCTCCATTGGGGTGGCCATGGCCCCTTGCCTGTCTGTTGTCACTAGGCACAATCAGACCTACATACAGTACTCTTCCAGCTTCTGAATTAGACGACAATGTTCAAATTTCCCAAAGAATCAAGGTCTGAGTTGCTTAGGAGCCAAACTGATAACCATGTAGATTGGTATTTAAAGGGGCAAAGCTCCCAGGAATATTTCAAACTGATTTTCAGGATACGCAGTATCCATATTTTAGTTTTGAATTGTCCAGAGATGCACTTGAGGGATCAATGAGAATAAGTGGGATGGATGAGTCTTGTTAGAGTTCAGGTTTTTCTGTTTTACCTCATCTAGCCTTATAAGAATGGATTCTCTTTCTTCCCTTTTTCCCATCTGATGCTCAGGATTTATAAATATCAGATCCCCTTTTGTCATCATTGGCCTGGCATCAGCTAACCTTTCTCTCTCGGTTTTCCTTCTGTGGTATTTGAGGCACCACTTGGGAGAAATCAAATATAAACTGACCTATTTTACAGATAGGCTGAGAAATTTGTGTGATTTTTTTTTTTTTAAATGCACATCTGTTTGAAATATCCGCAAATAGAAGCCATTGGAATGCTCACACATGGCTCCTAAAATGTGCGAAGGGCCAGGTAGGGTTGGAGGCTCCATGTTCAGGAGCCCCAGGAGGAGGCTGGCTGATGTGGCTGTGGGCCGGTGGCTGCTGGCTGTACCACCTGTGATGGAGACCAACATGCGTGAGACTTGGAGGCACACTGACCTCGGCCCAGACGCCAGTGCCACCACTTAGTGGCTGTATGACGTAGAAAAATCACTTAGACCTTCTGAATGGTGCCCTTAGCTGTGGAATGGGGATAATGCCTACTTCATGAGGTTGCTATAAGCTTTCCATTTTCTGAGCACAAGCCGCAGTAAGAAATGCAGTTTATAGCACAACCCGGCACACACACATATATAACTCACACTTAGGAAACTGAATGAAACATTTCATGAAACCGTTTTTACGTATATGCTAAAAGTAGCTCCTGATATTTTCTTTTCTATTCTATTTTTCATTCAACATGGTGATTACAATCCACCAAATTGATTTCAGGGTCAAATCATTTGACAGACACTATAGGTACTTAATACATGTCCATTCCCTTACTATGTTGAAGAACCAGAATCTTTATTCATTAGGATACAATCAGCTGTGCTACAGAAACAAGCCCTGACATAGCTGGGGCATAACATGATGGGAGTTTCTTTCTTGCTTTTGCAAAATTCAGTTTGGGTTGGGCAGGTTTTTAAGTCAGGTCTCCTCTGTCTGGATCCAGGTAGCTTGCAGCTTACCACTTTGTCATCTTCACATGTGGCCTCCACAGTTGCCACCAAAAGGAAAGAGATGGCATATCTCCCAGATGCCTTTAAGGATTGGATCTGAAAGTTGCATTATCACTACTCCCACCATTCTGATGGGCAGAGCTCACTCAGGTACATGGCCCCAACCCAACTGCCAGGGAGGCTGGGACATGCAGTCTTCCTGTGTGTGCAGGAGAAGGAAACAGTAAGGAGGTACAGTGAATGACATAAACCGTATACCGTAGTATTAAGGCATGATACTGAGGCTCAGCAATCGAGTAATTAAGATGTAGGATTGGTCTGATTTGGGGTAATGCTGGCTAGCCGCAAAGCAACAGCCTGAGTTAATGACTTCAGGGGGCTTTGTGGTTTTCTTTATGCCATCCTCATCTTTCTAAAGTTTCACAGACTCACTTGTGGGTGTAGATGGTTTTCTACAACTGGTGTGAGTTTACCTGTTGCTGGATCTTTGGGGGCTCAGTGGTGGAGTTCTTACAGGACAGTGGAGTAGGATGTAAAGCTCTGTTTCCAGTTGGTGAGCCCAGACTGTGCCTATCACTAGCTGGCAATTAGAGCGAACATTTATATTGAGTGCTTACCATGTGCTTACAGGCATTGAGCTAAGTAGTTCACAGCTTTATCTCAATTCATCATCATCACACACTTATTAGGCAGAGTCTTAGACATCTTAGTCCCCTTTTGAGATCATTTGTACTGATAAGTTTACTTCACAGGTGAAAAAAGCTCAAGTTCAGGGCTGTTAAGTTATTTCCCTAGGGTTGCACAGCAACCTGGTTATGTAGAAATCAACCTGGTTAGTGGTTATACTAGGATCCAAAGCCCAGATTTCTTGATTCCCTACAACAAGGACATGAGGGCAATGTGGGACACATTTTAGTGGCCTTAGCAGAGTGTTCATTGTACCTTCAATTTAGAATCTTCAGTTTTTCCCTGGTATACACCAGAAATTCTAATTAGTGCTGAAATAGAATGCCCCAAAACTGCAGTTACTATTAAACTTTGAGTTTTCGTTTAAACTGGTCATTCTAGGCAGAAATATCTGAAGTTTTTACAAAAGCCATCTCAGGTATGGGCCTGGTGATTTAAACTGTTATTATCAACTTAAGGTAGAAGTACATGTCTAGGTTATAGTTAAAGATCCTTATCCACGGTTTTTACTTGTTTTCACATAAATCTGCATGCTGTCCTCTTCTACTCAGCAATCCTTGGTTGCTACCAGTACTAAAGAGAAAAATTGGAATTTGCCATAAGAATGCACATGTGCTTCTGACAATGACAGGATAGAGGGGAGGGAGTTGGTTTAAGCCACAGCCTAGAGGATGTAAGTTCTTCTTAAGGAAGAACTTTCTAGCAGTGAAGCAGTTAAGCGCTCCTAGAGGTAAGTGAGGAGTGTTCTGCTGCATCTGTCTTTGGAGGTCTTTAAAGTTGCCTCCCTAGATTGGCTCAGGTCAGAGGTGCTGACCTATGACTTCCTGAGTTTTCCTCCCTAGGGAGAGGGATTCTATGATTTTGTGAAATTATCTTCTAGTTCAGTGTCACAACAGTCTCCTTAAGTAGTTACAGAAAGTAACAACCCTGTGTGAGGTGTGTACATGCGTTTATGCAGTTTGCACGCCAGTGGCCCAGGCCCAAGTGTCCTTTAGAATGCCTCCTGAGGAGGGCCAAAGGGCATGAATATTTAGAACGAGGTGTTCCTAGCCTGCCTGGCCAGAACTTGCAGTCTTCCTGTCTTTGCAGCTGCCAGTGTGATATTCTTTTTCTCTTTCACACCCCCCACCCTTTTATATTTTAGGGTCAAGAAAAGGGCCAAAATTTGAGACTAGTCAGGTAGGTGCTTCCAGCGTCAGTAATCTCCTTCCTTCACCCTGCCTCTGCAAACATGGAGGCTCCTTTAAGCTCGCATTTAATCATGCGTCCTGAAAGGGGTGCGGATAAGAGGTGCAGCATCTCACAGCTTCGCTGTTAGCTAGTGTTTAAAGGGATGTGCTGCTTGGGGGGTACCTGGGCTCCCAGGGCCTACTCCATGGTCTGCACTCAGCTGGGGAGAGCATTTTTGTGCTGTGTATGTACTGATGATTTTATTAACTGCAAACCAAGCTTTTCTGCCTCAACACTGACTCCTGATATTCTTGCATAATGTGTTTGACATTTCTGAGACAGTGCAGTCTGAGGAGAATGAGCACTGAATTGGGAATCAGGAGTGCCAGTTTTTGTCCTGATTTGGCTCTTGACCTGCTCCTTCTCCCTAGGCAGCTCACCTAACCTCTCTGTGCCTCATTACCTTCCTTTCCCCACCTGGAAAATAAGGACCATTTCCTCTATCTGCTCTAACTCAGCCACGTCAGGTACATCCAAACAATTTACTTGGTGCTTTTGGTGGGGAAGGTGTGCTATACATTCACAATGGCTGTTTTTGTCTTTGTTGTGACTATAGTTATTTTACTCATTTTTTAATGGCTCAGTAGAAACTGCTGTGAACCTAGTATCACAGGACAAACCGTGTCTTACAGTGATCTACTTTGAGTTGCGATCTTTCAGAGCTATGATATAATTTCCAAGTGCCGCCTTCTGAATGCAAGGCAGCATTTGTCCTAACTCTCCAGACCCAGCTATGCGGGTCCCTGTTCTGAGAGATGTGTCCATCCTTCTTCCACTTTTTCACTGGACAAGGTAGGTTCCTTTTTAGTTTTTGTTTTGTTTCTGTTTTTTTCATTCTAAAGATTTGTAAGCTCCCTTCCCCTACCCCAATCCTACTCTTTATTTATTTATTTATTTATTTATTTATTTATTTATTTATTTATTTATTT
>NW_023270305.1:53185923-53188877 GCF_011800145.1 Mirounga leonina
TTTATTTATTTATTTATTTATTTATTTATTTATTTATTTATTTATTTGTCTGTCCTGGTTGAAAGAAAGTCTCCTGAGGCTTATCACCTGCAGATGGTGCTTCTGAAAAGGAAACTGTTTCAGAAAGTTCTAAGCACTGAAAATGGGTGTGTAATGAACCCTGTTTTGCATCTTTAATTATAGCATTTGCCACTGTGCATGCTGTAATCATATGCTTTCTCTAGAGCCAAAGCAATGTGCAATTCCAGGTCCATTCATTAGTGAACCGGCAGATCAATCACAGGTCTTGTCAAAAACATCACTGCAGTGTGGGGGTCCCTTTGCATAGACCATGGGATCAGATCTATGATGGACTTCTCCCTGAGGGGTTCAAAGACCTTCTTAACAAATGTCTTGCTCAAGTGTGCAGGTTTTCTGATGTCTCTTTGTCTCTGTTGCTTCCTCTCACCCTCCCTACTCCCATGTCATAGTGACTGCTGGTCCTTGAAAACATGACATTTGACAAGTGAAGGATGCAAGAGGCAGATGTAGGGACAGAGAGGGAGATTTATATGATCCCAGGAGAGTGCCCAGAAGGTCTCTTGGCTTACAAATATCTTGCTTATTCAGGTTTCACAAAGTATAAAATTCCTCCACCAGGGGTAGGCTTTTGGGTTAAGCGTTGCCCTTGGAGGAGAGAGGGCTTCACATTTAAACAGCAAACACTTGCAAGAGGTAATCCAGAGCCCACACAGTTAAAAACATGTGTTTGTAGCGACCTGTTCTCTCCCTGACCTGAGGGTCATAGAGCAGAGGAGAGGGCCTGTTGGGTGTCAGTGTGGAGACTGCAGCTTTGCTGTGGGCAAAAGGCCGGAAGGGGCTAGAGGGTGTTGAGGATCAACCTGGCTTCCTTTCTGGTCATGCTGTAGCCTAGCCTTGGTGAGCAGAGATTTGGGCCAAGGTGATGAAAAGGATTAAGGAGGTGATAAAATCAGACCAGCAATGTTCAGAGTTCAGATGTCACAACTAAATGATTGGCCAATGTCACATTAAGGCCCGGGCTTCTCTTTAGGAAAGGTCTTGAGTTTCTATGTGCAACACCTAATACTTCTCCAACATATTTATTAATAATAATTATTATTTTTATTAACATATTATTGTCATACATATAACATTATATATATATATATAATATAATGTATTATTAATTATTGTTATCTGCTTCCCCTCAAGAGAATGTTAGTTCCTGAGGGCAGCTTCTTTGTTGTGTTCATTGTATTCAGGTACCTAGAACAGTGCCTGGCAAACATACCATAGTTGGTGCTCAGTAAGTGTTTGTTGAATAAGTTATCAAGTTTATTCTTCTCCTCTCTTCCATTCTGGTGCCTCTGTACTACTCATTGCTGCCCCAGGAATCCTTAGACTTGTAGGCTTGGCACCATCTTTCTTCTCTAGGGCCCTCTCAGAATTGGGACCGTTGCAAATATTCGATTCGCACCCCTTTCCTTCAAGCGAGCAGGCTGTGAACAGTGATACGGCGGTCTCCACTGTGCTTTTCTGCACCGTGCCAGGGACGGTGTATCGCAGAGGGCAAGGCCTGGGAGTGAATGTAAACAAACAAGCCCCTGAGTTTAAAATAGACCATTGAGCAGCTCACAAAATAGGCCCCTTGTTTTTAAAAGAGCAGTGGACGCTCTCAAGAAATAATAAGTCTGGAAGCTGGATGGAACGCTCTGATGCTTTCTGGCTGCGTTTGTCCTCCGAACTTTCTCTGCGTCTGGCACGCCTGTGGTAGAGCCGCTGCCAGCCACGGCCCAGGAGCTGCGGGCGATGGAAAGTTTATCTTGCCGCTGAAGGGAAATGGAAATCTCTTGGAAAAAGCTGCAACACGCTTGTTGTGCTAATATTCAAGAGACACAGACTCCCTTTGCCGAGGGAGTCCAGTGTTCATCCCAAGAGGAGCGAGAGATTTGACGATAGACGAAATAAGGTTCTGGAACATGTATGATCTAGACACATTTTCTTAATATCACCTAGCCCATGTTTCCTCATCTGCAAAAGCAGGACATTAGTGCCTACTTTATAGACTTGTTGAAATGAGATGATATAAATGTAGATTCCACGAGTTTGGGGCTTCCTTTGTTGTATTCATTTCTCTGCACCCAGTGCCTTACACCCCGCCTGGCATCTGAGAGGTGACAGCCGCACTAACCCCTTCTGCAAAGGAGCAGTAGAGGACAGCAGAGTTCCTTTGTCAGCAGTTTGAAGGCATAAATAGCATTCTTTTCCCTTCCTTCCCTCCAGAATCTTTTTCTTTAAAAAAAAAAAAATGTAAACACACACCCACAAATAATGTATTAGTACATTCTCATTGTAAAACATTTTAACAAGTAAGAAATATATTTCACTTCTTCCCAGAATAACCACTGTGGAAGTATTTCTTTCCAGAGACTATGTATCTGTCTCCTCTCTCTAGCTCTTGTCTGTCTGTTTCTATCATGTATTTCTACAGCTACATGCCTGTCTTCCTCTTTATCTACTTGTGATGCTTAATTTTATGTGTCAACTTGGGCCAGAATGCACAGACCTTTGGTGAAACGTTATTTTGGATGTTCTGTGGAGGTGTTTTTTAGGTGAGATTAACATGTAAATTGGTAGACTTCCAGTAAAGCAGGTCCCCGTCCATAATATAGGTGGGTCTCATCCAGTCAGGTTGATGGCCCTAATAGAACAAAGACTGCTTTTGGATTCAAACTGCAACTCTTCCTTGGTCTTTAGCCTGCCAACCTACCCTGCAGATTTGGGACTTTCCAGGCCTCTGCAATTATGTGAGCCAATTCAGTAGAATTAATACATTGCTCTGTCCATATATATATTCTATTGTTTCTGTTTCTATAGAGAATCCTGATGCTATGACCCAGTCCCTACCCTATCCTATCCTATCCTATCCTATCCTATCCTATCCTATCCTATCC